>NW_027133622.1:600000-971168 GCF_026122565.2 Emydura macquarii macquarii | reverse complement strand
TGACGGAGCAGGGCTCCCGAAGTCTGTAACAGCTGCCACCTGCCCCGCAGCAGCCTCCCGCTGAGGCCAGTCCTGGCACCGCCAGTCTCACACTGGCTTTGTGGCTTGTTATTAGCTGTGGGGTGGCAGAGCCCAGGGGCCACCCATCGCACCAGGCACTGCACAGACAAACTCAATTGAGATCATGGCCCCATCCCACCGGATGCTGTGCAGACCTACCTGACCAAAATCGGGGCCTGTATTGTGTCAGGTGCTGTACGTACTCTGAGTGAGATCAGTCCCCCCATCATGCCCGGCACTGCACAGACCTCACCCTGACCAAAATGTGCATCCCCATCACATCAGGCAAGGCACTAACTCCCCTGACCAAGCATGACACAGCAGGAATTTAATGTAATATTTTAATGAGCCTTACGTATGCCTCAGTTTCCCCCGATATGCTGCATTGTCACTCAGTGTGTGGGAAAGGGACTGTTTATTCTCAGGGCAGGCTAGAGAAATATGCCTGGATGGCACTAGGAAATTAGGTTAGTAGTACTATATCGCTCAGGGGCATGAAAAATGCACTCCCACAAGTAACTTAGTTATACTGAGCTAACCCCGGGTGTAGACAGCGCTATGTCAATGGGTGCATTCTCCCATCAACCTAGGTACCGCCTCTTGGGGTGGTGGATTAACTACATGTGATGGGAAAAGAAAGGACTGGGGTGGTGGGAGCTGTGGGATAAGGGTTGGGTGCTGGACGGATTCAGGGCTCTCACCAGGTCAGATGGAGAGACAGACAGAGGTTGAACCTGGGGTTCACTTCAGCTTGGCTGGCTTTGGGCTGACCGGGATGGGCCGTGCTTTAAACTTCAGTTCTCTGTGCTCCCCAAAGGATCCCTGTGCTGTGTGCTAGGTGACTAAGAAACCTGGCTGTTTTGACAGCGCTGTGTGAGTGTCACTGCAAATGCAGGGCGAGATGTATTCATCTCTGCAGCGTGGACACTTCTCTCCCAGGAGTCTAGCTCAGTTGGACACGCTAAGCCGAGCTCATGGTGTGAAGCAGGGGTGCTGGAGCCCCAGAGGTCCAGTCTAAGAAAGTGGTGAAGACCTCACGAGGGGGTCCGACAAACTGAATGTCCTACAGACAATTCCAAAGCTGGGGCCATAGCACCAATCCTGTGTCTCTGTGAGAGGAGGTGGGATGCTGAATGCACCAGGAATATTTTGCAACCAGTGACGTGCAGCCATAAAACTAGGGTAGTCAAAGGAAATAGCAAGAGAATGGCTTATAAGCACCTACCTAAGAAGGCCTTTGCCGAACTGTGCAGGGAGGGAGTGGTGGGAGCTGGGAATCTCCACAAGGCGCAGCTGATTGCAGGGCTGGAAAACGTTTATTAGACAAAGAAGCAGATTCCAGACCCAGGTGGGAGCCACAAGGGTCCAAGGGCAACAGAAGCAGCAGCAGGGCGTCCTCCCGACCTGGTTCCCCGTTGATAGTTTTGGAGTGATGGGAGCTGACAGCAAAGGAGCTAGCTGGCCGGAAAAAGGAGGGGACTGACGTGTGAAGCAGCTAAAGCAGGCAGTGGAGATGGAAAAGGGGAGGGGCAGGAGAACCCACAGAGCAGTTCTAGAGGAAAGGCCCTGAACCTAGATACTAAATTGTTGCCCAGGTTTAAGGCAGTGGGGTGTAGATGCTGTGGCCCTGGCTGGTCAGATGCTAGCTATTGCCCAGGCAGTAGCCATTAGCTAAGAACTGACAAACTCATAGCTGGGGATCAGATCAGGTCACCTGTATGTTAGCTTTGCTCAAAATAGGTATGAGTCTTATACGAATGTGTTCAGTGTTTAGACTCTGTGAAATGTTGGTCTGTTACTGCCTGCCTTCATCTCACTTGTCATATCTGTATCCCATGTTAGAAGGCAATATTTAAGTGCTTGCTCTGTGACTATAAAAGTGTTTGCTCCGAAACTGGAACACCCCCCTCGCCTTCCTCTCCCAGTTAGGAGAGAAATATCACACAGTGTGAAATACTCATTCACCACTGGTGTTATGGTTCATCCGCCAAAAGAAGGCCAATCGACCTGCACAAATCCAGGCCAAGGGGTTGGATCCCCCTGTTATTCACAAGCCCAGTTCTCTCCCCCACCCCCCAATCTCACTCCTCTCCCCCTGGAAGGTAGGGGCTGGGACCTACATCCACACCCCACACTCACCCTGTAGCAGGGCCATAGCCAGTAGAGCTAGGGCCAGTGGGGCGCAGAGATGCCCCATGGTTCAGCCTTCCCCAGACCTGTCTTGGCCACATGCAGCTGCCTCCATTGCTCTGACCAAAGCCCAACTGGGGAATGCAAGAGCTGGGGCAGGTTTTTATGGGCACCTGTATGCCCTTCCCTGGATCGATAGAGAATAATGGGGTTGAGAGCATCATGGGGATAAGGGTATCATAGTGGTTGGGGTTATTATGGGATTGAGGATCTCATGAGGTTATCATGGGGATATCATGGGGTTAAGGGTATCATGGGGGCTGGGTTTGAGGTTATCGTGGGGTTGAGGGGAAGGCTATCATGGGGATTAGGGTTAAGGGTATCTTGGGAACTGGAGTTAAGGTTATTTTAGAATTAAGGTGAAGGGTATTATGGGGGATGGTGTTATTGTAGGGTTCAGGTTATCATGGGGGTTAGAGTTAAAGGTGTGACTGGTCTCTTGGGATGTTGGTAGGCTAGGTGCCAGGTCTCATGGAGGCTGTAGGCACCAGCTCAGCACTGAAAATTGATAGCTGGAAACCATTCCAGCTCACCTGTATGTTAGTATTGTTCTAGGTAGGTTTTAGACTCATAAGAATGTGTTTAGTGTTTAGACTCAACGGGCTGCTGCCTGCATTAATCTCACTTGTCATGTCTGTATCCCTTGCTATAAGATGGTATGTCAGTTTTGCTTTATGACTGTAAAAATGCCTTCTCTAAACCTGTGAACCCAGACAGGAGGAGTGGCCCTCCTTTCATCAAGAAGGACTATCAAAACTAAATGGGCCACTGTGGAACATCTCAATACAAAGACTTGTTAATGGCCCTCTTGCATGCATGGAGGTACTACCACAAGAAAGCCTGTTCCATCAGCTTGAATGCTGGAAGAAGGAGATAAAATGGGGACACAGCATTGTAGGAGAGTAAAGAGTTAAAGCTGGACAAATGGTCAGGCCTAAGCTTCAGGAAATGGGGTCATGGCATGGGCAAACTTTGTTTATCTCTCTTCTTTTCCTCCTTCCTAGCCATCTGCTCAGGGAATGAGGCTAACAAAATAACTATCTCCTCTCCCGTGCAAGGTCTTTGGTGGGAAGAAGCATTATCTTCTTTCCCTCCCTTGCATACTGTGTTCAAGGTAATGTGCCTGCGCTCTGTAAAGTAACTGTAAACAACAAACAGGGGTTGGTATAATTGTATTCATCATATAGTTGTTAATATTCATTTTATAGTTGTTAATGTAACCAAATAAAGGTCTATGGGGAGTTGCTGGAAACAGTGTTATGGATAAAAGGATTGTAAAGTAACCCCTCGTTGCTCACTCACAGCATCGAGGTGGAATGAGCAGGTAATAAAGGGCAGCTGTTGATCCCAATCCGCCTCTGGGACTCCCTGTTCTTTTTCTCTAACAGTTGGTAACTACATCAGGTGCCTGATACGTAATTGTGTTTGTATCAACCTATAAAAGAGAAATCATAGGAGGGGCACCTTTGTCCAGCTGAGGGGGCAGCAGAAAGTCCCACTGCTGACTGAGCTGGGTCCATTGTTGTGGGCCTGCATATTTTAGTGCATCTATAGAGTCTATGGGGTGCTAGGACCATGTTCTGTTGGCCAAACGCCTTCGCCACCCAACCGAGTCTGGGGTCTTTTTGGGTAGAGCTAGCAAGGTCTGCTGAGCCAGCTACCTGTGCAGGGCTGGGACGGCACACAGAAAGAGGACACACGCACGCCAAATACCACCTTGACATGGTTCACCCTCGGTGGGGAGGGCGGGGGGAGAGGGACAGCTACAACAAAACCAGCTAAGCCGTGTTGAACTCCAATTGGCCTGTCTGCTGGGGTTGTAAGACACATTATCTGACAAATTCTCTTTTAAAAAAATTCCTTTTGAACAGAATGCAAACTAGCAATGAAAGCCAGGGGAGGAGATGAACCCGCAAGGCTAACAAACCATGAGAGTGACTTAAAACACCTACTCCAGTTTTTGACCCTATAGGGCATCACATTTTCAAGCTTTCTACCCAACCAGGAGGGCTAGAATCTTACTTGTAAATGAAAAGAGATTCTCATGAAATCCCAGGACTTCGGCAGCTGGGGCTTTAAGAAAAACACCAGATGTGATAAAAACGCAGAGGACAGCAACAAAGGAGGCCAGTGCAGAGAAAAAAGACAGGCAAGATTATTTACTTCTTTCCTGAATGTTATTGAAACTTCAATCTCTTCCAGGTGATTCAATGGGTTTCGGAAAAAAGCTTCCAGAAAACAAATGGTGGAAAAAAGGATGACAGAACAGCAAGCCCAGTTTTCCAGAGCTCTATGCCGAAATTGCTTTATGTGCAGGTAAGGGAGGTAAATTTTCGCTCCCTGAGGGCAGGTTTACACTACTGCCTAAATCAATATAATTCACATCGCTCACAGGTGTGAAAAAGCCTCCCCACCCCCGCCAGCGACACAAGTTCTGTGCTGTCCACACCGGCGCTATGTCATCCTGCTGACATAGCTTCCGCCTCTCACGGATGTGGAGTAATTATGTCAATGGCATGGACAGCATCTTCACCAGATGCTCTGCAGCGGCGCAGCTGCACCGGTGCAGCTTGTAGGAGAGTAAAGAGTTAAAAGTTGGACAAGTAGTTAAGCCTAAACTACAGGGAATGGGGTCATGGCAAGGACAAACTTTGTTTCTGTTAAGTGGTATAAATTTTAGTTAGAGTCTGTTATTTCTCTTCTTCTCCTCCCTTTCTGCCCATCTGTGTAGGGGATGAGCCTATTGCTATTTCTGTGCAAGATTTTATGGTGGGGAGAAAGCGTTATCTACCCTCTTCCCCTGGCATGCCTTTACTTCAAAGAATGTTAGTGTAAAATTTATAGGTTTTAGGGTGATGTGCCTGAACTCTGTACAGTAATCCTGTAAACAACAGACAGCGGCGGGTATAATTGTATTCATCATGTAGTTGTTAATATTCATTTTATAGGTGTCAGTGTAACCAAATAAGGGCCTATGGGGAGTTGCTGGAAATGTATACATTTACATACCTTTATGGCTAAAAGAATTGTAAAGTAACCCCCTTGTTGCTCACTCACGCTATGGAGGTGGAACGAGCAGGCAGTAAAGGGTTCCGTCTCCCCAATCTGCCCCCGGGACAGCCTGTTTGATTATTTCTAACACAGCTGTGCCGATGTACCACTCTAGTGTAGAGTGCCTTGAGACGCCCTTCCTTTTAGTGCTGATCTGGTCAGAGAGAGTGAAGCGGTATTTCTACCAACTGAACTTTCCAAAGTGGCACCAACAGGTTCCCTGCAAAGCTTTGTGGGAGAGGCTGGGTTGCAGCCCCTTGGCCATTTGGGCAGAAAAAGTCACTAGGGACGGATCATCTAACCAATGTTCTCGCTGACTTCTCTTTGCATGTGTGGATCAAGAACTGATCACGTTTGTCGCTACAGTGGCAATGTAGTTCAAGGGACCCGCAGCTGACAATTGTTCCAGATGAGTTCAGAATTTCACGACAACAGCACTGCTTGGCCCCAGGGACTGGGCTCACTTTGGATCTGGTGTTTGGTTCAGAAGGGGAGGTTGGCAGAATGGCTAAAACGGAAATGGTCGGAGGGGACCCGCAGTCCCAGAGAGGAGAAGGGACTTGCCCACAGTCACAGCAGGTCAGGGACAGAGCCAGAGCCAGGAGAGAACCCAGGAGTCCTGTCTCCCAGCCCCCCTGCCTTTAATTAAGTAAAATCTCTCCCTCTTCCTATCTCAGCAGTGTGCCCCAGCATCTGGAAGGTGAGTGATTTCTAAAGTCTAATTCAATGTTTGCACTGATGATCTGAAGGTGGGGACAGGAGGGAGCCCTCCTACGGTGACGAGACTCGCAGATAATGCTAGATTAGGAGGGAATTGCAAGAACAGCAGCGAGCACTAGAAAAATACTCCAGCCTGTCCCTCTCTTTTGTTCAGCTGACCAACTGCTGCGAGAAATGGAGAAGCTATCCTCCAACAAATTTCCCAGTAAGTATCCCAGCCCCGATGGGAGAACTCTTTTGGGAATACTCACCTCTTTCTTACATTATCTATAGAGGTCTCCCCTTCCAAGCCCGATCCCAGCCTGACCGTGCTTAGCATGAAATTTGCCATGGAGACACACTCCAAGGTGAAAGTCATGTCCCATTCCACGGGGTAGGTGGGTGGGGAACAGCCATCTAAATTCCAGGCTGACCCTTTCAACTCCCCCATCTGCCTTTCCCAGGAAAGGAGAATCTAACTCTGGACCCAGCCATGGCCCATCCCCTGCTGGAGATCTCGGCAGATGGGAAGGACGTGAGGTGCCTGAACTTCCAGAAGAATGTCAACTGTAGTCTGCAAAGATTTGACACGGTCTACTGTGTGGTGGCCAGGCAGAGCTTCAGCGCAGGTGTTCGTGGGCTGGAAACGAGGCTGGAACCTGGGAGTCATCTCAAGCCAAGCAAAGATACGTGGACAGCTGATGCAGAGGAGACATTGGTAGTCATCCAAGGAGGTCTGCACCGAGGGCTACTGGATGATCAGCTACAATGGGCAGAAGGGCAGGAAGAAGTACTGGATATTTGACACCAACCCATGGTCCATAGACATCTGTCCCCACCCTGAGACCATCAGGATCTATCTCGACTACTAGGCCATGGAGATCTCCTTCCACAACGCAGATCACCCCAAAGCACCCATCCACCTGCACACCTTCCACAGCACCTTCAACAGAAACTCCATCTACCCCTGCTTCGACCCCTGCTGGCACGACAACGGGGGCAACACGCAGTCCCTCAATATCCTGTGACTTGCCAGCTCACTGATGGGGGATAGAGACTAAAGTAATCACAGCCATGAGATATCAGCGTAGCTATAAGGCCAGGTGTATTTATGCTGCACGCTTAGGGGGATAGTTGGGACTAAACCAGAGACTTCATGCTTTTCAACTCTGGGCCTGACACAGTTACATGACACAGCAGTTCTGCTACATCCAAACTCTTGTGTGGGTGGGTGGGAGGGCATTGAAAACACAGCAAGTTGAGATAATGAATGACTCTGTCGGCCCCTTCTGACACCCATGCCCATCGCTGACACCAGCATCACCCCCTCCGCTGAGCAGCAGCCAAACTCAGGGCTTTGCAGGCCACCTGGCTGATGGAGGAGAAATCAGTGACCTATCGGTGTGATGTTGGGGAGCCATACTGAGATGGCTTAAACAGAGCAAAAGTGCAAAGAATGGGGCAGGCAAAGCCCTAAATATTAGATGGTTTTTCTTCCATGAGCTATACCAAGCCAGCAACAAACAGCTTCTGATCACCTCACTGGTTATTCAGAAGATGAAATACAATTCCCTTAATGTTATCCAGCCCTCTGGCCTCCAGCTAGACAGCCAAGTCAAATATGATTGGGATTACTGAAAATCTTGTCTATCATATGTGAAAAAAGTTCTACCAACCCCAAAGGATTGGACACATTACCCACCAGGTCAATGAATAGTTCAGATCTTACCCAAATACATGCTTGAAGCCAATGCTTATTAACTAAACTAATATTTATTAAAAAAGAAAAAAAAAGGGAGAATATTGGTTAAATGACCATTGCACACACAAATGTGAATAAAAGTCATAGGTCAGTTTCAAAGTAGAGATGATAACTGAGCAGCAAAGTTCTTCATTTGCAAAGTCTCTGGAATCACCCAAACAGCTTGGGTGAGGAGGGGGGGGGTCGTCAATCCTTGTTTAGAGCTTCTTTGTTTGAAATCTAGTCCAGAGAAGTGAAGCAGCAAATGCAGACAAAATAGAGACGTTTTCAGGGACTTAAATAACCTCTGCCATATGGGAAATTCACAGATTGTGGAAATTCACAGAGACAAGATGGAGTCCGGATTAAAGGACTAAGTCACACGTCCTTCGATGCTTTGTTGAGTCCTAGGAGCAGCAATTACTTAGTCACTGGCTAAACTGTCCACAGGATAGCTCACCGGATGGGGTCAAGCTCCTTTTATCCATGCATCCAGCCAATTCTTATTAACTAAACTAAGATTTATTTTTAAAAAAGAAAGAGAGAGTGTATTGGTTAAAAGAGCATTGTACACACAGACATGAATAAAGTTCTTAGTCAGTTTCCTAGTAGAGATGATGAGTTGCTTAGTTGCAAAAAGTTCTTTCCAGAATCAGTTCATCAGGTTATAGTCCAAATAGGCAATCCATGTCAAATACCAGGGTAATCCCACCTGGAGCTGGAGACTTCAGTCTTGAGATTTAATCTTCCCCTGACAAAACCTAAGCAGAGCTGAGATGACAGAATCAGGGCTCTTGAGTTCTTTCACACACCTCTGGCAGGCTAGATAGCCTCTTGTCAGTAGTTAACGTCACAGGGATTCCTTGGGTGAAGAATGTATATGGTTGTTTTGAAACTAAATCTCTACTTCCTAGGCACACACTGGTAATTAGCTGCATTGATTAGCATAAGGTAACTGCCCATAACCAGCCAAGCACAGTTACAAACTTCAAAAAGAAAGAAAGACAATGCCCAAATTTCATCTAAGTGTTAATATCCCCTTTTGATCTCTGAATCCACAGAATATAGTGACAGAGAGGAACCATCTAGTTACATTGTTAACTTCTAACAATATAGATGTAAACACAGACAAATACAATAATCTTTTTCCAATTTTCTAACAATACAAGTCTAAATTTCAAAGTTCTAGTCTATCTAACATGGCTTTGTTAGCTATTTATAAGAAATGGCTCTAATTACCATTTATATATTCTTCTAATATGTGTTTAATGGTTGAATTTGGGACATTTAGTGTCAGGAGCCAACTCTTCAGACATTCTCCTTGCCTCTGTGTAGCCAGATCATAGAGACTGAAAGGCCTGTTGATTTCATGCCAGAGACTCTCCTCGTGGATTACTTGGTGCATCTCCACCAGTGACCAGCTGTCCGGTAAGTGACCGTTCTGTTGGGGTTTCAGTTCACCAATTTTAGTTTTAGGTTTTTGGGTTTTTTTGGGAAAAAGTTAAAATATTCCACAGAAACAAGCACCCGGTTTCTGACCAGCTCTATTCAAAACCCTTTTACCTGCTGTTGGAAATTTGGATCCTTATCTCTGAATAAGCCTCTGAGTTGAAATTTAGCCAAAAGCACATTTATTTCCCAAAGGCTGGGCTGCGTTACTATAGTAATAAATCGCATACGCTCTGTTAAGCATAACTATAAGCCCTACTAGACATGATAATACTAGAAACTAACAGCTGGTTACTGAAAGTAGAGCTAGGAGGATCCACCTCATTATTCAGGCGTTCCCATCGGTCCCGGCTACCAATGGACCTCCTGCGCTAAAGCTTGCTGCTTTTTACCGCCTGTTTCAATTGTGTGCCTAGGCTCACTTGTTTGTCAGTGAGCAACTGCTTGTCCCATGTATTTCCTCACAGCGGTTTTAGCTCGCTTGAACGAGGTCTGTGGTTTTGACTAACAAGAAAACAACCCCTTCTACCTTACACAAGCAACTTTCATCTGCCTAAAACTCCAAAGCGAAACATAACAAATTGGACTACTTACTAATTATCTTATTAGTCTTGTATCAATCACCAGTTTGAATTATCTAGGCCATGTCTACACTACAAAATTTTGTTGACCTAAGTTACGTTGGCATACGGTCGCCACACTAATTAAATTGCTTTTCTGCATCCACACCACGTTCCTTGTATCAGCAGCGCACGCCCTCCCTAGCAGCACTTGCATCAATGCAGAGAGCAGGGCACTGTGGGTAGCTCTGGCACTGTGCAACTCGCCCCCATCTAGCACAGGCCAAACAAATCATGCAGGGTGAGGGGGAACGTGATTTCAATGTCCCATAATGCAGTGTTCTTCATCCCATAATTTCATCTGCATCCCATAATGGTTCACCCCTCTTTTCAAAAATCCCCACAAACCTGCAGGTCAGTGCAGTCTGGGCAATGTGCAGAACGGAGTGGGTGATTTTGCAGCAAAGGGGTTCCCAAACTGCGTGGAGTGGTACACGGCACTCCTATCCCTATTTTGGTACCAGACCACCTTGCCACACAGCACAGCGCCAGAAAGGGCTACTTTTCTGTGGTATTTCAAGTGTTGGGGGACCTATTACTATTATCTGTGAATGATGTCAGCCACAGCCAGCATATGTGGGGAACTGATAAAGATGAATGAGTTTCCAAAAATAGATTTTTATGCCACCCCCGTGCAAGCGGTCTCATTTATAACTGAATGAAACTTTATAAATCCAGGGAAAAGACCCTTTGAAGGGAAAAGACCAGTCGTTTACGTTTACCAAAAAAAAAATCCTGCTGGCGTTCACAGCGCAGTGTGTGTGGCTCTGGGATTGCCTGTTCTCTCCGCAGGGTGGAGCGGCAGGGGCTGTGCAGTGGCCCTGGACGCCACGGGAGATGGGGTAAGAGCGTAGGGAAGTCCCAGAATGCAGTTCTCTATGGGCTATGTAGGGAGGCAAACACGGGACTGTTGAACCTGAAGGTCAACCACAGTCTGCAGCGTGTCTGTTTGCTGCGGTTAGAAGGTATCACACACTAAATGGAAACTTGGTGTACTGGACTCACTTCCTTTGATCCACAATTTGCAAGCACTACATTCTCACGTCTCCTTGGGCCTCATACAGCCTCAACCATGGTGATTATAGCCCGTGGGGGAGAGTTGGGGAAATAAGAGGGCAATAGCCCCCGGGCATGAGTATACACAGATAGGGTAACTGAACTGAATTCTGCACAGCCTCTTCTCCCGACAGATCCAGGAGATCCACCACCTCCTGTGTATTCCAGACAGGAGTGTGTCTGCGGCGTGGAGCCGGGCTGCTCAGCTGGGCAATTGGTCACTGAGCTCCCCATGCCAGGCAAAGAGGAAATGGAATTTCAAAAATTCCTGGGGCTTTAAAGGGGTAGGGCGTGTACCTGTGCACCTGGCCACTGGGCAGCGGAGTTCAAAATGGTGACCAGAGTGATCAAGGCAGGGCATTGTGGGACACATCCTGGAGGCCACTAAAGTTGACATAAGTAACGCAATGTCTGCTCTGACACTGCATCGACCTGACTACGTCAACCTAAACTCTATGCCACTCCTGGAGGTGGATCTATTAAGTTGGTTTAGCAGGTGAGTTATTTTGGCATGAGCAAAATTTTAGTGTAGACATTTACAGAGTTAGATGGACTTGAGCTGCCTTGCGTCAACCAACTCTGCAGTATAGACCAGGCCCTAGAGTCCTTCACCTGCCCAAAGTTTCGGAAAATTCTGGCAATATATTCTTCCCTCTGTGGTTTCTAGAGGTAAGAACAAGACTGGATCAAGAGAGAAAAATTAAAGGGGATTTTTATAGGTAGGACAGAATTAGTAAAAGGGAGAGGGAAAGTGAAGGAAAGTTAGCAGAACAAACATACATGGGAAACAACTCTGAGCTGCTTTTAAATAGTCACATTGTAATTTAAAGACATGCCAAGAAAAACACTGTCAACATGTGTTACCTGTAAAAGACCAAATATGGAAACTTGACCTGGCTGGTTTTCCATTTTCTGGTGACTACGTGACTTGAGACACTGAGGCAGAGGGATGGCTCATTCTGAAGGCGATAGCCAAAGAAATTGCAGGGATCTGCATTCTGTACAGCAGTCCTGGGCTCTTACTGGCTGAGACTTTCCAGTCAGCATGATTACAGTCAGACTGAATATCTAAATAAAATTAGTACAAGTCCCAGCCCCCAGCCATTCAGTTTTTTTTTCAATCAAACTAGCTGCAAGTGCCTGGTTGTCTTCGGGTAAGTCCTTCACCATGGTTGTTATCAAAGTCTTTAGAAGACATAACAGGGTTGAGGAAGCTGCACTGCCTAGTGAATAGTGTAGGAATGAAAGATCTTGGTTTTATTATCTGCTTTGACTTTAACTCCCTGTGAGAGTTGGGGGAAGTCACTGAATCTCTCTGTGCCTCAGTTTCCCTTTCTGTAATCAGGGATCAAGATACTGACCTTCACTTGTAAAACCTATTTGAGAGATTAAAGCTCGTTAGAATGTTTTTCAAACTAGTTTTTAAAATGTCAAAATGCAGCCTTTTTTCCAAAAATAATTATTGGTGAAAATCTTTAGATTTTTTTTCAAAATTTTCCTTTTTAAAAGAAGTTAGAAATCTTACATTAAAAATGTGGGTTGTTTCTGCCAAATGGGATTTTGTTTGTTTGTTTTAAGATTTCTTTTTTGCTGTGTGTCCCACCCCTTTTGTAACCCAGCATTAGCTTTTCAACAGAAATGGTACATCAGTCTCCTTGCAGGCACATGGAGCAGCATTTTTCTGTTGCTGTTGATGCTGTTAAAGTGTCCCATAAAACATCCTCATTTATATCGCACGGCTAGTGTGTATTGGTTTGTCTCAGACCTACCATTCCAGTGGCAGACAGCACTCCTAAGTTAGAGCTACCACAGTGAAAGACTGAGCGGATGCGGTTTAAAGAAATAAGGTCCCACGGTTACTTAGTGTAGTGTGCAGGGGAATAGGCTTGTATTCCCTTAAATACTTGCGAGCCCTCCTATGGTGCTTGCTGTGTTGTGTTTTAGAAGACATTAGAAACCAGTCAGAGCCACAGTGTGTACGAATTTGGCAGGGGCGCCATTTCAGCACACACTCTGCTACAAAATGACTGCTTGAGGGCAGTGGTTGCAGGGCGGCCATTTCAGATATTGGTAGGGTGGGGTTAGGTGCTGGAACTAAAGGTGCTGGGGGGTGGTGGGGGCAGTACCCCCTGGCTTGAAGTGGTTTCCATTATATACAGGGCCAGCACAGCGGCTATATGATCACTAGATCAACGGTTCCCAACCTGGGGGTGGGACCCCTTTGGGGGGCTGCCAGAGATTCCAGGGGGTCCGTGAGGCTTCAGTAACATTGAGGTGATTTAGCCCCCCTGAGCGCCACACCAGACACAGCAGCCTCAAGCTCCTTGCCAGCTGGAGCAGAAGAGCAGGCCCGCCGACAGCTCCCCCAGCCAGGCCCCTGACCACAGAGGAACACCCCCAGGCTGGTGGAGGCCTGTAGCAGCCCCGGCCTATCCACCAGAGCCGCCTCCATTACGCTCAGTCCCTGAGGGACAGGAAAAGGGGGGGGCACACAGGGCATGTGGTGGCGGCTGCACCAGGGAAGGCTTCGCTTCTTACTCAGTTAAGAGTCATTTATTACTATTATATAATGTGGTGGTGTTATTATTATCATGATATGTGTTTATGGCCGGTGAGGGGGCGGGGCAGGTCTGGGCAGTGGGGTGGGTGTGTGTGTGTGTGTTTTACCTAGTGTTCACTAGTGGGGCTTTCACTCAAAAAGGTTGGGAACCACTGCTCTAGATTATTCCTGGGCATGGTATTTTTGGAGATCTTTCCATCATGAAAGAAATTTTCAGATTATGTGCTGTAACTTGATCATCATTCACCACTAACATAAATGAGCTGATGCTAAACTACAGGACTTAAGATGAACATTTAAACATTTGTGAAGGGGGAAAGATGTATTAAAGAGAAAGTCTGTGCATTAATTAACAAATGGAGGAAGGGGTGAAATTAATGATGGCTCAAAAATAGCTGAGATACCAAATTTAAAAAAATAATCTCTTAAAAAAATCACTATCTAGAGCGTAATTAAATGATTGATGTTAGCAGCACGGATCCATAATGAACAAATTTTGGCCGCCAAATCTCACAAATGGTTTATGTAGGATTTGGTTTATGTGCACTGAAGGTTGGTTTTATGCAAAGAGTTATGATTAAATATTAAGCTGGGAAGGAGGTTTCTAGTGTTTTGCTGTAAGGATTTGAGAGAGCAAACATCACTCCAATGAAATTCACTGAGGCACTCAAGTTTGTCAGACTCTGCCCGCCTCAGAAATATTAAAGAGTAAGTAGAAAAGGAGCTGAGATTACTCACCAGTTGGAAGAGAAGGACTCACAGCACGGCAGACACACAGCTACAAAATGGCTGCTTGACGGATTAAAGAATTTTTAAAAATTTAATGTTGTTGGTAACTACTTATGTGCTTTACTTTCTGTGTTTCTTTAGCTCTAAGTGTAGACAATGGGGGGAAAAATCAATTCAACTCCTTATAATTCATTTCACTTTCAGTGTCCTAGTAAGTGCTCCAATGTTTGGGTTGCACACACTGCACAGGAATCTTATTCTAAGAACGAAGTCAGATACATTTCAGTCAGATACATAGCCTTTTTAAGCTGCAAACTCAGATGAAAGTTACCAGACTTAAACTCCAGATCGAAGAAATAAAAGAACAGCAAAAACTGTATCATCCTGGAAGTGCAGCTTCTCTGAACAGCAGAAATTGGGAGAGAACCTGTCCAGTTTATAACAATTTGGATATGTGTGGTAATTACATAGTACCAATGTTTAACCAGTTTAGTATCATACCCCAGTCCCAGAAAGAGTATGGATGTGAATCTCCTGGATTACCTGTAATCAACAGGGAGATTTGTGGAGAGGGGATGTATGTGTCTGAGCAGTCTATGGGAAGTGATAGTGAAACTTTGTTTAATCAGGTTATTACCATGAGTCAGTCTCAGGAGAATTATGACAAGGAAAGGAATGTTCCTAAACCTGTCTTTGAAGAATAATAACTCACCCATGGAGGGAGCTACCCTGATCTCCAAGTCTGTATTTGACCTGTGCGACAAGGAAGAGAGATTCCAGGATCTGGCCCACATGTCAGCTGAGCGTAGACATTCATGTTTTCCAGAGGGCATTCACTCTGACATTTAGCCATGAAGGCTATGAGGTTTTGTACCTAAGTTTCCCTTTTTTGCACAACAGTCTAAGCTTGCAATGGGTTTTCTGCTGCGGGGAGTTTTAGGGTTGGTTACAGACATTAGCTGTGAAATGTTAACATCATCAGGCTTTTCAACACAAAGTGAATTTTCATTTAACAAAACAGCATAACCATAAGGTTTTTCATAACATAGTGTGTTCTTATGTACCCTTTTTTCAAAAGATCATGCCCATTGTGCATTTTTACAGATCTTGATATCAGCAAGAAATTGGTTACAAAAGTTAACATTAGCATTAATTGTAAATCTACTACAAGCATGCATTTACAAGCACTTTTGTTATGCCATGCCTTCTGTTCAGATAATTTGTCTATGTTAGTTTGTTTAATAACCTTGGGGTTTTGGTGTTCTAGCCATAAGTGAGGTGAAACAATAAAAGTATTCTGCCTTCCCAGGATTAACTTGCTTTTCTCCTCTTTGATAACAGCTACAGGCAAATCTGTCTCCCCCCTGTCATCTGAAAACTTGCTGAGGGTGCAATCTATCCCATCCTCCAGATCATTAATGAAGATGTTGAACAAAACTGGCCCCAGGACCGATCCTTGGGCCACTCCGCTTGTGACCGGCTGCCAGCTAGACATGAAGCCACTGATCACTACCAGTTGAGCCTGATGATTTAGCCATTTCTCTATACATTTTATAGTCCATTCATCCAACCCATACTTCTTTAACTTGTTGATAAGAATACTGTGGGAGACTGTGTCAAAAGCTTTAATAAAGTCAAGGTATATCACGTCCACTGCTTTCCCCATATCCACAGAGCCAGTCACCTCTTCATAGAAGGAAATCAGTTTGGTCAGGCATGACTTGCCCTTGGTGAATCCATGTTGACTGTTCCTGATCACCTTCCTCTCTTCCAAGTGCTTTAAAATGGATTCCTTGAGGACCTGCTCCATGATTTTTCAGGGATTGAGGTGAGGCTGGCTGTAGTTCCCTGGATCCTCTTTCTTCCTTTTCTTGAAGATGCACACTATATTTGCCTTTTTCCAATCATCAGGGACCTCCCCCAATTGCCCCGAGCTTTCAAAGATAATAGCCAATGGCTCTGAAATCATATCAGCCAACTCGCCCAGCGGTCTCGGATGCATTGCATGTGGCCCCATGGACTTGTGTATGTCCAATCTTTCTAAATAGTCTTGGACCTGTCCCTTCAGCACTGCAGGATGTTCACCTCCTTCCCATTCTGTGCGGGAGCCTGGGAGCTGACCTTGTCTGTGAAGACAGAGGCAAAAAAGGCATTGAGTACCTCAGCTTTCTCCACGTCCTCTGTCACTCCTCTTCTGTCTGCCGCTTGGTCAGTGATGCAGACTTTCTGCCTTTCCTGTTGTTTTAAAACTTTCTTTGCTGCTTTTCTGAATTTATTTTCTCTCTTTTTGTAACAAGCTGAAAGGCTTTTGCTTTTCTCAGCAGTTCTACAGCGTCTCTCACTTTGTGTCTTCTTTAACCCCACCCTGCTTTATTTTCTCAAAAAAATGGATGTTCTATTATTAATATTTAATGCCTTTATTTTGAAAGACATACAGTTATTTTCAGACTATAGTTCAAAATATCCTAAATTCATAAAATTATTTTTCTCTAAAAACACGTTCTGTTGCTAATTTTAATGCCTTTACTTCAAAAAACATAATGATTTTTCAGCCTTTATTTCAAAATAACCTAATATATAAAAACATTTTTTTCTAAAAAGGCCTGTTAACATACTTCTGCCTTACCACTTTATTTCTCTGTTAATAAACTATGTTTAAAATTTACAAGAAGCGTATTTTCTTCTGAAAAAAGACTTTTTTATTCTAACCTTTAAAATGGCTGTAAAAGTGAAATACACACACACACACAAGCAGTCCTAATGTTCTGCATAAAAATATTTCAAAATGACCACCATGCCAAAAGTCTACATGTCGAAAAATGAGACTGGAGGGAAGGACATAAACCAAAAAGGCGGGGTGGAAATCTGTCAAAATTATATGGTGATGAAAGGTTTTGAGATCTTTACTGGAAGGGCCACATCTCCATTGGTCACAATTATCAATCTTCAAATCATTAGGAGCGTCACATGGCCACATGCTCATTAGGTTTCTGGTTTAGTGAGCATGGATGAGATTCTTAGTGAAGAAACCAAGGCACATCCCAGATTCGAAGCTTTGTCACTATGGAGTTATGGCTGAGGGGACAGAGCAAATTAAGTAAATTACATTACCAGCAGGTAGAAATGATCCCAAAGCCAAGTGTTATAAACCCATGAAATTCACCACCCAGGTTACGCGTAGCACAACGCAGACATGGTAAGGTCCAGGATGCAGAGACAGGGTGTGCAGAATAGATGAAAGCAGCAGGGCCTGAAAGGGAGACAGGGATGTGTGGGAGTGTGAGGGGGTGTGGGCACAGAAGGTGAAATGGCCTTTGGTATCTCTCCTTCTCTCTTGCTTCTTTCTATTAAGCCCCTTTTGAAAATCACGAGGTCCCTCAGTGTGAAGGTGCAAGGCCCAAAGGACTAAGGGAACTAATACTGACAATGAGGTGATGGCCATGGTACAGAGCTGGGAGACCAGGAAAGGACCGGTCCTGATCTCTGCTTAGCCCAAAGGAGTGAAATGCAAATTGCAGCAATTAACATACACCTAAGACACTGTGGGAGCTGTCAGTTCAAGGAAGGGAAAGGCCCCATGTCCCATTCCCTGCTCCAGCCATCACTATTCAGATGACAATCCCAAACTCTCTAGAGTCAAGGATAGAATCCTCCCTAAAAAGGAAGGCCAAAAGCGTTGCCCAGTTACATGAGAGTTCTTTGCTCTCTGTGGGGTGGAGATTCCCAGTGGCTGGGGGTCAGGTTCCTGCTGGGCAGGGACAGTTGAGACCTCGTTGTCTGTCCAGCAGAGAGACAAGCAGAGACAGCAGCTAATCTACCCCCAACATTGCCCGCTTTGGCTCATGCCATGATTTGAGACACAGTAGAACTCTAACCAGTTAAACCAGCTAAAACCAGGGCAAATCCCTGTGTATGTGGAGTCCCCCAGAATGCGCCTTGTCTTATGTTAGCCATGATCAGGACATTTACAGGCATAAGCTAACCCATGGAAGTAGTGCTGTCCCCTCAGCTATTCCCCTCCCCCCCCTAAAAAAAAAGAGGGGATCTATATTTGTTTGTTGGTCTTTAGAGCCCCCTTTCCAACTTCCCCCACCAAACCCCACGTGCGAGCGCTGGGAACAGGAGAGCTGGATGCTCACTGCTTTGTTTTAACACAGCGCAGCAATCCCATGCCTCCAGCAGCTGGGGATTGCAGGAAAACCCCAACTGTCCTGAAAAGCTGGCAGCTCTTCTGTTAATGAAAACCTGATAGATTTTGTCCAAAGATGGAGGTGTTAGGACTCCCTGCTCTTTCCCTCTCAGTTCCCAGACACAGTTTGCCAGAAAATAACAGTCCAGAGTCCAATCTGCAGGCTATGCGATGGGTTTATTGGGGCTAAACAAGCAAGCATAAAATCATAGCCCTTCACACCAGTTGGGCTTCCTTTTCCCTAACTGTATTTGTAGCCCTTCACACCAGCTGGGCCTATCTCCATATGTCGATAGTTTCATTCCCCCCCAACCATAGCTCCATGTCCTAACTATGGCTCCATATGCTGACAGAGCCCCATCCTTCCCTTCCTTCTTCTTGGTAGGCTGAATTATACCTGTATGGCCTACCTCCACCGGTAACACCCCTTGCAATATATGGTCACGTTCTATTCTGGAGGGAGTCTGGGGTCTTTAATACCACCTGAGCATCCTTTATACCTCATGGGAGGGGTTAGGGAGCGAGGTTACATTTAGCTACAGTCCCTCTCTCCTAGTGTCAGCGTTTCTCTCTCTCTCTCCCTGAGCTGCTTGATTACTGTAGAAACTCCTGCTGGGGTCTGTCCCCTTATCCTCTCTTATTACAGAGAAGCGAAACTCTTGCTCTGTTTGGGCAGGGGCAAATTTAACCTTGTGCCTTCATTTACATTCTTGTTTGCCTCCTAGTCTAAAAAGCAAGGCCAAAATCAGGATTATTACTTAGTCTTTCACCTTCTTTGTTCACAGTCTCCTAAGAGGAGGGAAATAAAAATCTCATTTTCCATCTATCTTGGGGGAAAAATCCATTTAGGATGAAAAAACGAATCACGCCGGCCCTGGAGCTCACTTAAGCATCACTGCTGGTAGGACGGGTAGAGCAGGTCCCATTCCGGGTATGTTGGTGGTTGGGAGGGATCCCAGGCTGGGAAATTGGGAAGAGGCTCCAGCAGAAAAAGAGATGACTTTGGAGCTCTGTCATCAAAGTCCAGCACTGGAAGAGGGGAGTTAGGGCAGAGCATGTTCTTTCCCCTTTCTGTGCCTCAGTTTCTCCACCCACGCCCAGGGCTTTACAGGTGTGAAAGGGTGATTTTGTTTTCACTCCACCAGGAGGAAAGCTCAGCTCCCAGCTCACTGCCTGATGGGAAGGAAGCTATTTCCTTGCTACGCCCTGAGCGTAGCCTTTCCTGAGGTTGAGCTCGGTGTCTCCTGGACTCAGGCTCCAGCAGCGACTGTGTCTCCCCAGCTACCCTTGGCAGACTGAGATCAGCCTCCTCTTGGGGGCTTGTGCCCCTGCCGGGAGTGACACAGCCGGTTATTAGCCCCCAGCACACGGTGTCTGACAGGCCGTGGGTAGCAGAGAAAAGCCTGGCTTCCCCAACAGCCCCATTGCTAGGGTTGCTGGGCACAAGCAAACAACACGCGCTGTGACACAGCCAAAGAATGTCAGCCATGCTCATGGGCTGGGGACCTCTCTTGGGGGGCGCAGGGATGCTGACAAAGAGCAGGGGGCTGTGGTGAATCATCAGCTCCCCGTGATCCCCTATGAGATGCTGAGGCCAAAACAGCTAAGGATGCACAGACAGGGGAATCACAAGAAACAGCAGGGAGGTTTATTTTCCCTCTGGATTGGGCCCTGGTGCGACGCTGCTGGAATCCTGTGTCCAGTTATGGTGTCCTCAGTTGAAGAAGGATGTCTCACAGGGGATGGAAATGGTGCACAGAGATCTGATCCGCGGGGCAGGTTCCTGTCTGGCTCAGGGATGGGGTCCCAGTTCTGACCTTGCTCTCTCCTTACTGCAGGGGCCAGCAGTTCAGCCAGAGCCAGGGCGCCCGGTACAGCTGGTGCGTCTGGATGAGGAAGGGGGCCTGATCCTGGATGAAGAGGCCCTGAGCCACTGCCTGGAGCAGGGTGAGGTGGGGGCTTCCCCCGTCTGCCTGGTGTCCATCATTGGGGAGCAGCGCTGAGGCAAATCCTTCCTGATGAACTACCTGCTGCGCCGGCTCCAGAGCCTGGTGAGTGTAAGCGGGGATGGGAGTGGGCCAAAAGAAATCTGATGAGGTTCAACAAGGACAAGTGCAGAGTCCTGCACTTAGGACAGAAGAATCCCATGCACAACTACAGACAGGGGACCGACGGGCTAGGTAGCAGTTCTGCATAAAAGGACCTGGGGGTTACAGTGGACAAGAAGTTGGATATGTGTCAGCAGTATGCCCTGGTTGCCAAGAAGGCTAATAGCATATTGGGCTGCATTAGTAGGAGCATTGCCAGCAGATCGAGGGAAATGATTATCCCCCTCTATTCAGCATTGGTGAGGCTGCATTTGGAATATTGTGTCCAGTCCACTACAAAAAGGACGTGGACAAGTTGGAGAGAGTCCAGCGGAGGGCAACAAAAATGATTAGGGGGCTGGAGCACGAGACTTATGAGGAGAGGCTGAGGGAACTAGGCTTGTTTAGTCTGTAGAAGAGAAGAGTGAGGGGGGATTTGATAGCAGCCTTTAACTACCTGAAAGGGGGCTCCAGGGAGGATGGTGGTGGCAGATGACAGAACAAGGAGCAATGGTCTCAAGTTGCAGTGGCGGAGGTCTAGGTTGGATACTAGGAAAATGTTTTTCACTAGGATGGTGAAGCACTGGAATGGGTTACCTAGGGAGGTGGTGGAATCTCCATCCTGACAGGTTTTTAAGCCGCGTCTTGACAAAGCCCTGGCTGGGATGATTTAGCTGAGGTTAGTCCTGCTTTGAGCAGGGGGTTCGACTAGATACCTCCTGAGGTCCCTTCCAACTCTAATATACTATGATTCTGTGAGCTGTGGGTGTGAGCGGCCCCATTCTGCCCCCTGCTGGAGGGCTCAGAGATGCACATGCATCTGTGAGCACCGCCCTGTCCAACATATTCATTTAGGTGGGGCTATGGCTGGACCCTAGCGTATCTGTTTGCCTGGAATTCTGTCTGATATTAGTGTCTGTCTGTCTGTCTGCCTGGACTCAAGCATGGCTCTCTGTCTGCCTGTGTGTCTGTTTAGAACTCAGTGTGTCTGTCTGTCTCTCTGTCTAGGTGGCAGTGGTTCTGTTGATCTGTCTGTCAGATTCTGGGCACGCCTGTCACCATGTATTCCTCCCCACCCCACACTAGTGCAATTAACCCCTGTTTCTGCCTCCGCCCCAAGAGTTTGCACACTGGGTGTAGGGGAGACCAGTCACTCTCCTCTCCTACCCTGCACGGTATCTCCCACTCCTCACGCCTGTGTTTCCTTCCAGCAGGCGAGCGAAGCGTCATGGATGGGCCGGGAGCATGAGCCCCTGGAGGGATTTGAGTGTCGCATGGACATACAGAGAGTCACTGAGGGTGTGTGGGCATGGAGTCAGCCCTTCTGGGTCCCGGACAAGGGGGGCAAAGTAAGTGGGGAGGAGGTCATGGGGGCGTGGGGAGGAGGAAAAGGGGAAAGAGGGAAGAGGGTAGAGGGCTGGGAACAGAGGGAATGGGAGAAATAGGGCAGGAAGGATGGAGACATGAAAGAGCCCAGGATAACCTGGTGGGATGGATAATGGGGGGAATGGAGAAGCGCGAGAGGCGGGATCTAACACTGGGGCGGGCTGGAACAAGATGCCAGGTGCCACAGGGGCTGAGCAGGGGACAGGCTGTGGGAAACAGAGGAGCCGTGACTTACTGCACAAAGCTGAGAGCTGACCTGGGGCTGTCACTGTTGTCCCCCAGGTGGCCGTGCTGCTGATAGACACCGAGGGCTCCATGGACATTGAAAGCAACAAGGAGACCAGCATCAAACTCTCCGCCTTGTCCATGCTGCTCAGATCCTACCAGGTTGGGGGCTGAGCAGGGGGTGCTGTGCTGCGCTGCAGGGAGTGGGATGTGGGTCCAGCAGGGGGTCAAGTGCTGTAGGGAGTGCAGCGAGTATTCAGTAGGGGGCGCTCTTCCTTAGCAGACAGGGCTGGCCCCAATGCCCCGTGCGGCACTAGGGGTGTTGTGCTGCCCGGGGGCTGACATGGCCTGGGCGGGCTGTCACTGCTCGTGGCTGTAGCTCTGTCTGTCTCATGATTATTTGCAGATACTGAATATTGGCAGTCAGGCTAAGGACACGGATCTCGAATACCTGGAGGTGAGGCAGAGCAGGCGACACAGAACATGGCCATGCCGGTTTCTCCGTTGGCCCCACAGGATTATTTTCCCTCCCAATTGGTCCTCTGGGGAAACTGAGGCCCAGAGAGAGAATCTGACTCTCCCATGTTTACGTAGGTCTCTTGAGTCAGCCCACACAGCCCAGCCTGGCTCTCTGCTCCCAGGTGTCCGGGGTTGGCCACTGGGCCAAAGTTAGGATCCACCACTTCCTGCCAGCCCCGCTTTGCCATTGATGGGAAGGCTGGTGGGGCCAGGGCCTGGGGCAGTCACTCTGCACCTTAGTCTGCTTTGCTCTTCTCTTCAGGCTCTTATCCAGCAACAGCCCCGCTGGGTCGCGCCCTTAGCGAGGTCACTACCACCTGCAGCTTCTGCCACGTCCTGCCCTCGGACATACTCTGGGGGGTGGAATCTCTTTGCATGGGACGGGTCGGCTCAGGAAGGGATTGTATCCGTCCATGCTGCCCCGGGTCTAGTCACTGGCAAAAACCTGGTTAACACAGAGTGACGGAGACCCGGGGAGAGCCTAGGTAAACGCGGCATGGCTGAGATCATTTAAGCCGTGAGCATAGCCGTGGTTTGACCCTGGGGCTCTGCAAAGAGTGTTGGCATCTGTCAGCCTGAGGCAGTGCTGTTTGTGTGGGGAGCGGGGTGCATCCCGGGAATGCCTCAGGGAAAGGACCCCCACATTGGGATCACTGATCTGACCTGCGTCCCAACTCCACAGAGCCCTGGTACCAGACTTGCCCCTCCATGGGGCGCAGTGTGTGGAGGAGGGGTGTGCACCGATGGCCATCCCCTGGCACCAGATCTCTGTGGCCCCCCAGCCTCCCCACACACTCCCTTGGCCGGGTGCAGCCTGCTTCTCTGCGGCCTGTGAAAGCGTCTCTGTCCATCTCCAGTTTTTCTTCATGCTCGCTGGGCCTTGCTCTCTGTGACGGGTGAAGGGAGTGGCTCAGATGGGGGGATGAGGCTGCAAGACCCCTTTCTTTCCACAGGCAGCATCCCCTCCTCCCCATGGTAAATGCCTATGGAGCCCCAGACTCACCCTGCACCCTTCTCTTTGCTCTGCAGATGTTTCTGCATGTGGCTGAAGTGGTGGGAGAGGCCTACGGATTGGAGCCCATTCAGGTGAGACAGCGTCATGCCTCACCACCTGCCCTGCCCCACATATCCCCCCATAGCACCTCTCCCCTATGCGCATCGTTATAGGGACTTTCTATGCCACTCCGCTGCCAATACTTAGTAACACAGCATCACCCCATCTTCGCTGTGTGAGTGAGTGCTTCTAGCCAGCCACTTGGGATTAGAATGACCCTGGCGAAAACGCCCCCGTCCCAGAAGCAACCCTAGGAATTGCCATTTTACAATTACATGCTGCACAATGCACACTGCAAGGTCATACGTTTGTCAAATTACCGAAGAAATTGATATGCATCAGCCTTGTCACTTGAAATGGAATTCTTAACACACTTCAAACCACACAAACTGCTTTAGATAAAACAAACAAATGTATTAAGTACAGAAAGATTTTAAGTAGATCAGATTTTACAAGGTGAAAAAGAAGCCAAACGCATTTTAAACTAAGGTGAACACTTTCAGCAACCTTTCAGTCTTAGATGACTCTCACCACAGGCTGGCTGGTCCACCTGCAGCCAGTCTCTCCCCAGGTCAGCGTTTCAGCTCTTTGGTCATGTTTGAGGATGGAGGAGGAAGAGAGAGAGATAGCAAAACATCTCTTCTTTTAACATGTTTCTTCGCCACCCCCTGGGGTCAGGTGACAGATAATGTCCTATGGATTCCTCCATTTGAGTCACATGAGTACCCCTTATCAGTGCTTAGGCTAGTCTGTTGTTCCTAGCAGAACTGGGTTGTTTTACGCATGCCTTTGTGAGGCATGAGCTACCTCTTTGCTTTTGGAGGGTTTTGCCTGAATCTGCTTCAAGCCATGAGGCACACATTTGGGAATATTACATAGCAGAGCTTCATAGCCATACATATGATATTGCAAAAAACATACTACTATAACAATAAAGTTCAGTACACCATGAGCATTCCAAAAACATGTTATGTGACATACTTTGCATTACACAATACACAATTATGTTATACTTGTAAAAGAAATGATCAGTGGGATCTGTTCAGAAGACAAGCCAATTTATTGTAAATACAAAAAAATTCTTAAAAGGCTATTGCATTCACATTCACACACCCAAGAGTTGTGGAGGTGGATATAGTAAAATTACCAGTCCCTATTATGCATTGCTCAAGCCAACCTACTAACCAGATAGGCTGAGAACGAGCTGGGAGCCAGGCCTCTGTCGGTGCGCAATCCGATGGTCCTTGATGATAATTGCAGAACGAACCCAAAGTTTCCATGTTCTCAACCCATTTTTATAGTCACTGGCTCTCATGTAAGTCTATGGGTCTTGATGTGTCCTGCTGCCTTCAGATTCTGTATGGTAGCCAGGCACCAGTCAGTGGCAAGCGTGCCCTCTCCTTTTCTTATTTCACATTTTGTTACATTCTCAGGATGGATTCTCCCGTGCTTTAGGGTTGTTTTCTGCATTCTTCGGCCTTCAGGGTCAGGGTGATAGTTGCAGCTGGCATCTTTATTCCCCTCTTTGTTGTCCGAATGGTTTGTGCTGGCATCTCTCGTTATCTATTTAAACCCCACACACATTCCTCACTCATACCGAAAGAGCAACTAATCCAAGGTTCAGAAACACAGCAGAATGAAGAAACCTAACAAAATGCAGTTCACTTATACCAAGCAGAAAAGAAATTCATTAAACAACAGATAATCATTTCTAATATTACATTAAAAATCACACAGGGCAATTAGCAAATATCAATATATAATTGGCAAATATTAGTAAAAAAATGGATTCAGATCTGGTTTGCTTACACATCTCTCTGGCTCACAATTACACTATTAGGATGAACAAGAATGATACACAATCACACCACAAGGGTGTACATGCTGGGGCAGTGTGTCACACCAGGTGCTTCAGAGGGGACGAACAGACCAGGCAATCATCGAGTGATCCATCCAGCTGTTTCTGAGAATCAGGCTAAAGAAAAACACGTGGTTGGGCAATATTGAAAGAAAAATTCAGATGTTCTTCTCTTTTGAACATCTCTAGCCCCCTCCTGCTTCGGAGCAGGCACTTGACATTTGGCTGGGGGTGGCCTGTGTGTCAGACATATGCCCTGGGCTGTTCCCAAGACAATCCCCCTACATTTGGCCAAGTAACAAGCCAAGCCAAGTAATACTCAAGAGAGACTTGCTAGGTCAGTGTCTCTCAATCTGGGAGGATGTGACCACCAGGGGGGCTGTGGGATGGGTTCAGGGCTCGCAAGTGCAGAGCCAGTGTTACTGGGTGGCAAGCAGGACAATTATCCAGGGCCCCCTTGCCACAGGGAACGCCGCAAGGCTAAGGTACATGCTTCAGCCCAGAGTGGCTCAGGCCCAAGGATAAGATGGGGGGAGTCACAATTTTTTCAAGTAGGGGGGTCACAGTTGTGTTTGAAGTTCAATGTGGGTTGCCAGTACAAAAAGGTTGAGAACTCCGTGCTAGAGTTTATTTGCTGCAGTCTCCAAAGAGTCCGTCCGGGGCTGCAGAAGCAATGCTGGAGTCTCCCTGTAATTCCTGCCCAGGCTAGGTGCCAGAACTGAGAGCAGGGGCACCTTCACCCCGTGTTTACAATGAGCCCAGGCAGCGTGAGGAGGAAGTGGCTTCATTGCAGTGTGGAGAGGTGAAAAGCCCGGCCAGGGGGTGGGAAAGGAGCAGGCTGGGACAAGGTGTCTGGAGATGCTGGGACCTGGGAGGGGGAGACTGGGACTGAGAGCCACTCCTTCCTCTTCCTGCCATCCCCTGCCTCGTTCACTGCACCCCTCCCAACATCTGCCACAAACCAGGCAGGGCTCCTCCAGACCCTCTCCTACTGCCCAGCAGCTCTGGCTAACGCTAACACTGTGTATCGTGTGTCAATGTAACGATTCCCCCTGGCTCTGGAAGATGCTGGCGGCGATGTCCCCTTGCAAACACCCCAAGGCCCTGGAAACGCTGAGCAGAAGCAGCACTCGCTGTTACCTGATGCCCTTTCCTGGCAAAGGGATCATGACTGGCAGCGAGGGAAGGCTGAGAGGTAACGGACCCGACAGAGCGGCTCTGACCTCCTTGCCATGTGCAGGTCAATGCGACTGGGTTGCTGCTCCTGCCCACGCGTGGAAGGTGGAGAGAAAGGGGATCAGACAGGCCCTACATTCCCCACCGTCGTCCATCCTTTCTCCCCTTTGCAGACATGGATGAGGATTTCCAGGGGAGTCTGAGGGGCTACATCACCGCCCTGGTGGGCTCGGTTGGGCAACACGTCCAGATGGACCAGCATGGGGAGCCGCTCACCGGGACACAGCTCGCTGCCAAGATAAAGGTGGGGACAGGACAGGTGTGCTGCAGGGATTGGGATGGGGATGCTCTCACCTGGCAGTCGATGACCCTACGACCTATGCACCATCATCGAATCCTATAAGATTAGGCTTCTAAGGGAACCCAGGAGGTCATCTAGTCCCACCTCCTGCTCAAAGCAGGAACAAACCCAACTAAACCATCCAAGCCAGGGCTTTGTCAAACCAGGCCTTAAAAACCTTTAAGAATGGAGATTCCACCACCTCCCTAGGTAACCCATTCCAGTGCTTCACCACCCTCCTAGGGAAAAACATTTTCCTAGTATCCAACCTAGACCTCACCCCCTACAACTTGAGACCATTGCTCCTTGTTCTGTCATCTACTACCATTGAGGACAGCCTAACTCCATCCTCCCTGGAAACCCCCTTCAGGTAGTTGAAGGCTGCTATCAAATCCCCCCTCACTCTTCTCTTTTGCAGACTAAACAAGCCCAGTTCCCTCAGCCTCTCCTCATAAGTCTTGTGCTCCAGCCCCCTAATCATTTTTGTTGCCCTCTGCTGGAGTCTCTCCATTGTTGACTCATATCCAACTTCTTGTTCACTGTAACCCCCAGGTCCTTTCCTGCAGAACTTGTCCACATCCTTTCTGTAGTGGGGGGCCAAAATCTGGACAGAATACTCGAAATGTGGCCTCACCAGTGCTGAATAGAGGGGAATAATCACTTCCCTCCATCTGCTGGCAATGCTCCTACTAATGCAGCCCAATATGCTATTAGCCTTCTTGGCAATAAGGACACACTGCTTATCCAGCTTCTTGTCCACTGTGACCCCCAGGTCCTTTCTTGCTACTAGTCAGTCATTCCCCAGTCTGTAGCAGTGCAAACAGGTATCACTGTGTGACTGTTCCCCAGCTTACCCCACCTTCAGAGGGGGCTGCATCTCAGCACTGTTCCCAGCCTTTCTAAGCCCTGTGGAGTCTGTGACATGATGGTTTGTTTTGGTTCCTTTGCAGAATTTATCTGATGTGATGAAGAAATTTCACGTTGGCTTCTCCTCTCCCTGTCAGGTACTTTCTCTGCCTCTGGCCTGACCGTGGGTGTCTCCCGTCTCCTCTCCATGTCAGGGCTGCGGTGGTGTTGGGAGCTGGGTCCATCCTGCTGAAGGCAGCTGGGAAAGGATCTGCTAAAATCTCAGGTTTTTGGACTCTGGGGTAGGAGAATTTAACTAGACTAGAGGGTCACTGGTTCTGGACAGGTCACCCAGCAATGGACATGTCTCCAGTCAGTGAGCCCCTAACATGAACCAATCCTGTGGGTATTAGTGTGAAAATGAGAGCCCTTTATCAGAGCTGGCCGGAAAATGGGGATTTTTTTTGTTTTTCTGCAGAAACCATTGAGTTTCCTCCAATCCCCACAAATGGTTTCATTTGGCAGTGTCACCAAGGTGGCTCCTGGGAACTGTAATTCACATTCCTCACATGCCCCTTTCTTCTCCGTGGGTCAGGCACTCTGGTGGGAGAGCAGCTCCCATGAGCCCAACCTCAGAAGACAATGGAATCAGGGACTCGGATCCCAGGGCCCTACAGGGCTGGAGGGTCTGAGCCAGAGTCAAGCTGGAAGTCAGAGTTCAAGCCCTGTTGTTTTCAAGTGTAGACACAGCCCTGCTGGACTCATCCTCTGGGAGGCCACTGAAAGTATCCCACAATCCCATAGGTCATCTTTCTTTCTCCTCTGGTCAGTGAAGTTAGGAGGACAGTCCAGTTTTCCCAGGCTGCACCACCAACAGGGGGAAAGGGCAGCCATAGCTGGGGAGGGAAGTTGGGAATCTGGGATACGGGTGGTTGCACCCAGACCCGCCTAATGCAGTGTAGATGCTGGAGCCCCAGGCTGGGACCACGGCTGGATTAAACTTTTGTGGGCCTCCCACTCTGCCCAAGCTCTGCCCTGAGCCCTCACCCTTTTTCTGCCCCTTCTTTCCAAGTCCCTGCCATGCTCCATCCCCACTCAGCCTCTCCCCCTAAGGCCCTGCTCACCGCTCCTACAGAGCGGAGAGGATCAAGCAGGGGAAGAGAGGGAGAGGGGGCAAAGAGGAAAAAGCCGTGGGCAGGGCCTCAGTGAGAAGCGGCCAAGCGGGGGTAGGGTCTCACGGTGGAGCATGGGTGTGGGGGTGGGACCACAGTCCGGGCGCTGGCCTCTTCTGAGTGTGAGCCCAGCACCATGGCACCATTGTAAACCTGATACAAGCTTGGGTGTCAGCTGGGACAGGTGCTACATAGGCCCTCTTCTAGAGGAGAATTGGTGTGGGGAGGGCATATCTATACAGGGGAATAGACCGGCCTAGCTATTCCGGAATAACTACTCAGCAATAGCCACTCCAGAACAGCGCCACAGCAGAGACTATTCCGGAGTCATTCCTGCTTCATAGCAAGGGTTCAGTCAGCCCAGAACAATACCCTTCCCCCCACCCCACACCAGAGCTGAGATTCGCACCCAAACAATCTGCCTCCCCGAGATCGACAACAGCCCCCAAATGCCAGCAGACCCGCAAGATCCGGTGTCACTGATGCTCTGTTGGGCATCAGCCTCAGGCCGAGCCTGGCTGGGGCAGGGGTTTCCACAGTTCTCAGCTACAGAACGGAGCCACAATAGCAAAGTGCAGGTTGGGGCGGGGAAAGGACCTGAAGCTGGGCCGCCGTGAGTATCAAACTGGAGACCAGCGGCACTAGAAGCCCCAAGTCTCTGCCACACTGGATAATGGTGTCGTTCTGTTACATGAATCTGCTGCAGTGGAAGATATGACCCCAAGGTGGAGACAGGGTCCCATAAACGGTAGCTCAGCCCAGTCTTGTTCTCCCTGCACAGCTGGCCATCACCTTCCACAACCAGAGAGCCATGGACAGAGCCTGCATGGACCACGCTTCCTTTCTAAGTGAGAAGGTGAGTCTGTGCAGGAGGCTGTGTCTCCAGGTAAGGAACCCCAGGACACCATCCCGGCCAGCCCTATGGGCTCCTGGCTTTGGGGAAGAAGATGGGAGTTCATATCTCTTGCTCCCAGGGTGGCTGCAGAGATGAGAGACCCCAACTCCAGCAGAAGGGGGACCCTGATCTCAGTCAGTGGAGTGAGGGGAAGTTGCTGTGCTGTAGCCAGAGCGGCCATAGATGAGCCAGGGGTGCCGACTGTTGCCTGATTTTCAGCGTTTTGTAATTGAATGGGGTTATAGGCTCGTCAGTGGATCTGATCAGAAGATAATGAGGTTCTAGTCCCAAAATCAGGCTACAAATAGTTTTACAAGGACCCCTGGGGTGCACAACAGGAAAGCTCACACTGATATCCGAATATGCATAATTTACAGGTTTTATTGAATGACATAGAATGATAGACAAATGACAAATCTAATGGATAATGGTTAGAATTACAGTCCTGTTCTAAGGCACATATAATACATATATATATCGTATACTTTGGATTAATATACTCACACCCTCCCCTGATAACTCGGTCAAGAGAGATGTTCAGTACCTCAATTCTTGAATGGAAGGGGGGAGAGCTAGAGAACTAAGAGATATAAGATTAAGACTACAGATAATACTAAGTATGAACTAAGGATAAAAGATCCTAGCAAACACCAAAAGAAGTCTAAAAGAAGAAGAAGCTCAAAGAAGGATTAGCTGACGATCGCACCCAAGTAACCTGGTTTTCCCCTTTTATACGTTGAATAAGATGGGTATATGGGTCCTCCTTCTATGTCCAAACTTGGCTTCTTCACCCCCCAAATTATTAGGGTACACTTATTGTATAGGCTGGCAGGTTAGTGCGTTTTATTGACGCATGTCTTCTTTCCAGATGGTTCACTGATCTTCCCTTTGTTATTACGGGCTATTGCTAGGGATTTTGTAGTGTGATTGTGAAGTTTATTTGGGGCATAACCTGGGTAGCCCCCCCCCTGTTTTGGTGCCTCCTGTCTTATCTAGGGTAAAGGTTATGACCATATATGCATCTTATCCTTTAACACATCATTACTTATCTGGGCCAAAGGTCCCAAACATATGTATGCAAACTGCATTGGCTTTCATACAGAATGTGGTCTGCAGGCCTCTTGCATTACAGCCTCTGCCTTTTTGACTGATGTTTGGCTAGTGGCTCCTGTACCTGGCCCAGCTGTGGGATTCCTCCTGCTGCTGTGATGATGCTGGAGCAACTCAACTAAGCGGGGTGCTGAAATGGGAAGGCTGGCCAGGTCACTTTTAAAAGAGGGGGTGCTTTTGGAAAGCTTGCCTCTCTCACCAACCGAAGTTAGTCCAATAAATTACCTCACCCACGTTAATGGGCAGTGAGTACAATAGTCCGGGGGGGTGGGGGTTGGGGGCACGGGGACACACAAGTCTCTCTAAAAGGACACGTCATAAAAAACTCACACACAATTCCTGTGTGAAACGAGGAATCATTGAAATTCTTGGATTCCTTTATGAACTGTACTGTACCACAAATACCATTGAATTAACTACCCTACATGCACAGCCCAGCATGTTCAGTGATCAATTAAGAGTCCCTTCAAAGACACTCATTTGTTTTCCAGTTAAGGGAAATGGAAAATAAAATTTAAGGGAAGAAGCAGCATGGCTTGGTGTTGAAAGCTGAGCTAGCAATGTGAAGATTTGGGGTTTTATTAATGGCCCTCATCCCAGACGTCCCGTGTGACATTGGACCATCCGTCATTTAAGGCTTGATCGCAGGCTGGTGACAATTAAGGGTAGGGGTAGTGCTGCAGTTCTGGGGAGGTTGGCTGGGCTTGGCGGGAGGGCAGTGTGTTTTGGGGAGCGCTCAGCACTGTGAAGATACCTGGGGTTTTTCAGTAGTAGTACTGGGGGCTGAACAAGCATGGGACAGACATGGGACAGCATGGGACAGACCCCAGCTGCACGGGAGGGGTGACTGCAGCAGACACACGCCAGAGCAGCACCACGGCACAGGACAGAGGGAGGGTGTCCAGCCACCCACCAGGACTTTTTGCTGGGATATGGAGCTTCTCCCCCATCTCATCTCATCTCCCAGGGGTGCTGCAACCCTCCTTCCTCCTGCCCAAACATCTTGTGTCTCTTCCAAGCTCCCTGGGGGGAGGGGTCTGTTTAATGTACTCCTCCAACACTTGGGTCTGTAGGTACGGTCACTGCCCATAGTCAGCCAGGCAGGGAGGAACAGGCTGAGTGAGTCGTTCTAGGGTGGCTCCCATCTCGTGCTGACCTAGTTCTTGCCTACGAGGCACACATAGGTGGCAGCTCATGCTGGAAGGGGAGCGGGGAGGGTAGGGGGGAAGGAGAGGAGAGGAGGAGTCATCCAGGGACATGTAGGGAGATGCATGTGATGGAGAGAGGGAGGTGGATCCTGGGGAGGGGCCTTGGGTAGAGCGGGGATGAGTGTGGGCAGGGCCTGGGGCAGAAGAGGCAAGACAGGGAGCTAGTCTTCCTGAGGAGAAGCTTCACCAATCACCCATGGCAATGGGATCAGGCACTCAGCATTTTTTCCAGTGAGGCTGCAGAGCTAAGCCTTCCCGAGGCAGTGGCCATACGGGTTGGGGTGGGGGTTGGGGTGAGCACTACGGCTGGGATGTATGTGGGTGGGGAGGTGAGTGGCAAGTTGCAACATCAGGTGGCAGGAAACCAAAAGAGCTGCAGCCTCCCACAGTGAAAGGGCATCGCCATCAATACAACAGTCAGACCATGAGCCCCTGCTATGTGATTTTTAACTAAACACCTTCCAGGGGGGCCTCCAGCTGGGACTGGAAGCCATCAAGGCACAGAGAATCCACCATAGCCATCGGGAGTTTGTCCCAGTGGTTACTCTCTCGCGCTGTGAAAAACTGGTGCTTTATTTCTCATTGGTTTTTGTCTGGCTTTAACTTCCAGCCATTGCTTCTTGCTCTGCCTTTCTCCTACGCTAAAGGCATGTGACAGCTGTAATGCAAAGCAGTCCGAAAATAGGCATTGCCAGGATCAAGATTGCCTGCACAACCTTAACACTGCCCCCTTATGTGTGTGCATTGGCATGTAATTACATGATCACATTCTGTTGTTTTCCCCAGGATTCAGTGCTTGGTGTCTGAGATTTTGTTTTCTCCTCATTGTGCAGTGGGTGGCCTCGAGCCTTATTTCCTACTCACTTTCACACCCTGCTCTGAAGTCAGAATGATCAATTTCTTAGAAGATGGATTCCAGGGAGACCCTGAGAAAAAGACACCTCGGCTTTTAACAGGTTTTCCCAACATCTCCTGGGGTTAGATGATGGGGTTGCAGGGACAGAGCAGGGTCAGAACTGGGATCCCACCCCTCAGCTAGCCAGGCCCCTCTACCCCAGACCAAAGTCACATGTCCCGTTCCCCACCCCAGGAGCCAGCCAGTCCCCCACCCTGCAGCTGGATCAGAGCTGGGTTTCCTAGGGGGGTTTCCAGCATCCCCAGGTCTCACCCACTCTGTATCTCTCCCCTCATGTGGTGTGTGTCTGATTTTCTCCACCAGGCTTTGACCTTTGTGTCCGGGATAATTCTGTGCACGGAACAGGGGTGATGGCACTCGGGGCACAGGTACATCTGGGCTGCGATGCAGCCCCAGCAGAAGTTTAAGCTGTGCAATATGAGGGAGAGTTTTATGGTGTTCTTGCCATTGTGGTTTTAATTTGTGTGTTTGTTGTGCTATGCTGGTGTGAACAGGATAGATGGTGCAATTTTAGACAAATGTTGCAGGATTGTACTCCTGCCAATTACCATGTGGCTGGGGGAAGATGCTTTGGAACTTAAGATAATGGCTTTTTGTAATTTTGAGGTGCAACTCACAATTGTCATCAAAATGAGTACCCCCACCTAGAGGAAGCCAGCCGAGATGATTTGAGTTATCTATACAGAATGAACTGGACTGGAGAGGAAAGGAACACCACACTACTATGGTGTCAAAATCGGTCTAAAGTAATTTACAGCAAAGCCGATTTTAGTTACTACTACATGGGGATATTTCGTCTGATGAAGGGAAAGACACCTGTTACTGCGCTGAAGATATACTATCCAAAATGGGTTTTAGTGAATCCCTCTGCCAGTGTAGTGATGTACATAAACACCTATCTGAGTGTAGTTGTACATTGTGCTCCCAAGCCCAAAGAATACGATGTCGGGGACTTGGTGTTAAAAGAAAATTATAGAAGCCAAGTGCTGGAAACCCCAAAGGTACACCTTGTGAAAATACATGTAGGCATGCAAAACATGCTTTAACATATCTCACCTACATCCCCCTTGCGCACCAGTTGTAACACCCTTGGTATGAGATTGGCTGCACTGGATGGACACCTGTGTAGCACACAATGCTAACACACATGCACCGCCCCAAGCGAGATATTAGAGGAGATATTTTGGGAGGTATAGGAGCATCGGCAGGGGTGCTGAATGCAATTAATGAAGAAGTTTGACGAATAAGTTAAGCATCCTAGGCAAGAGCTTTGGAGCCTTATCAGATCCCATAGTACACACACATTCAGCCTTGGGATACGGAGAAAAGTTACTTGGAGATATATTGGTACCCTGAGAAATGAATAATGAGAAAGCACTCCTGAGCCTCTTGCACCTCACAAAAACCGTAATAAATGCTACCTCCAAAGCTTTAGGCTGCATACAAGCACAGCTTTGGGCTCAAGGAATAGGTCCAGGTATTATTCGACAAGGACTTAGTGGAGTCCTACCTGATAAAATAAAGAAATTGATTTGGGATGATGCCACCACCCAAGAAAGGGCCTTAAGCCATTGGTGGAAAATGTTAAATTTTACAGTAGATGCCCAAGCTCAAGTGATTAGAGCGTATGTAATGATATTGTCTAATGTTCGCATCATAGACATACACAGAGTTGTCCCCCTAGGCCTCAGTGCAAAAACTGGAGTGTTATGGCCTACCGAACACTTGACATGGGGATTGAAAAAAGGAAATGAAATTTGATTGGTTAATTTACAAGGTTGCACACGTGAAGCCATGTTAGGATCAGAATTGGGATATATTTGTGAAGAACCACTGAGACAATTTACATACCCCTGTAAGAAAGATGAACTGGATGTATGAAATTGTCAATTTGCTCTGCTACCCAATAGTAGCATTAATTCTACCATTGTGTATATTGGACAAGTTGTGTTTGTGTATGCACACAATGTACTCAAGCTGTAATTAATGGAATTTACAAAAATGATGTTAATCCTGCCCAAAATAAATGTTATTGTAATGTTGCTGTACTGGAATTTTGTGATGTAGTTTATGAAGTACTAAAAATATATATTTTAGTTGTTAGTAGCAGATATTAATGTTGTAGAGCAGGTTCAACCCATGTGTGACCCCTCCGTGCCTATGGTTGCCCCCTAAAAATGCCAAGGGCACCACTGGTGGGTGACACTGAAGTCAGACTTTCCAACAAGCTACGAACAGTGCTTCTGATTCCCCACACTGGTTATCAAGAAGCTAAAATAGAAATATACACAACCCCCTTTACTGCATTTCAGTCTCTGGCTCCCAATCAGCCACTAGGTCCAGTAAAGAGACCAGTTATTTAAACTCTATACTCTTTACCAAAGAGGTTCTCCTAACCCCAAAGGGTCAGCCACATCACCAGATCATTACAAGTTTAGATCTTACCCAAAATACCATGCTGCCAGCCAATCCTTTAGTAACTAAAACTAAGGTTTATTATAAAAGGAAAGAAATAAACTATAAGAAAAATGTTAAACGGTGAAAGCAATCACATACATACAAATGATTGGAAAGTCCATATATATCAGGTTTCTAGTAGAATTGTGGTTTGCAGGCTTGTATAGGCCCTCTGATGTACATCCAGTACCTGGATGGGTCTCAGTCCTTTGTTTCACAGCTTCAGTCACAGATGAGTTGATCCAGAGGAACAGAGACCAAATAGTCCATGTGCAGAGTTTGTTCAAATTCTCCCATGAGACTTAGAAGGGTGATTCCAAGCTGGTGCTGGGATCTCAATCTTGCGATCCAAACTTTCCCTAACAAGCTTGGACAGATTTGAGATAAAAGGATCAGTCCCTAGAGTCTTTTATAGATCCATTTGGCTGACTGATACTTTCTTGACAGCAGGTATCTCCTTGAACAATTAATAGATGATTACTTGGGACTCTGAAGTACCATCTCCTATGTCCCGAGCACACCGGTAACTAGTTACATTAGCACAAGGTAATTGTCCATTTACAGCCATTCACAGGTATTCACTATTTAAACTTCAAAGGGAAACACAAAGAATAGTATTGTTACATTCAAAATTCCATCTCAATGTTCATATGTTCCTGTTGAACTCTTAATCAATAGAACAGCGACAGACAGGAAAGCAGTTTATCTACCTCGCTAACCTCTAACAGAGATATGTAAATAACATCAAATATCTACCAACAAGACACTTGCATATAAAAGCTCTCGGCTACTTATAAGGAATGAGCCTCACTACCTTTGTATTTTCCTATAATGTATCTTGAAAGGTCAGAGTTGGGCCACGCAACTTGCAAAGTTGCTTGACTTTTTTGGGCCTAGCGTCACACCATGATATTGGGAGGCAGCACTGATTTGGTACAACGCATGCTAACACACTCAGGTATGATTGCCCTGATTAAAGGACAATTGAGAACGTAAATTTGATGGTCAAACATGATGGGACTAAAGGAATCAAAGTCCAAGGGTATGTCTACACTGCAGAGTGACGTTGATTTATTTAGTTATGTAGGGAGATGATTTGGTTAGTGCAACGCGCAATATCGGGCCCAACGCATGGGAAGTGGAAGACTTTCTCCAGGCTGGGTGGTACAGCAGGTCAGATGAGATGATCCAAACATCTCTTCTTAGAACCTGGGGCTCGATGTCTTCCCCGCTCCAGGGTGGTTTGTGAGTGACGTGTCTGAGTCACGCTGCAGCTCCATCACCCCATTCGTCACCCGGTTCAGATCAGGGGCTTCTTGTCAGACGGATCCTCAGTGTCTTCCTCCTCCTCTTCCTCCTCCTCTCTTTGGCTGCCAGCACCCTTGGCCCTCTTTATATCCTTCTTGGCGATGTTCCCACCAACTCCCCCGCCCACACCCCCCCCGACGCCTATCCCAGCCGCGACGCCCAGCCCGACTCCAGTGAGAGCAACTTCAGCAGCAACAGCACCAACAGCGATCCCGGCACCGACAGCTCCACCCACTGGTGCCAGCGCCAGCGCCCCTACGCCAATGCCCACCCCAATGGCAAATTTCTTGAAGCGCTTCCCATAAGTCTTCAGGAATTCCTCAGCCTCCGACGTCAGCTCCTCCTCCAGCTCTGTCAGCAGGGACCCTTCCCCCGGTTCCGGCTCCCACATGTCTGTCTGGCACTGCTCCAACAACAGCTCGCGCCGCTCTGTGAACTGCTCCGCCATCTCGCTCGGCCGCACCTTCAGACAGGTGATCATATTCCGGGAGTCGCCGTCCTGCACCCGCCAGGAGAGGAGATGGCCAAATGTGTTACAAGGGGCCAACATTGCATAGACCCCGCCCATCCGCCCGCACCCTCACACGCTGGATGCAGCAGAGACCTGGACTGAGATCAGGGCCCCCCATTGTGCCAGCCGCTGCACACAAAACTCAGTGAGAGACCTCCTCCCCCAAAAAGCTCACAGTCTAAACACCCAAAGGCAGGATCATTCTCTCCATTTTATAGATGGGGAAACTGAGGCCCAGAGAGACTCAGTGACTAGCACAAGGTCACACAGGGGAGTCTGGGGCAGCACTGTGGACAGAACCCAGGAGTTCTGACACCCAGTTCAGCCCATTAATCACCTGGTCCATGATGCCACCACTACTGCAGCTGGCCAGAGGGGGGTGACCAAGAGCAACCTTCCTCCCCCTTCCCCCTTGGTGCAGAAGTTTGAATCTCCCATCTCTGCAGCCACCCTAGGAGCCAGAGGTATGAGGTCCCATCTCCACGGGGCTAGCCAGGAAGGTTCCCTGGCATTTCCCTGGCTGGGAGCACAGCTTCTCCCAGACTCACTTTCTCGCTCAGAAAGGCAGCGTGGTCTGTGCGGGCTCTGTCCATGGCTCTCTGGTTGATGGTGTGACTCTGATATCGCCTTCCATAGGTCTTCAGGAAGGTCTCAGCCTCCTGAGACAGCTCTGCCTCTAACTCTGCCAGTAGGGTCTCCTTCTCGGGCTCCTTCATCAGCGCCCGGCACCGCTCCAGCAGCAACCTGTGCTGCTCCATGAACTGCTCCCCCACGACGCTCGGTGTCACCTTCAGACAGTCCATCCTGCGCTGGGACAGGCTGTCCTGCATTGAGCGGGAGAGGAGGGGGTGAGAAGGGGGCCCAAGGCTGTTAGAAGGGGTGGGTTGTGTAGCCTATAGGACTAACCTGCTTACTTGCACATATACACATTTCCTTATAGATTTAAGCATAAAACATATGTTTTATAATAATAGAGTCATAGATTCATATTAAAGTATTATAGCTGTAATGCAAGAGGCCTGTAGGCCACATCCTGCATGAAAGCCAATGCAGTTTGCATACATATGTTTGGGACCTTTGGCCCAGATAAATAATGATGTGTTAAAGGATAAGATGCATATATGGTCATAACTTTTACCCTAGATAAGTCAGGAGGCACCAAAACAAGCGGGGATTACCCAGTTTATGCCCCAAATAAACTCCACAAGCACACCACAAAATCCCTAGAAATAGCTCATTATCTTCTGATCAGATCCACTGATGAGCCTATAATCCCGTTCAATTACAAAACGCTGAAAATCAGGCAACGGTCGGCAACCCTGCCTCACCAATGGCCTGTCAGGCTTCAGCACGGCAATTTCCCCTCACTCCACTGACTGAGATCAGGGCCCCCATTGTGCAGGGGTTCAAGTCTCCCAACTCTGCAGCCACCCTGGGAGCCGGAGAGATGAACTCCCATCTCCTGCCCCAAAGCCAGGAGCCCATGGGGCTGGCCGGGATGGTGCCCTGGGGTTCCCCTGGCTGGGGGCACAGCTTCTCCCAGACTCACTTTCTCCCTCAGAAAGGCAGCGTGGTCCGTGCGGGCTCTGTCCATGGCTCTCTGGTTGTGGAAGGTGATGGCCATCTGCACAAGGAGGATAAGGCTGGAGTGAGTCATAGTTTGTAGGACCCTGTCTCCACCTAGGGCTGGAGCTTCCATCACAGCTGCCTCACGTAATAGAACATTATCCAGTGTGGCAGTGGCTTGGGGCTTCTAGTGCCGCTGGTCTCCAGGTTGATCCTCATGGCAGCCCAGCCTCGGCTCCTTTCCCTGCCCCGACCCGCACTTTGCACTTGTGGCTCTGTCCTGTAGCTGAGAACTGTGGAAACCCCTGCCCCAGCCAGGTTCAGCCTGAGGCTGATGCCCAACAGTGCATCAGTGACACAGGATCCTGCAGGTCTGGTGGTATTTGGGGGCTGTTATCCATCTCGGGGAAGCAGATTGTTTGGGTGCGACTCTCATCTCTGGTGTGGGGCAAGGGGAAGGGTATTGTTCTGGGCTGGGTTAATCCTTGCTATGAAGCAGGAATGACTCCAGAATAGTTTCTGCTGTGGTGCTATTCTGGAGTGGCTATTGCTGAGTAGTTATTCCGGGAATAGCTAGGCCGGTCTATTCTCCTGTGTAGATAAGCCCTCCCACCACCAATTCTCCTCTAGAAGAAGGCCTGTGTAGCACCTGTCCCAGCTGATCTGAGTCTGAGACCCAAGCTTGTATCAGGTTTACAATGGCGCCATGGTGCTGCGCTCACACTCAGAATGGGACCCAGCACCCAGACCCCCTCTGAGCAGGGATGGAGGATAGGCAGAGCCTCGGGAAGAAGGGGCAGAACTGGAGGCAGACTCAGGGCTACAGTCCAGGCACTAGGACCAAAAAAAAAAAAAATCTAGTCGTGGTCTCAGCCTGGGGCTCCAGCACCTACAATGCATTATGCAGGTCTGAGTGCAACTACCCATATCCCAGACTCCCTAGTGCTCTCCCCAGCTGCAGCTGCCTTGTCCCATTGCTGGTTGTGCAGCCTGGGAAAATTGGACTGTCCTCCTAATTCCACTGACCAGAGGAGAAAGGAAGTCGGCCTGTGGGATTGTGGGATACTTTCAGGGTTGTGTCTACACTTGAAAGGAACATGACTCGAACGCTGGCTCCTAGTTTGACTTTGGCTCAGACCCTCCAGCCCCATAGGGTCCTGGGACCCAGGTCCCTGATTCCGAGCTCATGGGAGCTGTTCTCCAACCAGAGTGCCTGACTCATGGAGGAGAAAGGGGCATGTGAGGAATGTGTTCCTACATTTCCCAGGAGCCATCTTGGCGGCACTGCCAAATGCACACATTTGGGATTTTGCAGGAAACTCAACAGTTCCTGCAGGAAAAACAAAAATCCTCATTTTCAGGCCAGCTCTGATAAATGGCTCTCATTTGTACACCACACCCGCAGGGCTGGTTCATGCTAGGGGTCTCACGGACTGGAGACATGTCCATAGGCTGGGTGACCCGTCCAGAACCAGTCACCCTCTAGTCTAGTTAAATTCCTCTATCCCAGAGTTCAAAAACCTGAGACCCTTTCCCAGTTGCCTTCAGCAGAATGCACCCAACTCCCAACACCACCCCAGCCCTGGCATGGAGAGGAAAGGGGAGACACCCCACGGTCAGGTCAGAGACAGAGACAGTACCTGACAGGGAGAGGAGAAGCCAAAGCGACGTTTCTTCATCACATTGGATAAATTCTGCAAAGGAACCAAAACAAACCATCATGTCACAGACTCCACAGGGCTTAGAAAGGCTGGGAACAGTGCTGAGATGTGGCCTCCTCTGGAGGTGGGGTTAGCTAGGGAACAGCCGCACGGTGATACCTGCTTGCACTGCTACAGACGGGGGACTGACTGGCTAGCAGCAAGAAAGGACCTGGGGGTCACAGTGGACAAGAAGCTGGATATGAGTCAGCAGTGTGTCCTGGTTGCCGAGAAGGCTAATAGCATATTGGGCTGCATTAGTAGGAGCATTGCCAGCAGATGGAGGGAAGTGATTATTCCCCTCTATTCAGCACTGGTGAGGCCACATTTGGAATATTGTGTCCAGTTTTCGGCCCCCCACTACAGAAAACATGTGGATAAATTGGAGAGAGGACAGTGGAGGGCAACAAAAATGATTAGGGGGCTGGAGCACAAGACTTATAAAGAGAGACTGAGGGAACTGGCCTTGTTTAGTTTGCAGAAGAGAAGAGTGAGGGGTGATTTGATAACAGCCCTTAAATATCTGAAGGGGGTTCCAGGTAAGACGGAGCTAGGCTGTTCTCAATGGTAGCAGATGACAGAAGAAGGAGCAATGGTCTCAAGTTGCAGTGCGGGAGGTCTAGGTTGGATGTTAGAAAAAGTTTTTTCCCTAGGCGGGTGTGAAGCACTGGAATGGGTTACCTAGGGAGGTGGGGGAATCTCCATCCTTAGAGGTTTTTAAGGCCCACCTTGACAAAGCCCTGGCTGGGATGATTTAGCTGTGGTTAGTCCTGCTTTGAGGAGGGGATTGAACTAGGTCCCTTCTAACTGTCATCTTCTATGATTTTAGGATTCTATGATGCCGCACAGTTATTAGGGTCATCAGTGACTGCCCGGGGAGAGTGCCCCTGTCCTACATTCTGCAGCACACCTGGCCTTTCCCCACCTTTATCTTGGCAGTGAGCTGTCTTCTGTTTAGCGGCTCTCCATGCTGGTCCCTCCGGATGTGTTTGCCAACTGAGCCCACCAGGGAGGTGACGTAGCCCCTTAGGCTCTCCCGGAAATCCTCATCCATGTCTGCAGAGGGGAGAGAGATGGACAATGGGCGTCAATCCAGGGCCTCTCTGGTCCCCCTTCTCTCTACCTTCCATGCCCAGGCATGATCAGTGACCCAGTCACATTGCTCTGCACATTGCAGAGGGGTCGGAGCCACTCTCCTGGGTCCGTTACCTCTCAGCCTTCCCTCGCTTCCAGTCATGATCCCTTTGCCAGGGAAGGGCATCAGGTAACAGCGGGTGCTGCTTCTCTTCAGTGCTTCCAGGGCCTTGGGGTGTTTGCAAGGGGACGTCGACACCAAATCCTGCCAGAGCCAGGAGGAATCGTTACATTGACACACGATACACAGTGTTAGCGTTAGCCAGAGCTGCTGGCCAGTAGGAGAGGGTCTGGAGGAGCCCTGCCTGGTTTGTGGCAGATGTTGGGAGGGGTGCAGTGAACGAGGCAGGGGATGGCAGGAAGAGAAAGGAGTGGCTCTCAGTCCCAGTCTCCACTTCTCCAGCTCCCAGCCTCTCCAGGATCCTTGTCCCAGCCTGCTCCTTTCCCTCCCCTGGCCTGGCTTTTCTCCCCTCCACACTGCAATGAAGCCACTTCCTCCACCATACTGCCTGGGATCACTGTAAACATGGGGTGACAGGCGCCCCCGCTCTCAGTTCTGGCACCTAGCCTGGGCAGGAATTACAGGGAGACTCCAGCATTGCTTCTGCAGCCCCGGGCTGAAGCATGGTCCTTACGAACGGACACTTTGGAGACTGCAGCAGGTAAACTCTAGCACAAAGTTTCTCAACCTTTTTGTGCTGGCGACCCCCTTTGAACTTCAAACACAACTGTGACCCCCTGAACAGAAAAAATTGTGACTCCTCCCATCTTACCCTTGGTCCTGAGCTGCCCTGGGCTGAAGCATGTAACTTAGCTTTGCGGTGTCCCTTGTGGCGAGGGGGCCCTGGGCAATTGTCCTGCTTGCCGCCCCGTAACACTGGCTCTGCACTTGTGAGCCCTGAATCCATCCTGCAGCCCCCCTGGGGGTCACATCCTCCCAGATTGAGAGACACTGACCTAGCAAGTCTCTCCTGAACATTACTTGGCCTGGCTTGTTACTTGGCCAAATGTGGGGGGATTGTCTTGGGAACAGCCCAGGGCAAATCTCTGACACATGGGCCACCCGCAGCCAAATGTCAAGTGCCTGCTCTGAAGCAGGGGGGTGCTAGAGATGTTCAAAAAAAGGAACATCTGAATTTTTCTTTCAATATTGCCCAACCACGTGTTTTTCTTTAGCTACATTCCCTAGAGGGGAAAGGCCCCGTAACCCAGTCCCCCCACCATGAGCCCCAGAGTCACCTGTTTGACGTTTCTCAGATACTCCTTCCCACCCTGGTCTCCAAAGACCCTGGAGCTGCTCCAATCCCGCACCAGCAGGTCTAGGTGCTGCAGAGGAGACAGGAGGGGAGGAGGGTCACTGTGGGGCTGGAGGATGCTGGGATGTGGAGAAGGACAATGTCAGGAGGAGAAATTGAACCCTTAAGGAATGGGGCAGAGGGTGCCTGGGGCAGGAGCAGGCTGTGGGGAGGGGGAGGGGTCTTCAGTGTATGCGCAACGTGCCCAGCCATTTGATAGCATCGTCGTCAGCCAGGTGGAGAGCTGACAGCCTGTCGTCAACATAAGTCAGCAGGTCCTCGTCAAGGCTATACACCGTAGTCTGAAGATGAGCACAGCTGGCTCGCAGGTTGTTAGAGCCACCCCATCTGAAGTGACCGGCTACACAATTGCCCTGACCTGTTTGAAACCAGCTCAGGTGCCTTGGTCCAAACCTGGTGGTCCGATGGTAAGGTCAGTGATGACTAAGAGATTCGCTGAGCGCTCATTGTGCCAAGAGATTCCACCCGCATGCCCTGCGGTGCCATAAAATGACCCTAAAGGGTGTTGGGAAGGCAGGTGAGCTGGTGGGTTGGTGGACGAGGTCTGCATAGAAAGGCAGGTCGCCATTTTCATGGCTCGTAGCCAGCAGCATGAATACGGGGCGATGCTGTGTTACTATGTATTGGCAGCCATGGCAACGGAGTGGCATGGAAAGTCCCTAGAACAATGCGCATAGGGGAGGGGTGCTATGGGGGGATACGTGGGGCAGGGTGGGTGATGGGGGGGGGTGATGTTGTCTCACCTGAATGGACTCCAGTCCATAGGCCTCTCCCACCACTTCAGCCACATGCAGAAACATCTGCAGAGCAAAGCAGGGGGATGGTGAGTCTGGGGCTCCATAGGCATTTACTGTGATGGGGAGGGGACCCTGCCTGTGATCAGAAAGGGGTCCGACAGCCCCATCCCCCCATCTGAGCTGCTCCTCCACCCATCACAGAAAGCGAGGCCCGGCGAGCATGAAAGCAAACTGGATTTTGACAGAGACGTTTTCACAGGTCACAGAGAAGCAGGCTGCACCCGGCCAAGGGAGTGTGAGGGGACACCGGGGGGGGGGGGGGGGGACACAGAGATCTGGTGCCAGGGGATGGCCATCAGTGCACACCCCTCCTCCACACACTGTGCCCCATGGATGGGATGTCTGGTTCCAGGGCTCACTCCCTCTCTCCAGGGCGCTCCGTGGAGGTGACAGGTGGGTTGGGTATGTGATCCCGATGTGGGGTCCTTTTCCCAAGGCATTCCCGGGATGCACCCGCACCCCACACAAAGAGCACTGTCTCAGGCTGACGGACGCCACCAGCACTCTTTGCACAGCCCCGGGGTCAAGCCATGGCTATGCTCACACCTCGCAGAATTTACCTGGGCTCTCCCTGGGTTACCATCACTCTGTGTTAAGCAGGTTTTTGCCAGTGACTGGACCTGGGGCTGCGTGGATGGATAGAATACCTCCCAGAGCAAAGCCATCCCGTGCAGAGAGATTCTGCTCCCCCAGGCCACGGCTGAAGGCAGGACACGCCAGATGCTGCAGATGGTAGGACCTAGCTTAGGGCATGACCTGAGGGGGCTGAGGCTGGGTAAGAGCCTGAAGAGAAGAGCAAAGCAGAGCAGGGTGCAGAGCGTTCCCATCAATGGCAGAGCTGGGATGGAGGGGAGTGATGGGTCCTAACTTTGTCCTAGTTGCCAGTGCCGGACACCTGGGAGCAGAGAGCCAGGCTGGGCCGCGTGGGTTGACTCAGGACCTTTATGGGACCATGGGAGACTCAGTTTCTCTCTCTGGGCCTCAGTGTCCCCACAGGACCAATGGGGAGGGAAAATAACCCTGTGGGGCCTGCAGAGAACCTGTCATGGCTGAGTTCTGCATCACACTGCCCAGCCTCACCTCCAGGTATTCAAGATCCGTGTCCTTCACCTGACTGCCAATATTCAGTATCTGCAAATAATCAGGAGATGGACAGAGCTACAGCCACGAGCAGGGATGACCGGTGCAGGCCACATCACAGCCACATCACCCACCACGCAGCACAGCCCCCATAGTGCCACATGGGGCATTGGGGCCAACAATTTTTGCTAGGGGAGAGCGCCCCCTGCTGAATGCCCACCCCACTCCCTTCCACACAGCACAGCACACCCTGCTAAGCCCCCATCCTGCTCCATGCAGCACAGTCCCTCCCCACATCCCCACTTGCTGCTGCACAGCATCCCCTGGTGAGCTCTCCCAACCTGGTAGGAGCTGAGCAGCATGGAGAAGGCGGAGAGTTTGATGCTGGTCTCCTTGTTACTTCCAATGTCCATGGAGCCCTCGGTGTCTATCAGCAGCACGGCCACCTGGGGGACAAGAGTGACGGCCTCAGGTCAGCTCTCGGCTTTGTGCAGTAACTCACGGACTCTCCAGCCTCCAAAGCCTGCCCCCTGCTCAGCCCCAATGGCACCTGGCATCTTGTTCCAGCCCGTCCCAGTGTTAGCTCCCTCCTCTCGCGCTTCTCCATCCCCCCATTATCCATCCTGCTAGGTACCCCTGGGGCCTTTCCATGTCTCCATCCTTCCCTCCCTATTTCCCCCATTCCCTCTGTTCCCAGCCCTCTACCCTCTTTCCCCTTTTCCTCCTCCCCACGCCCCCATGACCTCCTCCTCTATTACTTTGCACCCCCCAACACAACCCCACTTACTTTGCCCCCCTTGTCCGGCACCCAGAAGGGCTGACTCCATGCCCACACCCCCTTGGTGACTCTCTGTGTGTCCATGCGCCACTCAAACCCCTCCAGGGGCTCATCCTCCCGGCCCATCCAGGACTCTTCGCTCGTCTCCTGCCGGAAGGACACACAGGAGGGGATGGGTGGGGATGTCAGTGCAGGGCGGGAGAGGAGAGTGACTGGTCCCCCTCACCCCCAGGATGCAACCTCTTGGCAGGGTGGGAAATGGGGGTTAATTGCACTAGTGTGGCATGGGGAGGAATACATGGTGATGGCTGTCCTCAGGCTGACAGACAAATCAGCAGAACCACTGCCGCCTAGACAGAGAGATGAACAGACAGACACACTGCGTTCCAGAAAGACACACAGGCACACAGAGAGACATGCCTGGGTTCAGACAGACAGACAGACACTAATATCAGACAGAATTCCAGGCAGACAGACACGCTAGGGTCCAGCCATGGCACCACCTAACCTGACAGGTTGGGGAGGAGGGAGGGACGCTCAAAGATGCATGTGCAGCTCTGAGCCCTCCATCAGGGGGAGGATGGGGCTGCTCACACCCACAGCTCACTCCTGCTCCTGTTTACACTCACCTGGCTCTGGAGCCGGCGCAGCAGGTAGTTCATCAGAAAGGATTTGCCCCGACGCTTTTCCCCAATGATGGAAATCAGGCAGATGGGGGTGTCCCTCATCCCATCCTGCTCCAGCCAGACGCTCAGGGCCTTCTCGTCCAGGACCACAGCCCCTTCTTCATCGAGATGCACCAGCTGCACTGGGTGCCCCAGCTCCAGCTCAAGCTCTGGCCCCTGCTGCAGGGACAGAGCAAGGTCAGAGCTGGGACCCCACCCCTGAGACGGCCAGTCCCCACTCACCCCAGATCAGTGCCCTATGCCCCATTCCACAGCCTCTCGAGCCCCATTTTCCCTGCCCTGGGGCCGAATCAGAGCCAGCAGTCCCTGGAGGGGAAAGATCCCTATATTCTGTTTGGGACACATCAAGGGAGATTGAGCCAGGCTGGGGAAGACGCTTAAAAAAAGGGACACTCAGGTGATCTTCAGTGGAATTGTTCCTGTCCCTGGAGGAGGAGAGTGAAGACGAGACAAGATGATGATGATCAACAGATGGCTCAGGCAGTGGGGCTAAGCAGGACTTGGGATGTTTGCCCACTGGGAGGTGCTCGCAGACAGAGGACTCTTCTCATGGGATAGACTCCACCTCAGCAGGGAGGGAGATAAACTTCCAGGAGGGAGGTTGGCACAACTGATTAAAAAGCTTTTAAAACTAGGAATCCTGGTTGATGTTTGTGGAATCTCCATGCCTGATTCTAACACAGAGCGGCAGGAAAATCAAGTAGGAGAGGCTGCAGCAATGGAGAAAGGAACGAGAGAGGGTTGGAGAAGGGACGACAAGGGGAACACTAGTGCCAAGACGAACAACACTGGGTAGCTGATACTGGCAGTAAAATGACTGTACCTCCCAGGGTGAGAGATCTGGGCAAAGCCAAGTGGAAGCAATAAGATGTCTGCTCAGCAACACAAGGAGCCTGAGTGAGAAAATGGACAATGAAGTGTGGGAGTAAAACCAGATATTATCAGGATAACAGAAACATGGGGCAATCGAAGACATGACTGGAGTACAGGAAAGACAAAAGAAAGACAAAGGTGGTGGGGTAGCACTGTGTATTAATGAGCAGCTGAAATGGGAAGAAATTAGAAGTGATAAGAATAGATCAAACAGAATCTGTTTGGGTCAAAAGCGCTTTGGGGAAGAAAACTACCAGAGGCTGCCCTGGGATAGAGCTTGGGGTCTAGGATCTGGTTAGGATATGGACAGAGACTTCTTTAATAGTCTGAATGAAATAAATCCCCTTGGGAATTGTGTGGTTATGGGAGACTTTAATTTCCCAGATATAGACTGGAGGAGAAGCGCTACTACTAATAATGACAGTCCAGATATTCCTGGATGTGACAGCTGACAGATTTCTTCCCCAAATAGTCACCAAACCCACAGGAGGTGATACCAGTTTAGATTTAGTATTGATAAGTAGTGGGGACCTCCGTGAAGAACTGGCTGTAGAGGACAACCTTGGCTGAGGTGACCAGGAGCTAATTCAGTTTAAACTAAATGGAAGGATAAACCAACCTAGGTCAGCAGCTAGAGTTATGGATTTCAAAGGGCAAATTAAAAAGTGAAGGGATTTAGGTAGGGAAGTGGACTGGCCTGCAAAGCTGAAGGATTTGGATGTGGAGGAGACTTGGAATTACTTAAAGTCAAAGTTGCAGAAACTATCTGGAGTCTGCATCCAGGGCAAAGCCCGCAGGGAAAGGTTGCAGCTGACAAGCTGGATGAACAAGGATCTCAGACAGGGGATTAAGAGAAAGCAGAAAGCCCACAAGGAATGGAAGATGGGAGGGGTCAGCAAGGAAAGTTCCCTCTAGAATGTTAGAAAGTGGAGGGAAAAGTTAGAACTGCCCAAAGCCACGCAGAGCTGAACCTTGTAAAGGAAATTAAAACCAACAGGAAAAGGTTCTTTAGCCATATCAATAAAAAGAGAACAAGGAACAAAGAAGTGGGTCCACTAAGCACAGGAATGGCCGATTTCATGGGCCAATTTATTTAATATTCTTGGGAAGAGATAAAAGATACTTTGCCTCAGTTTTTAATAATTGTAAGGTGAAGCTTGTGGCAAGGTGGCTGATGGGAACAAGAATGTGTAAGTGGAAATTATGACTGAATTGGCTGAAATGGAAGCCAAATTCGAACAGTTTAACAGTACCAAACTGGGGGTACTGGATCATCTCCACCCAAGAATATTAAAGCAATTGGCACATGAAATTGCAATCCGAATAGCAAGGATTTGTACTTAATCTGTAAAAGAAGATCTGGACAACCTTGAAAACTGGAGTGATAGAAATGGGATGAAATTGAATAGTGAAAGGTTCAAGGTCACGCATTTAGGGACTAACAGTAAGAAATGTTGCTATAAACTGGGGATGCATCAGTTGGAAGTGACAGAGGAGGAAAAAGACCTGGATGTATTTGTTGATCACAGGATGACTATGAACCACCAATGCGATGCAGCTGTGAAAAAGTGTAATGTGGTCCTAGGATGCTTCAGGCAGGGTACTTCCAGTAGAGATAGGGAGGTGTTAGCACCATTATACAAGGCTCTGATGAGACCTCATCTGGAATTCTGTGTGCAGTTCTGGTTCCCCATGTTTAAGAAAGGTGAATTCAAACTGGAACAGTTGCAGAGAAGGGCGACTAGGATGATCTGAGGAATGGAAAACCTGCCTTATGAGAGGAGACTCAAGGAATTTGGCTTGTTTAGCCTAACGAAAAAGAAGGCTGAGTGGAGATATGATTGCTGTCTATAAATACATCAGAGGGATCAACACCAGGGAGGGAGAGAAGTTATTTAAGTTCAGCGCCAGTGTTGGCAGAAGAATAAATGGATATTAACTGGCCAGGAACAAGTTTAGACTTGAAATTAGATGAAGGTTTCTGACCATCAGAGGAGTGAAGTTCTGGAAAAGCCTTCCAAGAGGGGCAAAAAACCTAACTGGATTCAAGACGGAGCTTGACAAGTTTGTGAGGTGGATGGTATTATGAGACTGCCTACAATGGGATATGGGCCATCTGCGACTGCAAGCAGCAAATGCACCCAACAGCCAGTGATGGGACACTAGATGGGCAGGGCTCTGAGTTACTACAGAGAATTCCTTCTTCAGTGTCTGGCTGCTGAGTCCTGCCCACATGCTCAGGGGCTAACTGGTCACCATATCTGGGGTTGGGAAGGAATTTCCCCCTGGGTCAGATTGGCAAAACCCCTGGGGGTTTTTAACCTTCCCTGCAGGTCACTGGCTGGGCTGAACAGGAGTGAACGGACATGGTGTATTCTGTGCAATTTGCTGTCTTTAAATCATGATGTGAGGACGTGAGTAACTCAGCCAGAGGTTAAGAATCTATTACAGGAGTGGGCGGGTGAGGTTCTGTGGCCTGTGACGTGCAGGAGGTCAGACTAGATGATCATGATGGTCCATCCTGGCTTTCATGACTATGAGTCTGTGTGTCCCGTTCCCCACCCCTCTAAGCCAGCCAGTCCCCACCCTGAGGCCGGATCAGACCCGGCTTCCCCTTGATGGTAAAGTTCCTTTCCCTTTATCCAGCCTGTCCGGTCTCACCTGCTCTGTCTCTTTCTGCAGCTGCTCAGTGATTTTCTCCACCAGTCTTTTGACACGTGTGTCCGGGATCATCCTGTCTTTGGAGCAGGGAGCCCGGCATTCAGGGCATTGGTAGCCCTGGGCCGAGACTCCGCTCCAGTGAGTTGAGAGGCAGCCCCGGCAGAAGTTGTGGCCGCACTCGATGGAGACAGGGTCGTTCAAGGTATCCAAGCAGATGGAGCAGGTGACATGCTCCCGGAGTTGTTCCATCCTTCCGACCCTGTAGGCTTGGGGAGATCCACTGGGTCAGAATCTAGCATGTGGGGACACCAGGGCTAAGATGCTAGCGCAGGGGGGCTGGGACTCAGGACTCCTGGGTTCTATCCCTGCCTCTGGGAGAAGAGTGGGGTCTAGTAAGTAGAATGGGGGAGACAGATCTCAGACTGTGCTGCCACTGAGATACCTTCAACCACGGTGTGACGCTGTCTGGAATATGAATGACTCTTTGTAATATTATTTAATACCAATATGACAAAATTGCAATGATTCTCGCAAGCTAGGCCATGTCAGGTAGCACTGCAAAGGCTATAGTTTGCTATGTATGATAGTGCTGTTAATGTGTATGTATTGTCATCGTACTGTAAGTTATGGAGATGTGTGTTAGATCTGTGTCCAAACACTTGTGCTGTGCTACTGGGTCGCATCCCCCTGGCAGACTAGTAATGATTCATGGAGGGCCTCAATGATACAATGAGCCTAGGGAGAGAAGCCAGGCTGGAACCTATGGCTATGAGGACCTGTAGGGACATGCCTGTGGTCAGGAGGGCCGCAAGTGCCTTTCCCTGCCCATGGACTGTGAGCTTGTGTTTGAAACAAGCCACATGGCAGACCAGAAAATGCAACTTCACCCTCTCCGCCTTCTCTTCATTCCTGCTTCCTACCTCTGGATCAATTCACCTACAATTGAAGCTGCGAAACAAAGGATGGAGACCCATCGAGGCCCTAGATGTACACCAGAGGGACTGTACCAGCCTGCAAACTCCAATATTGCTGAGAATCTGGTATAGATGGACTTTGAAGTCATTTGTCTGTATCTGATTGCTTTGATCATGTAACATCTCTTGTCTTTTTTGTTTCTTGTCTTTTATAATAAACCTTTAGTTTTAGTTACTAAATTGGCTGGCAGCGTGGTAATTAGGGTAAGATCCAAACCCATATTGATCTGGCAATGTAGCTGGCCCTTGGGGGATCAGGAGAACATTTTGGTAAAGTGAACAGAGTTTTTTTAAGTAACTTACCTCTTTACTGGACCTTTACAGTTGCTGACTGGGAGCCGGAGACTGAAATGCAGAAAAGGGGGCTGAGTAACTTCTTGTTTTAGCTTGATAACCAGTGTGAAGGATCAGGAGCCCTGTCTGTGCCCCTGGTTGGTGAATCTAACTGCAGTGTTAGCCATCAGTTCTGGGAGAATCTGCTCTCCTTTCTGCAGCCTGCCCTGAACTAGGCATTTTCAGGTTGGCTGCCCAGTCACGGATGGGTCACTCATGGATCTTAGCGCTATCGGTACCCTTCAGCCCCAACCCTCAGCCCCTTCTATCCCAGCTCTGGGCTCCTCCCACCACAGCTCTGTCAGTGCCCCTCACTCCCAACCCACAATCCCCTGCAAGCCCAACCCTGGGCCCCTCCCACCACAGCTCTGTCAGTGCCCCTGAATCCCAACCCGCAGCCCCCTGCCAGCCCAGTCCTGGGCCTCCTCTCCTCCCAGCTCTGCTCCTGTAGCTCACCCCGGTGCAGAGACTCGAGCGCAGACCCCAAGGTTAATTCTTCCTTTGTCTCTGATTTTTTCGTTCTGCCTCCTTTGCTCTCTTCGTGTCTTTCTCTGCCTGTAGTTACTGGAAGGAAGGAAGCACCCCCCTCAGTTTCTCTTTCACTCACTGGTTTCATAACCCGATGCACAGCTCCGGTGGAATAGCCACTAGTAAAAGGAACAGAGGCCTCGCTCCAGCTCTCTTTACCGAGAGGCCGACCTGCCCAGTCTCCCCTTACACTCCCCCGTGAGGCATTTTAGTTGCCCTTCTCTGTACCTTTTCCAATCCCAGTATAGTTTTTTTCAAGACGGGAGGACCAGCTCTGCAGGCAGTATTCAAGCCATGGGTGTACCATGGATTTATATGGTGGAATTTTGATATTTGCTGGTTTATTATCTAGACCTTTCCTAATGGTTCCCAACACTCAGTTATCTCTCTGACTGCCACTGCCCATCGAGCAGATGTTTTCAGAGAACGGTCCACAATGACACCAAGATCTCTTTCTTGAGTGGTAACAGCTAATATTGATCCAATCATTTTGTAGGGATAGCTGGGATTATGTTTTCCAAGGTGCATTACTTTGTATTTATCAACATTTTAGTAGCATTTTTATTAATGGACTGGAAGAAAACATAAAATCATCACTGATGAAGTTTGCAGAAGATACAAAACTTAGGGGAGTGGTAAATAATGAAGAGGACAGGTTATTGATTCAAGAGAGAAGTGGATCACATTTAAAACTGGATACAAGCAAACACTGTATGTTTTAGTGTGGCTAAAGGTAAATGTACCATCTAGGAGCAACGAATGTCGGCTATTCTCACAGGCTGGTGAAATCTCTCCTGGGAATCAGAGACTGTAAAAAAGATTTGGGGGGCAGGGTAGATAACCAGCTGAACATGAGCACACAGTGCGATGCTGTGGCCAAAACTGCTAATGTGATCCTCAGATACTTAAAAGGGGGCCTCTCGAGTAGAAGTAGAGAGGTTATTTTATCTCTGTGTTTGGTATTGGTGCGACCACTGCTGAAATCCTGTGTCCATTGCTGGTGTTAACAATTCAAGTAGGATGTTGATAAGTTGGAAAATCTTCAGAGAAGAGCCCTGAGAATGATTAAATGATTAGAAAACCTGTCTTAGAAAGACAGACTCAGTGAGCTCAATCTATGTTTGTATCTTAAGAAAGAGAAGGTTAAGGGGTGACTTCATCACAGTCTTTAAATGCCTATCTGGGGAACAAATATTTCATAATTGGTTCTTCATTCAAGTAGTAATAGATCTCATGTTATCCAATGACTGCAAGGAAAAGTTAGACAAAATCAGACTGGAAATATGGTGCAAATTTTAACAGTGAAAATGATTAACCACTGGAAGAATTTACCAAGGCTCATGATGGATTCTCTATTGTTGACAATTTTTAATTCAAGACTGGATGGTTTTCTAAATGATCTGCTCTAGGAGTTATTTGGGGGCATGTGTCTGGCTGGTGTTAGACAAGAGGTCAGTTGCCAACCTTGCATTTTTGTTTTTACTGACATGAAGGTGTGAAGTTCATTTTTTTTACTGACACAGTAAACGTTTTACTGACATCGCTAAAATATCATAAACAATACAATAATGTCACAAAAGTGTGTACTCACTCACTGAACACAGGAATTTGAATTATGCAACTATTTTAGCTGCAGTTAATTGATCAATCAGATTCTATGGGCATGTGCAATAATAGAAAACAGGAAATTGATAAAGTCATGGTCAGTGTAGTTTTATGGTACAAGAAATGATTCTGAATGATGACAATCAATGTCAAAATACCACACGTTTTATTTCTGTCCAATTTTATGGACATTTTAATTTATTTACAGATTTACGGACAGTGTTAAAATTGTATATTTTTTACTGACTGTCCATACATTTATGAACGGTTGGCAACCATGGGTCAGACTAGATTATTGCAGTGGTGCCGTCTCACCTTAGAATTTAAGATCCCCTTTATCTGAACCCCCATTGTTATATTAGCCCCCTGATAACCTTCCCCTACCCCCTTGCTAGTCTTAATCCCATGATATCTTTATCTCCTTGGCCATCTGTTCTTGACCCTTTCATCTCCAACCAAACAGTGAAGAGAAACTCACCCCAGGCATCCACACTGCTTGGTTACATTTGATTTTCATTTCATTTTCTAGGGCACCCATAGGGGGCAATCCCAGGCAGAGCAGAATGCAAACAAACTTGTTTCCTTGAGTGGCTCATCGTGGGATCAGTCACATCTGTTCTCTGTAGACCTGGGGAGAGCAGAGGCACGAGCCATCTCTATAAAAACCTGCCTTGGTGCGTTCGTTCCCCAACCGGGCTTTGATCAGAGCGATGGAGGCAGAGTTTGGCCAAGACAGGATCAGGCAAGGCTGCATCATGGGGCATCTCTGCTCCTGCTGGCCATAGCACTGCTAGCAATGAGCCTGGTGCAGGGTGAGGGTGGGATGGAAATGGGAGACTGGACCCTAGCTCCCATGGGGAGGTGAGAAAGATACGGGTTTGTGGGGCAGGGAATTAGACTAGTGAATAACAGGGAGCTCCAACCCCTTGGCCCTCCATTGATCCTCCCCCTCACCCATCTAGCCTGGATTGCTGCATTCAGTCCTGAGCCACCCCATTCAGATCAATGGGGACTGTTAACCCTGGAACCTACAGAGGGTGAGTTGAATAGCGACACTGCTAAGATTTTTAATCATTGCTGAGGGTACCAGGGCTGTTTCATGAGAGTGGGTGGAGCCTGGGTACTGTGGGTGGAGCTACTGGTAACCATTGCCCCAGATACACCCTGCAAAGTGTATAACTCTCCCCACACATTAATATCTGTGCCTTCCCTTTCTTCACTCCCCTGGGTGCTCCGCGGAGTCACAATGGGGCAGGTAAGACACCCACAGCAAAACACCAGCCTTACCTGCCCTGGGCATGTGGAATGAGAATGAGACTGGGAGCCAGGTATCCTGGGTCCAGTTCCTAGATCTGAGACTTGAGTGGGGTCTAGTGAGTTGGAACAGGGTGGATACTGGGTTTAGGGTTAAGGGTTCAGGTTATCTTGGGGTTAAGGGTATCACTGGGTGGAGGTTACCACTGGGGTTCTGACAAAACTTATCATGCTGTTAGGGTAGAAATTTAGGATCTTTCTTTCTTTCTTTCTTTCTTTCTCACATAGTAGCAGAACTAAGGCAGGATGAGTTAACGTTTTCCCAAGATGGCTCATGTTAGTTTAATTGGCCTACGTAAATAATACTTCTAACTTTAAGTGCCCTGGTGCTGAGCCCACAATTCACAAGGGAACCCAAGTCTTTCCAGCCTCATTGCATTCCACCTGCCAGAATTAGCCCTGGGAGTTCAATGGGATGCAGTGTTCTCTTTTTCAGTGTCTGTTCCCCCTTGATACCACCTCAGACCTAGCCCTGATGATAACCTTATACCCACGATAACCTTAACCCTATGATAACCTTGTCCCAAATCCCATGAGAACCTTACCCTAACCTCCATGGTAGCCTCAACCCCATAATAATCCTTGAAATGCCTGATCTTTCTTTGCACTCTAAGTGCTTGCGACATAGACATACCCAAACTCTCCCAGCCACATGCCGGCAGGGATATTATTTCTGTGCCCAACCATTTACACTGAAAGGGGCTCCTGGGGTCTCTGAGGTTGAGCTGATTGTTGTGGTTACTGTGAAATGTTTGTGTGAGGAACAAGTTTAGATCTAGGTAATGCAGGATGTTGTGTTCCAAATGCAATGGAGGGTCTGAAAACTGGACACAGCCTCTGTGTAGTGTCTGGATGAGATTTACAAAGACAAACGAACCCCCAGAGAGTGCTTGGAAGAGGGGGGCTCTGGGCTAAGAGACAATATCTTGGGATTGGATAAGAGCAGAAAGTTTGTCCACATGGTTATCCATTGGGGATGAGGAGAGGTAGGTCTCAGCAGCTGTGGCAGTGGAGGTGTTCACAGTAGACCCCCACGAGCTGCAATGATCATTTTCAGGAAGAATTACAGCAGCCTGTGGATTACAACCCCATCAAAGATGACATGATGTGTGCCTATAAATGCTTTTCTGTGGTGAGATTCTCTGAGCAAGATTAAGGCTCATTTTGCACTGGGTGATGCACAGACTCCGACCGAGATTGAGGCCACCATCATGCCAGATGCTGCACAGACCCTGACAGATATTGTTGTTCTTGGACCTCTGTCCATGTTGGTTTGGTTTTGTGTGTCGCAGGGACCCACCCAAGCGTGGGCCTAGATGGAGGCGCTGAGCCCTGAATTCATGTCCCAGTGTTTAGACAAGACATATCTTGGCTTGAGAATGCATCCATAGAGCATTAAGTCAGCAGGGTCTATTGAATCATCCAGCCTGGCCTCCTGTATTATCCAGCCCTCAACTGCACCCAGTTACCCCTTCACTGAGCCCAGAGACTTGAGTCTGGATAGGGCGTCACCCAGAAAGGCAGCCAGTGGGGATATGAAGCCATCCAGAGATGGAGAATCCACCACTTCCCTTGTGGATGATGGAGACGGGTCCCCCGCAAACCTCATTTCTTTCCCTGTCTCTCAGGTGACTCTGTGGGACCGCTGGTGTGTGAAGAGGATGGGACCTGGTACCTTGTTGGGATTGTGAGCTGGTTACTGACAACAACAGTGAATGAAACAATCAGTGTGGCCACCAGTTACCCTGGGTCTACAACCACCCGAATGCCCATGATTGGATCCAGGAGAATGTGCCTGGTGTGATTTTCAATAATTATTGGCTGACCCCCACATTGTTTGCGCCCCCCCCCACTCAAATTTTCCAGAATTGTGAAAATTTAAATAAATAAAAAATATTTTAAGAACGCTGAAATGCCACTATTTTGCACAAGGGGACACGTGGGGAGCCAGCCAGTGGTCATGTCTGGGCTCTGTTCAGACACAGGAGGATTAAAGTGCATGGGGACCTGTCTACTCAGACTCTCACACCGTAGCCTGGTGAGTGTCCAGCAGGGAAGTTCTACTGGGGCTGTGGGCAGAGGAGAAAACCCTCCATGGTGAGCAGTACAGTCTGAGTTCCCTGGTGCTTCCCCATCTGTCTGTCTGTCTCCACCTGGTATCTTTTGTCTTAGATTGTAGGGGCTGGGGTGTATTGTATTGTGTGTCTGTGCAGTGCCTGGTAGAATGGGGCCCTGCTCTCTCTCAAGGTATGTGCTGCACCTTGCACAATGGGGCACCAATTTCGGTCAAGGAAAGCTGTGCAGAGCCTGGTGTGATGGGATTTCCAGAGTCAATAAGGGGTGTGGATTTGACAGAAGGAGACAGTGAAGACACACAACGCGATTTAATTATAGCAGTGGCTGTATGCGGGCAAAACTTTTGTCGACAAAACTTTCTAGTGTAGACAAGGCCTTAGTCTCTTAGTAGACACAGGTACCTCTGATTCCATGTGGAAGTAGAGCTCGGGGATTGACAAATATCAAAATCCTGGTTCTAACATGCTAGTAAAAACGGTTAATATCTCTTCAGAACAGAGTCCTGCCTTGGAATTGCTAACAATGAAAAGTTTGAAGACTAGTAAACAAGCTAGTGTCTGTTTCGTTGCTTATTACCTGGCTGACAGGAGGGAGACAGGTCTGACTGTAGCTGTTAGCAAAGAGGAGAAAAGCAAGTTAACCCTGGAAAGGCAGAAAACTTTTATTGTTTCACCTCACTTATGGCTAGAACACCAAAACTCCGAGGTTATTAAACAAAGTAACATAGACAAATTATCTGAACAGAAGGCATGGCATAACAGAAGTGCTTGTAACTGCACTCTTGTAGTAGATTTATTGTTAATGCTAATGTTAACTCTTGTAACCAATTTGTTGCTGATATCAAGAGCTGTAAAATGCACAATGACCATGATCTTTTGAAAAAAAGGTACATAAGAACACACCATGTGATGAAAAACCTTGTGGCTATGCTGTTTTGTTAAATGAAAATTCCCTTTGTGTTGAAAAGCCTGGTGATGTTAAAATTTCACAGCTAATGTCCGTAACCATCCCTAGAACTCTCCACAGCAGAAAACCCATTGCAAGCTTAGACTGTTGTGCAAAAAGGGAAACTTAGGTACAAAACCTTATAGCCCTCATGGCTAAATGTCAGAGTGAATGCCCTCTGGAAAACATGAATGTCTATGTTCTGCTGACATGTGGGCCAGACCCTGGAATCTCTAAAAAGGTTCACAGAGTGTTGACTAAATTACGCTCTCTTCCTTGTCACACTGGCCAAACAGACCAGGGTAGCTCCCTCCATGGGTGAGTTATTACTCTTCAAAGACAGGTTTAGGAAATTTCCTTGCCATAATTCTCGTGATACTGGGTCGTGATAATAACCTGATTAAACAAAGTTTCACTATCACTTCCCATAGACTGCTAAAATTTGTTCATTATGGATCCATGCTGTTAACATCCATCATTTAATTACACTCTAGACAGTGATTTTTTTAAGAGATTATTTTTAAAATTTGGTATCTCAGCTATTTTTGAGGCATCATTAATTTCACCCTTTCCTCCATTTGTTAATTAATGCACAGACTCTCTCGCCAATACTACTTCCCCGCTTCACAAACATTGAAATGTTCATTTTAAGCCCTGTAGTTCAGCATCAGCTCATTTATATTAGTGGTGAATGATGATCAAGTTACAGCACATAATCTGAAAATTTCTTTCATAATGGAAAGATCTCCGAAATTGCCATGCCCAGGAATAATCTAGAGCAGTGGTTCCCAACCTTTGGGAGTGAAAGCCCCACTAGTTAACACTAAGTAAAACACCCCCGCCCTCTGCCCCGACCTGCCCCGCCCCCTCACCGGCCATAAACACACATAACCCCTATAAACACATATAATAACAACACATGATATAATAATAATAAATGGGTAAGCAACTAAACCTTCCCTGGCGCAGCTACCACCGCACGCTTCGTGTGGACTCCCCTCTTTCCGTCCCTCAGGGACTGAGTGTAATGGAGGCGACTCTGGCAGGTAGGCCTGGGCTGCTCCAGGCCTCCACCGGTGCGGGGCTGCTCCTCTGCGGTCAGGGGCCTGGCTGAGGGTGCTACTGGGGACCTGCTCTTCTGCTCCAGCCGGTGCAGAGCTCAAGGCTGCTGTGCCTGGTGTGGAGCTCGGGGGGCTAAATCACCTCAATATACTGAAGCCTCATGGACCCCCTGGAATCTTTGGTGCCCCCCCACAGATCATGCAGCCACTGTGCTGGCCCTGTATATAACGGAAACCACTTCAAGCCAACACCCTTAGTTCCAGCACTGATGACTTATTTTAAAAAAAAACAAAGTTTTAAAACCATAGAGTACAAAAACAGATTCCAAGGCCTTTTTAAAATGGCTACGTGTCTGAGTGAAAATGGTTCTTAGACCAAGATTCCTGTGCAGTGTTTGCAACCTAAACATTGGAGCACTTACTAGGACATTGAAAGTTAAATGAATTACAAGTAGTAGAACTGATTTTTCCTCCCATTGTCTACACTTAGAGAAATGCAGAAAGTAAAGCACATAAGTAGCTACCAACTACATTAAACTTTTAAAAATTCTTTCATTGCAGTTGCCTAACTTGTCATTATTATCTGCCTAGTCAGATTTGGGATTGGGAATTTTTTGCTGTATTTTCTCCTGATTGTTCTAAATTTACAAATAAACTTAAAATATGACTTTAATTGGTGTTTATTTTTATCTTTATATGGGAATTAGGTACAGTGCTCCTGTCAGCTACATTTCTAACTTATTACTTGCCAAAAAATCTAGAGTTTTCCAGTGCCTGTGTTATCCCTGGAATCATGGTAAAAGTTGCCCCACCCTACTAATATCTGAAATGGCCGCCCTGCAACTGCTGCCCTCAAGCAGCCGTTTTGTAGCAGAGTGTGTGCTGAAATGGCTTTCTGGCTGACTGGTTTCTAGTGTTTTCTAAAACACACAACACAATGAGCACCGCTAAAGAGTTCACAAGTATTTAAGGGGATACAACCCTATTTCTCCACACACTACACTAAGTAAGCGTGGGACCTTATTTCTTTAAACCTCATCCGCTCAGCCTTTCCCTGTGGTTGCTCTGACTTAGGAGTGCTGGATGCCACTGGAATGGTAGCTCTGAGACAGCCCAATACACACTAGTGGTGCGATATAAATGAGGATGTTTTATGGGACACTTTAAGAGCAACAACAACAGACAAATGCTGCTGCATGTGCCTGCAAGAAGACTGATTTACCATTTCTGTTGAAAAGCTGAGGCTGGGTTACAAGAGAGGCCGTACAAACAACAAAAAAGGAAACTTAAAACAAAGAAGCAAACCCATTTGGCAGAAACAACCCACATTTTAATTTAAAGTTTCTAACTTCTTTTTAAAAGGAAAATTTTGAAAAAAATCTATAAGTTTTCACCAGAAATTCTGTTTTTGAAAAAACGCCACGTTTGACATTTTAAAAACTTTTTTGAAAAACATTCTAATGAGCTTTAATCTCTCAAATAGGTTTTATGGGTGAAGTTCAGTATCATGATCCCTGATTATAGATAGGGAAACTGAGGTGCATAGAGATTCAGTGACTTGCCCAAACTCTCACTGGAAGTTAAAGTCAAAGCAGATAATAAAACCAAAATCTTTCATTCCTACACTATTCACTAGCCAATGCTGCTTCCTCAATCTCTGTTGTGTCATCTAATCATGACTTTGATAATAACCATTGAGAAGGACCTACCCAAAGACAGCCAGGCACTTGCAGCTACAGGTTTGATTGAAGAAAGGTCTGAAGGGCTGGGGGCTGAGGCTTGTACTAATTTTGTATAGTTATTCAGTCTGTCTGTACCCATACTGACTGGAAAGTCTCCTCCCTTAAGACCTCAGTGTCTCAAGCCATGTAGTCATCAGAAAACGGAAAATATTCAAATCCAGCCAGGTCAAACTTCCATATTTGGTAGTCTACAGTTAACACATCCTGACAAGTTGTTTATTTGGCGTGTCTGTAGTTCATGATATGACTATTTAGCAAGCAGCTCAGAGTTTTTTTCCTGTGCGTGTTTGTTCTGCTAACTCTCTTTTGCTTTCACTTTTACTAATTCTACCTTGCCTACAAAAATCTCCTTTTAATTTTTCTCTCTTGATCCAATCTTAGTCTTACACCTCTAGAAGCCACAGAGGGAAGAACATAGGGCCAGAATTTTCAAAAGCTTTGGGCAAATGAAAGAATATAGGGCCTGGCCGACACTGCAGAGTTAGGTCTATGCGAGGCAGGTTATGTCAACCTAACTAGGTAAGTGTCTACACTAAAATTTCACTCCCACCAATATAACTCACTGTGATCGTACACAGAACCTCTGGGGTACCGCCTGGCAGCTGGGATACCACTGAGCCCTCTGTCTGACCAGCTTAGGCTCCTTCTCACTCTGTGATGCTGTGAACACTTTCCAACAACTCATGCCTTCCTGGGTTTTTTTCCTCTGCAATGTGGGGCATGGGTCACTTGCTGGTGAATTCTCTGTACCTTGAAGTCTTTAAACCAGTGGTTCTAACAATAATTTTGCTGGTGGCCACATTGACAATTTTTCCTAATATACTCCATTAACATTAGGAAAAATCAAAGAAATATGCACATATACGTCAAATAATTGTAATTTATTTATGTAGTATTTTCTCTCTTTTTTCAAACTCAATAATAAAAATAATGTACAGTTGACTCTATTCTTTGCTGGGCCTAATAAACAATAATAAAAATACATGAGGTTCTTTGCACAGTCTCATCTTTTTTGTTGTTTCTTTTACTTTTTTGGTAAAAGATGGATGTCTGTACAATTCTTAACCAAATTTAAAATGCTTTACACAGTAACAGTCCAAACAATAATGAAAAAAAAATCTACAAATGTCCAAAATCACTTTCTCTTTCACAAAAATAGATACAAGAATCAATCCAATCCAATAATTGCAACTAGTAACAACAAATATAATTCTGTTATATTGTATGTTGCAACTTATTTCCTAATTTATTTTACTTTAGATAATTTTGATCTGTTGAACATAGTTCCAAATTTAGTTTGAACTGTCTCCGTTTGTATATATTTCCAGTATGCAAACTTTCCTATTTAAGAACAAAATAACACATTATTGTTCAATTTATTTATTGTTAAAATAAAACAGTGTGATAATGAAATCACAGTTCAGGATTTTGATGCATTAATTTTGTAGATCAGAATATTAGCAAAAGTTCAGGAGCTCTTTGAATAGAAAGTCTGCAAGATCACGGGTCTCCTGTGAAACTAGAAGGGAAGCTTCCAGGTTAGAATCAGTGATGCGGTTTCAGTACTTGTTCTTCAGAAAATGCAGTGCACTGAATGCCCTCTCACACAGCACAGTAGTAGAAAACAGGGACAAAAAAAGCAAAGCAAAGCAAAGCTAGGGGCTTGTAGATGTTCTCAAACAGGTATACTGTACTCCAGAACTCCTGTACTGTAACAGCAGGCTGACTGAAGTATGTTTTCATTCTTGCATCATTGTGCATGTGCAGTATGAGGTACCTGAGATTCTTTAAATCTAAAGAATCAAAGGAAGCTAATCTGTCTTGCAAGGCACCTAATTCATTTGCAGGCAAAAAACCAGAACCAGAGTTGCTAAAGGGGTTGGTCACAAAGGTGTACTGACAGAAAAAGTTTCCCTCACTGAAACGATTTTCAAGATCTTCCAAGAGGATAGTCAAGTATTTGATTATAAGTGAATCGACTTTCGCTGTACATTCTCAGCCTGAGAGCTGAGAAACTGACGAAACCTGTAAAAAATTGAAAAGTCACTTTCATCTTGTAGGTGCTGGACAATGTCAGTGATTGTCATTCTGAATGTGCTAATCACGTCAGTGTTATGAAATATCGTTAGCTTCAGGTTTAAGGAAGCAAACTTTAGTAAAAACTCTTTCCAAAAGAACAAACAACCATGTACTTCTGGATCTTGTAACTTTTGGGATGGTTCTGGGGAAACTGTGTTCAAAACTTCATGAGCTCTTCTCAGAACTCCAACAGCCTCTGTACACTGTCATTAGAACTAAGCCAGTGGACCGGGTTGTAATACAGCAGCACCTTATGACTTTGTCTACCGATTCGGCAGCAATAGACAGGAGTTACGCAAAGTATACAAAGAACTTGCATAACTCCCGTCAACTTCTGTGCTTCTCTTCTGTGCGCCTTCGTCACCGCACTGAGCCGATGGGAACTGGGTTCCCGTCAACGCAGCACTATGCCACTTGCAGGGGTGGTCTAACAGCGTCAACTTCTGGGTCGACTGAGCGGGTCTTCACTGACCGCTCAGTCAATCCAGAAAAGTCGATCTGACGGCGGCAACTTTGTATGGCCAGAACAATTTTCTTCACAAGTTCCCCATCAGTGAATGGTTTCCTTGCTTTCCCCAAAAGTAGTGCAGCTTTAAAAGTAGCCAGCCTTATCTGATTCACCTTATTCACAAATATTCTGAGCCGTTGCTGTTGTCTTTGGAGATTGGTTTTTGCATCATTTAACAGCTTGCTTCTCTGAAACATGCTGTGGTAATTCTTCTCAACGTCCTCTGCATGTGTGCCATAGTGACGCTGCATTGCATACGTTTTAATTTGATGAATTTCTGCCTTACAAACAGCGCACGCTGCAACTTGCTTGGAAACAAAATCAGATGGCTTCAGAAACACAAGAAACGGCGTTTCCCACTGGTCCTGAAATGTTCGTTTTTCTGCCTTCCATGTTCGGCTTTTCTTAGCAGCAGGTGGCTTCTCTGGGGCCATCTCTGTTTCACAGTCAGAGTCATGTTCTGGCACTGATTTCTGGAAAAACTTTCTGATATCCATTTGTCTTTGAAACATTTCACCTTTTTGCAATGCGCAATATCACCCTGTCCAAATACTGTGCAGCGACTGCGCTGACACTGACGTTCTGCTAAAGTGATGCAAGATGTCAACTTAGTGATTATCCAATTAATTCACTTTCGGACTGGAAAGAAAACCAGGCCTGTGAAGTTCAGCTCTGCTGCCTGCACTAGGGAAGGGAATGAGTGTGAATTAGGATTTATGGCATTTCCAAAGCAACTCCCCATCCTCCCTTCAGTTCTAGCCCTCCGGAGCTTTTCCTCGGGCCCCGGCCCCATGAGCCCCCCCCCGGCCACCCTCTCCCCATGCACCGAGCCGGCTGCACAACCGATCGAGGTAAGCCCAAGCAGCGGGGGGCAAGGCTACGCCCACCTCCTGGAGTACGTGCTGGGGGGTTCGAAGGGTGGAGAGCCCCATGCGCCGAGCCAGCGCCTGGGGGTCCCCCCAGGCTCTCCCATCATAGTCCAGGAGATCTCCAATTTTGGTGACTCCTGCCAGGACCAGTCTCTGTTGCAACAAGAGGGTCTCTGCCCCCTGTATACTGTATTGGGGGTTGTGTGGCAGGGGCTTCACTAGGAGATCCTCCCCCTCAGTGGCCATACGGGGACTGGAGACCGAGACCAGCCTCCAGACCCGGAGGAGGTCCTGGTAGAAGACCGGCAGCTCGGAGAGGTCTCACAGAAGACCTCTCGGATGGAGATAAAAGAGCTGCAGGTCGTATCGGAGCCCTCAGAGGAGGCGGAGGAAGGTGTGTGCCAAGTGGCTCCATGCCGGACTACCTACACTGTAAAGGAGTCTCTGCAGGGCTTGGAGGCGGAAGGTGTGGACCTGGCTGTGAAGGCAGCACAGGCCCTGCCCTCCCTCCTCCATGGGAAGACTCCGGATCCGTGCAGAGACCCAAGTGCAGTCCTGGCCAGAAGAACTCCAGAAGTGTCTTCTGGAGGTGGGCCAGGAAACATGGGTCGGGACCAGGGTGTTGAGCCAGTCCAGAGGGAGAGGCACCAGAGCAGTCCGTCCATCTCTGCAGCTGCTAAGACACCCTCCCTTCCAAATCGTGCCAGTTCTCTGCCGTGGAGGGATGGGTGGCGGAAAACATCCAGATAGAACAGTAGACCCACGCTCCACCGGATGACTTGAAATGCGGGTGGGAGGGAGCTTGCCTGCCACCCGTCCCCTACATTCAGTCCAGAGCTCTTGACCCAGTTGACTCGGGCAGAGGAGGCTGCCGAGTAGACAGCCCAGCAGACCTCCAACCGCGCCAGGTCGCCCGGGTCCTGGACCGTGAGGAGCACGTTGTCGGCGTACGCTAACAGGACCAGCCTCAGCTCTGGCTCCCAGAGCACCAACCCTGTCAGCCTCTGGTGGAGGAGACACAGGAAGGGCTCAATGGCCAGGGTGTACAGCTGGCCTGACAGCGGACAGCCTTGGCGCACTCCTCGCCTGAAGCTAACCGGTTCGGTCAGGGTCCAGTTGAGCTTGACCAGACACTCTGCGGAAGCGTACAGCACCTGGAGAAAGCTCATAAAACAGGGCCCAAAGCCGAATGCCCGCAGAGTGCCCAGGAGATACCCATGGTCTATCTGGTCGAACGCCTTCTCCTGGTCCAGGGACAGGAGGGCAAATGACAGACCATCCCTATACCTGACCTCCAAGAGGTCCCAGACCAGGTAAAGGTTATCAAAGATGGTGTGGCCCGGGACAGTGTAGGTCTGGTCAGGATGGACCATGTGACCCTTCCGTGCATAGGGTAGCCACCTGAGAATGCCAAGGTCAGGGCAGGCTGAAAAAGGAGAGCAGATTCTCCCAGCGCTGGTGGGTGACACTGAAGTCAGACTTCCCAACCAGCCACAAACTGTATTTCCAATTCCCCACAGTGGTTATCAAGAAGCCAGTATACATGTAAGCGGGGGAATGGGCCCGCTATTATGGGGAACTTTCCTTGCTTGTACACTACCCCGGTAGAGTTGATTAGCAAAAGGATCAGAGTCCCTGCTCCCACTCTCTTTATCCAGAGGCTGCACCTGACCTCTAGGGCTCCCCTCCCACTCCCCTGTGTGCTGGGGTGCCTGTAACCCTGACAAGGCTGGACCCAGGATTCCTGGGGCTCAACCCCCAATCTTGTCATGGTCCCTTAGGGCAGGGGCTAGGATATCCCCACTCCGGGGTGCTAACTTTGCACTGGGCGTTTCCCTGACCCACTGATCATTGCATACCATACAAAGCAATACAATTTATTACACAAACAGCAATCAAATCAATTTAAAATATATATATATATATAAAAAAGTAGAAAGGTTAAAGGAAAACACCCAACGCTGCCCCCTGGCACAGGGCACCACAAACAGTGTCTCTGGGGTTCACAGTCTATGTCACACATTGCAGGCCCACTGTCCAGGCCCTGGCTATGCTGCAGGAATGCAGAGTCAGCCCCCTGCTCTGCCAGTAGTCACACACTCCCAAAGTCCCCTTTGTTCTCCCCAGCTGCTCACCACACCCAGCTCCAGAGAGCTCCTGTCCCAGTTCGCTCTGCTTCACGGTAGCTGTGCTTGGCTGCCTGGGATGCCCTACTGCTCTGCTGTTATAGGTTGGGTCAGCTTGGCTCCATTCAATTGTCTATGCCCCTCTTCCAGCCTTCCATGCAGTTGGCTCCTTTGTCCTTAGCTCCCGGTCAGTTCTGCCCCTGCATACCCCAGCAGGCAGCTCCAGCTCACACGGAGGGCTCGGCTCCCCCCACCCTCCTGGCTCTCTCATTAGCCTGCCCACCCTGTCAATCAGGCTGACCTGAGTTGGCCTCTCTCCACTGGCCCTGGGGGCTGTCCGTTCCAGGGTCCTGTTTCCTCCAGAGATGGCCAATCAAAAAGACCCACTAAGTTTCAGTAAGGGGCTAATAGACCCCTTACATTTCCCCCTGCTAAAATTCTGCCACACCCAGGATGTTCACACCAGCACACCCAGGTCCCATATTAACAACATTTACCAGCATCATGTTACATACAAAAAAAACTCCATTAACAATTAACAAAAAGAACATTTAACGTATTTAGCATTTCATGTCCACTTCTCTATGTTAATCATGATAATACTCATCAACACTCCATAGAGTTCATAACATAATCATCCCTAAGTTTAAAGGGTGGTACACCCTTATTAGTTCTCTGGGATCTTCTTAAGACTGGTGATTCATCACCCATATTCCCTAAACTCCTGTCTTCAGGTAACACTGGGTCAGTTTGAGGGGTCTGGCCATTTTCCTTGTGGTTCAGGGTTGCCTCACTTTGTTCCCCTTGGTATTCGGTTTGTGGGACTAGCGCCATCCCCCCATTGGTTTCAGTCTCCTCGGGGCATTCCAGTCTATGTATCCTATGGTCCCTAATCAGACTAAGGGTGCAATGTTTTAGCTGGTCCCTATGTACTACTCTCTCAGGGACTCCTCGTTCAGGCTGGATAGTGTAAACTGGCAACTCGGGGTTGTTGTGAGAAACTACAATGTAGGGATTCGACTCCCACTTGTCCTGTATTTTATTGTGCCCCCGGTGTCTATGGTTACGAACCAGTACACAGTCGCCAGGCCTGATGAAAGCCCCACTGGACTTGCGGTCATAAGTCCTTTTCCTACTTTGGGCTGCGTCTTTAGCTGTATCGAGAGCAACTTCACAGGCAGTCTTCAGTCTGTCATGGTGACCTTTGACCCAGTCATCCAAATTAGTCATCTCATCCTCCTCAGGGTCTTCTCTGTCCAAAATATCTAACGGCAATCTGGGATCTCTCCTGAACATGAGATAAAAAGGAGCATAACCTGTCGATGAATGAACATGGCTGTTATAAGCCAACACCAGCTCAGGGAGATGTTCCTGCCAGGCTCGCTTCGTTTCAGGCGGGAGTGTTCTTAGCATGCCATGCATCGTACGGTTAAATCTTTCACATTGAGTGTTTCCTTGTGGGTGATAGGGTGTTGTTTGGCTTTTGGCTATACCATACAGTTTACACAATTCAGCTATCACTTAGGATTCAAAATTCCTCCCCTGGTCTGAATGTAACCCTGCTGGACAACCATAGTACACAAACCAGTGTTTTATGAGGGCTTCCGCCGTTGTCTGTGCCGTCTGGTTTTTAGTTGGAACTGCAACAGTGAATCGGGTAAACATGTCCAGGCGAACCAATACGTTCTCACATCCCTCTGAAGATCTCTCTAGTCGTGTGTAGTCCATGGCTAAGACCTCCATTGGGGCAGTCACATTAATACAGGTCAAAGGGGCTCGGATGGCAGGAAACACATCCCTGGCTAGGGCACACCATTTGCACTGACGGATCCACGATTGCACGTCGCTATTCTTCCTCATCACCTCAAGAGTGCTGAGGTATCCAAAATGCCCCCCATGATCACGCCTGGCTTCATAAGCTTGCTGGCATAGCGACACAGGCACCACTAACTGCCACACTTCTTCACCATCTCGGGGATGATATGTCAGCCGGAACAGCACTCCGTGGTATAGTCTAAATCGTACCCACTCTCTAGCCAGCTTCTTAGACTGGGGGTACCTGACCCTAAACGCTCGATCTGGTTTCATTCGGTTCGTGACTGCCGCTAAAACAGGTCTGACATCACCTTCCCGTTGCGGAGTTCGAATCTCCTCCCATGAGTACCCTGAGATTATCGCACTATCCCCTTTTACTAGATTTTGTGCTGCATCCTGTACCAGCACTTCATCCTCAGGCCTTGGATGCTCTAGCCCAGACAGGTCTGCACCACATCTGCAGGAATGACAAGGAAATCTTTCTCCAAGTCTTTGCCTTCTTCTGGTTCCTCTTCTATGGACAATCTAGACAAGGTGTCTGCATTGACATTCTGCTTTCCCGGTTTATACTGTACTTCAAAAGTGAATTCAGCAAATTGGGCTACCCACCGGTGTTCAACTGCACTTAAGTTAGCCGTTGCAAGGTATTAAAGTGGATTGTGGTCCGAGATCACGGTGAATTTAGAGTACATTAAATAATCCTTAAATTTTTCAGTGACAGCCCATTTCAAGGCAAGCAATTCTAGTTTAAATGCACTGTAGTTTTTGTCATTTCTTTCTGACCTTCTCAGCCCTCGGCTTGCATATGCGATCACATGTTCAGTCCCCTCTTGCCTCTGGCTGAGCACTGCTCCCAGGCCTTGAAGGCTTCCATCATTTGTCACTATAAATGGCAGGCTAAAGACAGGATATGCGAGTACAGGTGGTGACATTAGCCAGTGTCTTAACTCATCAAAAGCTGCCTGACAGGCATCATCCCATACAAAGCTTTGGTCTTTTCCTTTCCTCTGATCTGGTTGGCCCACTAGTCCATATAGGGGGGCAGCAACGTGTGCAAACTTTGGGATGAATAATCTGTAATAACTCATGAAGCCTAGAGCCTGCCGCACTTGCTTGGTGTTCTTGGACTCTGGCCAATTTTACAGCATTTTGGTCTTCTCCTCATCTACCTGGATTCCATCCTTCAAAATTACATGGCCCATGAATTTGACTTTTTCACGTAAAAGGCAACACTTACTTGGCTTCAGCTTCAACCCATGTTCCTTCAACCGTGTGAAAACCAAGTCCAATTTTTCCATATGACACTCAAGATCTTTGGAAAACACAATGACTTCATCCAAGTATATCAGCAAAGTGTCCAGGATATAGTCTCCCAACACCCCCTCCATTAGCCTCTGGAACGTAGCAGGTGCATTGCACAAGCCAAAAGACGTACGGGTCCATTCAAACAGCCCAAACAGAGTCGTCACCGCTGTCTTTCCCTGGTCTTGTTCTTCCACTGCCACCTGGAAATAACCAGCAGTTAGATCGAGGGTTGAAAACACTCTTGCACTTCCTAATGCATCCAGTGACTCTTCCACACGGGGTAGTGGATAGGCATCCTTGCACGTCACCTCATTCAGTTTCCTGTAGTCACAGCAGAACCGCACCCCACCATCTTTTTTTATTACGATCACTGCAGGTGATGCCCAGGGGCTGTGATTTTCTTTAAGAACACCTTGGGCCACTAGATCTTGGATATGTCTTTTTACCTCCTGGAACACTCATGGTAAGATCCTCCGGTGTCTCTGCTTGATGGGGACAGCATCTCTAGTGGGTATTTGATGTGTCACCATGGTGGTGTAACCAAAGTCTCACTCATCTTTGGAAAAGACATCTTGATGTTTCTCTAGTAGTGCCCCCAAGCGGCTAGCTTGTGTAGGGGTTAGGCTTTGGAGGTCCACTTGAATTGCAATGGGCAGCTTCCTGTCAGGTGCCACTTGCAGTGACATAGACTATGCTCTCTTTTCTACTTTTGTCAGCCGCAGTTCATCCCCATCTTCTTCCACAGCCACCCTCACTGGGGGGGACTACTCCTTCAGGTCGGTGTACCTCTGCCACTCTGGTCCGGGGACACAATTTTATGGTCTGCTCGCTTGAGTTTAACAGCCTGACTGGCACCTTTCCTTTGCTGGCATTAGCAAGTACATTTGCAACCAAGAGTCCATTAGGGAGATTGGCCCCTGGTGTTGGCTCAACAATCACTTGGTACCTGGCAAAGTCACTTGGTACCCGACAGCGTCCATCAATAATCTTCTCACTCCAGGGAGGTATAACCACCTTCTGTCTCCCTGCCACCTTAACATAGCCGATTTGTCCTGTGGGACCTGGGAAATGGCCCTGTCTCTCCACTTGGGCTAGTACCTGCTTCAGTGTAGCATCCTTTTTAGATTGCCCATGACGATTCATCTCCTGGGTCCCTTCTCCTATCAGTAATAATTCTGTCAGCTCTCTGATAATATTCATCCCAAGAATTCCCAGTACCCTGTCCTCCATTAAGATCTTTTCTGAAGCTGTGTCCTTGAGGATAAAGATACACGTCCCAGGAATCAGTCGACCCATGTACCCTATGTCAGCTTCAAGGCACCCCACGACAGGGATGGCTAATCCATTAGCTGCTGTCAACTGTACAAATCAGGTATTGTGCATGGTCAGATCTCTCTCCTTTAGGTAGCTTTGGAAGTAGGATTCGGAAATAGTGGTGACTTCAGAGCCAGTGTCTATCAAGCAGCGGATCCTCACTCCTGCTATGGTTATCTCCACTGTCAAGCAGTATCCAAATGCTCGGCCACAGAAGTCAAGGGTCTTCTGCCTGACTGCTGACATGCTGCCCTTTTCCTAGGGACAGCTGTAGAAATACTTCTGTCCCACTCGGCCTTCACCTGGCAGTGGGTTACTTGCTCCTGATGTCCATTGGGTTTCAGTCACCGGGGGCCCCGGTCTCTTTCTCAGTGGACATTCCCGGCTAGTATGTCCTGGCATTTCACAAGTGTAACAAATGTACCTTCCCAACTTGTCCTTCAGTGAGGATCTTCGGGGTCCTGAGGCCTTGGGATGCTTTGGTATGCTAGCGGGAGTCTTTCCTTTCATCACCTCGGTCATCACTTTCAGCATCTCGCTCTGCTGGACTGTCAGTTTCTGGACCGCTTCACTTAAACTCTCTAGTGTTAACTTTTCCCCAGCAGTTGCATTCACTAGGCTCCCACTTCGTGTGCGGGTGTCAGGCTTGGCTGTCTTTTACACCAGGACTTCCTCTTCTTCGGACCATGTAATAGCAGCCTGCATTAGTTCATGGAACTTCTTACCAGGTTCTTCCTTAAATTTCCTTTTCATTTCTTGGCAGAGGGAGTCATCTTGGAGTCCCAGCACTAACTGCTCTTTCAGAACCATATCCGGATTTGGAACTCGTTGAAGGTCTTGTCGTTCCATTTTGCTCATTTTCTCCCGGAGATCATACGCGTATGCCGGGACAGTTTCACCGGGCTCCTGTTTTCTCTCAAAGAACTCCTTTAGTCGGGTTCCAATAGGTACCTTGTCTCCGTACACTTCTATGAGGCGTTCAAACACTTTTTCCACGTCTCTTGTGTCTGTCTGTGCCATGAACTTTACTGTGGCATGGGCCTGGCCCTTAAGGTGTTCCTCAATGAAGTCCACACGATCTTCTTCCGGTACTCGTAGTACACGCATAGCCGCCTTTGCAGACTTGATCCATTCCTCTACTGTAATGTCTTCTGGTCTAGTCGGGAAGCCGCTGAATTCTGCGACCTTCTGTTCCCGTGGGACATAAATGGTAGGAGGCTTCTTAGCTTCTTAGCTTCTGGTCTATTACTGCCTTAGCCAGCGATAAGGCTTCTCTCTGTTCATCTCTGGCTCATTGTAATGCCTCAGTTTGGTCTGAAAATCTCCATTGGAGTTCAGCAACCTGGGCCCGTAGTTCTTCAATTCCAGCCATGGTAGGGCTCTCAAACAGACCTGGGCCATGCTACCAAAACTCAACCAGTTAACCAATGGGGTGGATCCTATGGATAGGATCCTGTTCATGATGCCAATTATGTAAGCGGGGAAATGGGCCCGCTATTATGGGGAACTTTCCTTGCTTGTACACTACCCCGGTAGAGTTGATTAGCAAAAGGATCAGAGTCCCTGCTCCCACTCTCTTTATCCAGAGGCTGCACCTGAACTCTAGGGCTCCCCTCCCACTCCCCTGTGTGCTGGGGTGCCTGTAACCCTGACAAGGCTGGACCCAGGATTCCTGGGGCTCAACCCCCAATCTTGTCATGGTCCCTTAGGGCAGGGGCTAGGATATCCCCACTCCGGGATGCTAACTTTGCACTGGGCGTTTCCCTGACCCACTGATCATTGCATACCATACAAAGCAATACAATTTATTACACAAACAGCAATCAAATCAATTTAAAAAATATATATATATATAAAAAAAATAGAAAGGTTAAAGGAAAACACCCAACACTGCCCCCTGGCACAGGGCACCACAAACAGTGCTCTGGGGTTCACAGTCTATGTCACACGTTACAGGCCCACTGTCCAGGCCCTGGCTATGCTGCAGGAATGCAGAATCAGCCCCCTGCTCTGCCAGTAGTCACACACTCCCAAAGTCCCCTTTGTTCTCCCCAGCTGCTCACCACACCCAGCTCCAGAGAGCTCCTGTCCCAGTTCGCTCTGCTTCACGGTAGCTGTGCTTGGCTGCCTGGGATGCCCTACTGCTCTGCTGTTATAGGTTGGGTCAGCTTGGCTCCATTCAGTTTTCTATGCCCCTCTTCCAGCCTTCCAGCTGCTGGCTCCTTTGTCCTTAGCTCCCGGTCAGTTCTGCCCCTGCATGCCCCAGCAGGCAGCTCCAGCTCACACGGAGGGCTCGGCTCCCCCCACCCTCCTGGCTCTCTCATTAGCCTGCCCACCCTGTCAATCAGGCTGACCTGAGTTGGACTCTCTCCACTGGCCTTGGGGGCTGTCCGTTCCAGGGTCCTGTTTCCTCCAGAGATGGCCAATCAAAAAGACCCACTAAGTTTCAGTAAGGGGCTAATAGACCCCTTACATTCAGATACACACAGCCCCCTTTACTGCATTTCAGTCTCTGGTTTCCAATCAGCCACCAGGTCCAGTAAAGAGACCAGTTATTTAAACTCTATGCTCTTTACTAAAAAGGTTCCTCCTGACCCCAAAGGGTCAGCCACAGTACCAGATCAATATAAGTCCGGATCTTACCCAAAATACTACGCTGCGAGTCAGTCCTTTAGTAACTTAAACTAAGGGTTTATTATAAAAGGAAAGAAACAAACTATGAGAGAAAAGTTAAATGATGAAAGCAATCAGATACATACAAATCATTTGAAAGTCCATATATATCATGTTTCTAGAAGAACTGTGGAGTTTGCAGGCTTGTAGAGTCCTCTGGTATACATCCAGTACCTGGATGGGTCTCAGTCCTTTGTTACACAGCTTCAGTTGCAGATGACTTGATCCAGAGGTAGATAGGTGGCTGAAGCTTAACAGGATTGACAACTGAAAGACAAAATGGATTCCCAGGCCTCTGCCTTATATATCCTCTGGCCTTTGCCATGCTGCGTGTGGAATTTCATAGGAACCAAAATGGAGTCCAGAGTCACATGGGCCAGTCCTGGTGACTCATCAGGTATATCCCTGGCTTCTGCCCCTGGGCCCCTTGCACCTGGGAATGTCTTAATGGGCCAGCGAGCAGGCTATTGTCATAGCCATCCTGTTTGACATGCCACTCAGAACGCACAATTTGAAATACTGGAATACCAAACATATCTATAACTTCCATCTCACATATGAACATAAACATCCTCATCTTACTTAGCACATTACAACCTTTCTAACAGTACCTGACATGGCATATCTCACATGAATTATGAAGATTCTGACATACTGATGTCAAACTATATCATAACTGCTCCCTCCCAGTCCAGCCAGCATGACACCCCAATGCGAGAATGGTGTAGAAGGGAGTAATCAGAGCTCTTGAATACACCTGAAGGGCCCCCCTTCTCCAGCGTGACAGACCACATCCTGCAGCACGGACCCCAGCCTCAGCGAGATGGCCTAGGCTACGATTTTATAGTCTGTGCCGAGGAGCGAGATTGGATGCCAGTTCCGAAAGTCACAGAGGTCCCCCCTGCACGAGAGGGGGAGCACTCCACTGCCTTTGGACTCGGCCCAGACGATGGCAAGGACGGGGCCAACGATGTCTCAGAACACACAGTAGAATTCCACGGTCAGCATGTCCATGCCTGGAGATTTATTGGTGGGCATGAGACAGAGAGCTTCTGAGAGCTTGGCCAGAGTGAGAGATAGCTCCAGCCGGTCCCGGTTGCCCACCCTGACCATGGAGAGTTCATTCCAGAACACCTGGCAGGCGGCGACTTCGGCTGGATCCGGGGAGAAGAGGTCAGCGTATGTGGAAGGAAAAGTTTTATATACTCCATTTTTTGTACCTTACTTTTATACCAAGTTATATATTCTATTTTGTATTAAGCTTTTAAGACTCCATCTTGTACGCTAAAGATTCCATCTTGGATTTTTAGTAGCTTGCTTATCCTTGAAACAGGTACATTTTGCAGATGTTGCAGGTTTTTGCAGCTGTCAGTAGATAACGAGGCATTGCTAGCTAGCTTTAAGAGATAGCTGTTATAGTAACCTGGGGCCCTGTTCAATTAGCAATATGAAGGAATTTCTTAATGAAGAAAAGGTTGAGCTAATGGAAATGTACTGTAATACGTCATCAGGTACTGTTAGAATGGCTATAAGGTGCTAAGTAAGATGATGATGTTTATATTAATGTGTTATGTGTGTAGTGGAAGTTTAGGGATATATTTGATGTACTTATATTTCAAATTGTGGTGGCTGGGATACACCCCAGACGGAAAGGACAATAGTCCGCTTAAGGGCCCATCAAAGCCTTTACAGAAGCAAAAGGCCCAGGAAGAAACTAAAGGCATACCTGATGTCATGGAAAAGAATCACACTGCTACATTTTAGAGTAGGATCGGGTGCAGCTTTAATTGTGACACACACAATCACATAACCATAGCTATGGGGAATACTATAGCTAGAGGGAAAACCCAGGTGGCTATAGGGAAGTCAAGCAGCGTGTCTGGATGCTGGGCAAATGTACTTCACCTGACTACCAGATACAAAAGACTTATATAGGGGTTGCTTAGGTTCATTTACACATTGATCGTATAGTGGAATTTGATTAACAGTTTATACTTAACAGGAAAGACAATCACAATGCATAGTGGGGCACACCAGACGCCCTCACACGAACACCCAATGAGTCACTTGATTATACAATCAGATTTTCAGGGACCCTGGCTAACACCTGAAGATGGGTGGTTACACAATACCTGTTCAAATGCTAATTTGTATGGAGTGAGTTTCTATGGGGCCAGTAAGACAAAGGGGGGCAGGTACTGGTACTTATCGGAACAGGTTGAAGTCTGTTCAGACTTCAATAAGGCTTAAGGCTCATAACAGAGACTTGCCCCTGGGGTGTGGTTCAGAGACCTCTTGTGGGATTTTAACATCTTTATCCTAATTTCAGTTGAGGCATTCTGTTAATGGTTTAGCCTGGGGCTTCTATTTCAGTTTCAGGCTACAACTTCAGGCCAGGCCTTCTATGACCAGTTTCAGACCAGGCATTCTATTAATCAATTTTATGATTAATTCTTTGATTCCACACTGAAGAGTCACCAGGATTGGCCCATGTGACTCTGGACTCCATTTTAGTTTTTGTAACTTTCCACAAGCCGCATGGGCAGGAACAGAGGGTATATAAGATCAAATCCCAGCAAACCATTTTGTCTTCTATCCTGAGCTTCAGCCACCTACCTACCTCTGGATCAAGTCATCTGCAACTGAAGCTGTGTAACAAAGGACTGAGGTGTAGGAAGGAGGGTGTAGGAAGGAGGGGTTTAGATTTATTAGGAACTGGGGAACCTTTTGGGAAAGGGCAAGCCTATACAGGAAGGATGGGCTCCACCTAAACCAAAATGGAACTGGATTGGTGGCATGTACAATTAAAAAAAGGTTATAGAGCAGTTTTTATACTAAGGGCTGGGGGAAAGTCAAAAGTTGAGGAGGAGCATGTGGTTTGGACCGAAACATCCTTTAGGGGAGGATCTATTAAAGGAGATTGTCTATATACTAGTAAGGAGAAGAAGATGGAAGATGATAAAATATTAATAGACTTTGATGAGAAACAGTCAAATGAAAAGGGTCCCATTCAATTACACCACAATGGCAGACAGCTAAAACGTGACAGTTTTTAAGTGCTTATATACAAATGCTAGAAGTCTAAATACTAGATGACTGAACTCGAGTTTCTCATATTAAATGAGGATATTGATACAATTGGCATCACAGAAACTTGGTGGAATGAGGATAAGGAATAACACATGGTAATACTAGGGTACAAAATGTATTGAAAGGACAGAATAGGTGGTACTTGTTAGAAATAACCAAACAGGCTGTCCTTGGGGTGGATTGGGGAGATGGAACCCTTTATCGCCTAATCATTCCACCTCAACGTCGTGAGTGAGCAGCAAGGGGGTTACTTTACAATTCTTTTAGCCATAACAGTATGTAAATGTATATATTTCCAGCAACTCCCCTTAGTTGGTTACACTGACACCTATAAAATGAATATTAACAACTACATAATGAATACAATTATACCCGCCCCTGTTTGTTGTTTACAGGATTACTGTACGGAGGTCAGGCACATCACCTTACAACTTCTATATTTTACACTAACATTCTTTGAAGTAAAGGCATGCCAGGTGGAAGGAAGATATTGCTTTCTTCCCACCAAGGCCTTGTGCAGGAGTGGCAATAGTTAGCCTCAATCTTATCCCCTGTGCAGATGGCCAGGAAGGGAGGAAAAGAAGAGAGATAACAGACTCTAACTAGAATTCATACCAATTAGCAGAAACAAGGTTTGCCTGTGCCATGACCCCGTTCCCTGTAACTTAGGCCTTACCATTTGTCCAGCTTTTAACTCTTTACTTTCCTACAGTACTGGTGAGGGAGTGGCACTGTATGTGAAAGAAAGCATAGAGTCAAATGAAATAAAAATCTTAAATGAACCAAACTGTGCCACGGCATCTCTAAGGATAGTAATTCCATGCTTGAATAATAAGAATATAGCAGTAGGGATATACTCCTGGCCACCTAAACAGGATGATGATAGTGACTGTGAAATGCTCAGGGAGATTAGAGAGGTGAGAAGAAAGAGGTAAACTGCATAATCCCTGGGCCCAGGACCTAAGCAGGGAGAATATAAATGATTATAAGTGTTACCTGATGATAAGACAGCAACTCATTCTCCTCCCAGAGCTGGAGATAGATCCAGGAGTGCTGGTTCCCAGCCCCAGTCCGGTTCCACATGTCCAGGGCAGGTAACACTGGTATTTTATTCTGGGAATTTTACCTATCTCATTCCAACTCCCACGTGCTCTGTGACACTTTTCAGGGTGACCTGTGGTGTCTGGGTTGCATCACTAACCCCTTGCTCCCAGTGGGAAGAAGCCCAGATCTGTGCCCACCAGGGAAAGCTTTCCCAGCCACTAGCTGCTGGTGAACTCCGTGAACTGCGCTCTATCCATCTGCAGGCTGGCAATTTACACCCCTCTACTCCATTGCACCCCAGTGCCCCATCCCCTATCATCTGTACACACATAGGATACACCGATCCATTGCCTCCGTGGAAACAATGCTCCCTGGCTAACTGCTTTCACCTCAGTTCAACCCTCTCCTTTGCCCCTAGCACTTAGACATGGCTACAGTAAAACCCAGCTGAAGCTGATTTGGCAGAGGCTGAGGAAGGGATTAAAAATAAAGGGAAGGAACAGGATGGGGAAACATAAAGCTATAAGTGAAAGAAAAACATAAAACACAGTCTGCAGCCTGTACCTGTTCGCAAGGTACTTTCCTGTCTAATATGGTGTTTCTCATGCAATGGTTAGTGCTTCCAGCATTTATCCAGCCCATAAAGCTGAGATCCTCTGTTCCTGAGACCTGCTCCCCTCCTGTAATGGGTAACCACATGCACCAACCTTCTGCTCTAATCCACTTCCAAGCTATTGCTTCTTAGCCCAGGGTGCCCGTCTTCCGAGTACTCTCCAGTGGTTCGTTTGTCTTTGTAAAGCTCCAGCCTGCATCTCGTCCAGACACTACACAGAAGCTGTCTCCATGGGTGTCCAGTTTTCAGACTCCCTATCAGATTTGCAATACAACATCCTACTTTACCTAGCTCTAAAATTGTTCCCCACAAAAACATCTTGCAATAATCACAATGAACTCAGCCTCAGAGACTCCAAGCACCTCTTTCAGTATAAATGGTTGGGCACAGATATAATATGCTTGCCAGCACATAGCTGGGAGAGTTTGGGCATGTCTATGTTGCAAGCACTTAAGGTGCAAAGAAAGAGCAGGCAGGGTTAGGATTACTATGGGGTTGAGGTTACCATGGAGGTTAGGTTAAGGTTCTCATGGGATTGGGTTAAGGTTATCATACGGTTAAGGTTATTGTAGGTATAGGTGGGTTATCATGGGTTACCATCAGGGCTAGGGCTGAGATGGTACCAAAGGGGAACAGAAAATGAAAAAGAGGACCCTGTGTCTCTTTGAACTCACAGGGCTAATTCTGGCAGGTGGAATGCAATGAGCCTGGAAACACTTGGGTTCCCTTGCAATTCATGGGCTCAGCCCCAGCGTGCTTAAAGTTAAAAGTATTATTTACATAAGACAATGAAATTAACACAAGCTGTCTTGGAAAAACGTTAAATCATCCTGTCTTGGTTCTGCTATTATGTGGGAAAGAAAGAAACTTTTACCACAATTCAAACCATATCATCACCCCCATGATAACCTTCACCCTATGATACTCTTTACCCTGACTTCACTTTAACTTAGCCCTATGATAACACTAACCTTTATCCCGAACTCTGATGATACCATAACTAGATCCCACTTCCCACCCAGAGCTAGGATAGGACCCAGGAGTCCTGGCTTCCAGCCGCATTCTCATTCATAGAATCATAGAATCATAGAGTTGGAAGGGACCTCAGGAGGTATTTAGTCCAACCCGCTGCTCAGAGCAGGACTAACCTCAGATAAATAATCCCAGCAAGGGTTTTGTCAAGCCGCAGCTTTAAAACCTCTAAAGATGGAGATTCCACCACCTCCCTAGGTAACTCATTCCAGTGCTTCACCACCCTCCTAGTGAAAATTTTTTTTTCCTAATGTCCAACCTAGACCTCCCCCCCCCCTGCAACTTGAGACTGTTGCTCCTTGTTCTGTCATTGCCACCACTGAGAACAGCCTAGCCCCATCCTCCCTGGAACCCCCTTTCAGGTAGTTAAAGGCTGCTATCAAATCCCCTCTCATTCTTCTCTTCTGTAGACTGAACAAGCCTAGTTCCTTCAGCCTCTCCTCATAAGTCATGTGCTCCAGACCCCTAATCATTTTTGTTGCCCCCTGCTGGACTCTCTCCAACTTCTCCACATCCTTGTTGTAGTGGGGGACCCAAAACTGGACACAATACTCCAAATGCAGCCTCACCAATGTCAAATAGAGGGGAATGATCACTTCCTGTGATCTCCTGACAATGCTCCTACTAATGCAGCCCAATATGCTATTAGCCTTCTTGGCAACCAGGGCACACTGCTGACTCATATCCAGCTTCTTATCCACTGTTACCCCCAGGTCCTTTTCTGCAGAACTGCTGCCTAGCTCGTTGGTCCCCAGTCTGTAGCTGTGCATGGGATTCTTCCATCCTAGGTGCAGGACTCTGCACTTGTCCTTGTGAACCTCATCAGATATCTTTTGGCCCAATCCTCCAGTTTATTTAGGTCCTTCTGTATCCTATCCCTACCTTCCAGGGAATCTACCACTCCCCCTAGCTTAGTGTCATCTGCAAACTTGCTGAGGGTGCAATCTACCCCATCCTCCAGATCATTGATGAAGATGTTGAACAAAACCGGCCCAGGACCAACCCCTGGGGCACTCCGCTTGTGACCGACTGCCAGCTAGACATGGAGCCATTGATCACTACTCGTTGAGCCCTATGCCCTAGCCAGTTCTCTATCCATTTTATAGTCCATACATCCAACCCATGCTTCCTTAACTTGCTGATAAGAATACTGTGAGAGACCGTATCAAAAGCTTTGCTAAAGTCAAGGTATATCACGTCCACCGCTTTCCCCATATCCACAAAGCCAGACACCTCTTCATAGAAAGCAATCAGGTTGGTCAGGCATGACTTTCCCTTGGTGAATCTGTGTTGACTGTTCCTGATCACCTTCCTCTCTTCCAAGTGCCTTAAAATGGATTCCTTGAGGACCTGCTCCATGATTTTTCCAGGGATTGAGGTGAGACTGACCGGTCTGTAGTTCCCTGGATCCTCTTTCCTCCCTTTCTTGAAGAAGGGCACTATATTTGCTTTTTTCCAGTCATCAGGGACCTCCCCCCAATTGCCACAAGCTTTCAAAGATAATATCCAATGGTTCTGAAATCACATCAGCCAACTCCCTCAGCACCCTCGGGTCTACATGTCCAGGACAGGTAAGGCTGGTGTTTTGCAGTGTGTGTCTTACTTATCTGATTCCAACTCCCCTGGGCACATAGGGAATGAAGAAAGAGAAGAGAAAGATATTGGCATGTCGGGGGTGTGTGTTATACACAGTCATTACTGTGGTCTGACATGATATATTTGAGAATGGGTGCATGCAGTTTCACCCACAGTTCCCAGGTTCCACCCACTCTCTTGAAACAGTCCTGTAACTCTCAGCAACAGTTTAAAATCTGCACAGTCACTATTCAACTCACCATCTGTAGGTTACAGAGTTAACAGTCCCCATTGATCTGAATGGGGTGGCTTAGGACTGAATGCAAAAATCAGGCTAGATGGGCAGAGGGGGGTCTATGAAGGGTGAGGGTGTTGGATCCCCCTGTTATTCACTAGCCCAATTCCCTCCCCCACAAGCCTGTATCTCTCTCCCCTCCCCATGGGAGGTAGGGTCCAGTGTCCCATCTCCACCCCACACTCACCCTGCATCAGGCTCATCGCCATCAGTGCTATGGCAAGTGGGGAGCAGAAATGACCCATGATCCAGCCTCTCCTGGTCCTGTCTTGGCCAAACCCAGCTGCCTCCATTGATCCTAACAAAGCACATCTGGGGAACGAACATGGTGGGTAGGATTTTATAGACACGGGTCCTGCCTCTGCCCTTCCCAGGTCTACAGAGAACAGATGTGACCGATCCCACGATGAGCCACTCAAGGAAATAAATGCTGCTGAATTCAGCAGGCGAGCAGGGCATGACCCTTCTCATTCTGTCTTGTCTGCAATTGCCCCTTCCGAGTTTCCTGGATAACCAAACATAAAAGTGCAATGGCCAAAGTTAACTTGGGGGAGCCCATGGTGATTTTCACATCCCTGTTTCATTAGCAACTGAATGAATCAAGAACAGATGGCCAAGGTCAGAGCCCCAGGAAAGCTAAGATTGTAATGGGGGTAAAGTTATCCTGAGGATTCATAGATCGTACGGTGAGAAGGTACCCCTGTGATCATCTAGTTTGACCTCTTGTATAACACCAGCCACACAACTGCCCTGAGGTTCCCAGTCTTGCTTTAAAAAATGTCAGCGATGGGGAATCCACCACAACTCTTGGTAAATCATTCCAATCATTAATTACTCTCACTGTTAAAAATACACACCTTATTTCCAGTCTGAATTAATGTAGTTTCAACTTCTAGCCTTTGAATCCTCTCTCTGCTAGACTGAAGAGCCCATTATTAAGTATTTGTTTCCCATGTAGGTATTTCTAGACTGTAAACAAGTCACCTCTTAACTTTCTCTTTCTTAAACTACGTAGATTGAGCTCCTTGAGTCTATCACTATAATACAGGTTTTCTAATCCTTCATTCATTCTTTTGGCTCTTCTCTGAACCTTCTCCAATTTATCAACATCCTCTTTGAATGGTTGGCACCAGAACTGGACCCAGGATTTCAGCAATGGTGGCATCTGTGCCAAGTATTGAAGGAAAATAATTTCTCTGCTCCTACTTCAGATTCCCTTTTTTATGTATCTCAGGATCCTAGCTCTTTTGGCCATGGCATTGCACTGACATCTTATGTTCAGCTGATCATCAACCATGTCTCCCAAATCATCCCAGGAGAGAGTTCCCAGCCTGTAAGTATCTCCTAAGTCTGCCTTCATTTTTCCTAGATGGATTTATTTACATTTAGCCATAGTTGCGGTTGGTTCTGCTTTGAGCATGGGGTTGGACTAGATGACCTCTTGAGGTCCTTTCCAACCTCAATTTTCTATGATTCTATGATATTGAAACACATATTATTTGCTTGCATCCAGTTGACCAAATGATCCATATCGCTCTGTATCAGGTACCTGTCCTCTTTGTTATTCCCCACTCCCCCATTTTTTGTGTCATGGGCAAACTTTCTCAGCGAAGATTTTGTGTTTTCTTCCGGGTCATTGATAAAAATGTTAAATAGCGTAGGGTCAAGAATTGACCCCTGTGGGATCCCACCTGAAATAGTCACACTCAGTAACAATTCCCCATTTCCAGTTACATTTTGAAGTCTAACAGGTACCCGGCTCTTAATCCATTGAATGTGTGCCGTGATAATTTTATATCGCTCTAGTATTTTAATCAAAATGTCATACGGTACCAAGTGATACACCTTGCAGAAGTTTACAAATATTACATCAATTGTATTACCTTTATCAACCAGACTTGGAATCACATACAAAAAAATAGAGACCAGGTGGGTGAGGTAATATATTTTATTGCACCAGCTTCTGTTGGTGAGAGAGACAAGATTTTGAGATTACACGGAGCTCTTCTTCAGCACTGAGAAACTTTCAATGTGTCATTGCTAAATAAAAGGTTCAGAGTCTCTATTCAGTCCATGATTTTTAGTATCTAGCAAAGTTATTAATTTAATACACTGGATTTATGGCCATTTATAACAATCTGTAACCCAGTATCCTCCACCCCAAAAAAACCAAAACCAAAACAACAAACCCTTTTCTTTCCTCCCTATGACTGGGTATTAATGGGCCTCTTTACCTTCCCTTGAAATAAGTGCTAACAACTTTTGCTAAACAATTTGTTCAAACCTTGTAGTTAGTAGTGATGCTTTAAGGTAGTTTCCCAGACCTGAAGAAGAGCTCTGTGTAAGCTTGAAACCTTGTCTCTCTCTCCAACAGAAGTTGGTCCAAGAAAAGATATTATCTCACCCACCTTGTCTCTCTAATATCCTGTGACCAACATGGCTACAACAACAGTGCATATAAAAAAGACAGCATTAGTCTGAGGGTATCTATTTACCATAAACCCGTGCTGATTTTCTTTAATTTTATTACTCTCCTTTATGTCTTTATTAATCGAATTCTGTATCAGCTGCTCCATTATCCTGCCCAAGCTTGAGGCCAGGGTGACAGGTCTATACTCGTTTGGGTCATCTCATTTACCCTGTTTAAAAATTGGCACAACATTATCTGTCTTCCAGTCTTCTGGAACTTCCCCAACACTACAAGGCTTACTGAAAATCAACACTAATGGTCCTGCAAGCTTCTCCACCAGTTCTTATAAAACTCTTGGATGCAAGGTATCATCTGGACTTGCTGATTTAAAAATGTCTAACTACTGTAGTTTTTGTTTGGTATTCCTCAGAGACACTAGAGGAAAAGAAAGAGTGTTATCATCACCACATCATGAGACTATATCATCCGTTTCCCCCCAAAATATAGTACAGAAATATTGAACGCTCCAGATTATTCTGCATTATTATTAATAATTCTATCATTTTTATCTAGTAATGGATCAACACCATTGTCAGGATTCTTTTTGTTCCTAACATATTTAAAAAACTCCTTATTGTGTTGGCCATAGGTATCTCCTTGTGTCTCTTGGCTTCCCTTATCTATTTTCTACAATTCCAAACATCTGATTTATGTTCATTACTATCAACTTCCTCTTCTTTCCACTTGTTAGATGTTATTTTTTTATTGTTTATAGCTGCCTTCACTTGCCCTCTAAACCAGGTCAGTTTCTTAACTAGCACAGCCTTCTTCTTCAGTTGTTGGATTGTGGCTTTTGGAGCATCTAGAAAGGTATTCTTAAACAATCCTAATTATCATTCGTGTTTTCCTGATTAAATTCTTTTTCCCAGTTGATTTGGCCCATAATTGTTTTTAGCTAAGTGGAAAAAGCCATGAACAGGAATCAGGCTGTAAACTTACGACCTCACTGAAACTGACAAGGAGAAAAAGCTGAGACTGCAAACACACATATTTCCAAAATATTACTAATATAAAAACACTACTAAAAATATATAGCAGGTGCAGAAAGTACCAAAACAGCCTGACACCAAAGGGATAACAAGGGCCACCTGACCCCCTGAAATGAAACTTTGTTGGATAGAAATGTCTGATAAGATGACAAATAGAGTTGTTTTGCCCAAACCATCCAGCACAAGGTTACTCGATTACTCAAGAAAGTTAAGTCCCAAGTTGACTGCGAAGAGCTACAAAGGGAGCTCAAAGAACTGGGTGACTGGGCAAAATATCGCACATTGGAAAACATAATCCCAATGACTCATACAAAATGTTGGGGTATAAATTAACTGTTACCATTCAAGAAAAGATCTTGGAGTCATCATGGATAGTTCTCTGAAAACATCAGCTCAGTGTGCAGCGACAGGCGAAAAAGCTAACAAAAGAACCATTAGGAAAGGGGTAGATAATGAGACAGTAAATATCATATTGCCTCTTTATAAATCCATGGGATGCCCATCCCCTGAATACTGAGTGCCGTTCTGGTAACCTCATCTCAAAAAATGGATATTAGATATGGAAAAAGCAGGGAGATGGACAACAAATAAGGGGTTATCCTTATAGCTACCATATAAAGACAGATTAAAAAGACTGGGACTGTTCATCTTGGAAAAGAGATGACTATGGGGATAAATAATAGAGGTCTATAAAATCATGAATGGGGTGGAGAAAGTGAACAAGGAAGTGTTATTTACTCCTTCACATACCAAAAGAACCAGGGATCACCTGAAGAAATGAGTAGGCAGCAGGTCTAAAACAAACAAAAGGCAGTACTTCTTCACACAACATACATTCAACCTGTGGAACTCCTTGCCAGTGAATGTTTCTAAGGACAAAACTATAAGGGGTTCAAAAAATAATTAGATAAGTCCATCAATGGCTAATAGTCAAGATGGTCAGGGATGCAACACCATGATCTGGGTATCCTAAGCCTCTGACTGCCACATGCTGGACCTGGACAACAGGGGATGGATCATTTGATAATTGCCCTTTTCTGTTCTTTCCCTTTAAAGCCCACTGGAGTAGATGGATCATTGGTCCAACACAGAATGGCCATTCTTATGTTCTTATATAAAGGGTCTCTCTCCCAGGGCATGTCTTTGAACAGATGGCTTTGGAGGAGGGGAGTTTGCATTCCCCTCACCTCCAGGAATTTCCTAAGAAAATCCACATCACGTGTATTGTTCCAAAGCCACCTTTGAACTTCCTCTTACCTTCCCATGATTGCCTCAATCTTGTCTGCCTGCTAAAGAGCTTCCAAACAACTTCATCATGGTACATAAACATTTGCATTTGTCATAAGATGAACTCCAAAGGTGTTCTCCCTAAATCAATAAAGTTTAACTTAATTCAATGAAGTTTGTGCAGGAGATTATCAGGCTGGCACTGTGATGAAGGGGGGATGTTTGTAATATTTTTATGAAGCCTATGCACTCCTCAGTTTCCCCAATACGTTGCATTGCTATTTAGTCGGGGGAAAAGAGATGACGTTTGCACTAAGGGCTGACTGAGATATGTAAGTGTATATGTGTGTGTGTCACCTCCCTGTCTAAGTGGGAGGAATAGTCATTAAGGAACTGGAGGAAATCGAGCTAGATCAGCAAGAGGTCAAGAGAGACAATGCCTTCTCCAGTGACTTGTGGATCGACCCTCGTGGCAGGGAAGCTGAGCAAAGACCACTGACTGAGCATGACACGTTTAGCCCATCGTTAATCCATAGGAAGGATTAGACTTTTATCAGTAAAAATCGGTAAAAGTCAATTTCACCATATGCCCACAAACCAACCACACAATATTTCCATTGTTAATAACTGAAATTTACAGATAGGTCCCATAAGAGAAATGCTACTGTCAAATTCATTAGTCATAATCCAGTGACTGAGCCTCTGGAAGTAGATTTACTACAAATGGACTTGCGAAGGCATTGGGAAACCAGAGGTGATCTGTTCATTTAAGGAAATTTTACTTTGTCAGTGATGGCCAATGATGTTGACAATTTGTGTTTCACCAGTTTATAAAAGCTGTCCCACTATTGACAACAGTGTTACTCTATTTGACCTGACTGGCTACTCAATTCAGCGTCTTCCGTGTTGTTTCTGTTAGGAGGAGAAATGTTGAAGTCAGGTATTTCGTTGAGCAAACCCTGCTTATTTACAAGGCTTGTTCAAAGTCCTGTTCACTTATTTAATGACAGCACACGTTAGTGGGATCCAGTTTCCATGGAAGGCAATAGTAAACTGGTATTCCATCTGGAACCAAACTGGAACAGAAAATGGAGGTAATTGCAGAACTCCAACATGGCCAAAAGCAATTAAGATGAGAGAGGAAACAAGAGATGAGGACTTTGGGAAAGGAATTAAAACAGGGTCGTCCAAAACAAGAACTGGAGAGTTTGAAAAAGGAAATTAAACAGAATGGAAAACAAGAGATGAAGACTTCACAAATGGAATTAAAGCAAGATCTAAAGAAGATGTGGAGAAGGTGGGAGTTTTTTGTACTGTTTCTGAAAGTCATTTATGACTCAGTTTAGCTACCTGTCATGGGCTGAAAGGGTTAACTCCACCCTAGAGCTTTCCACCCAGCAGCTCAGGAAGAATGACAATGATGTGAATTGATTCAATCCTCCAGTACTTCAGCAGTCACATGGGGGATAAACACTATACTATACTGTCTTTGGCCCAGCTGTGCAGACATCCCCGGCTTGAGATAAGGGATCCCCGTGGTGTGATAGCTAAAGCACAGGGCTTTGGTTTTGATCATAAGCAGCCTGACACAGTGGTGCAGCCATGTGTGCGGAAGCAGAGATGTGCGAACAACTGATTTTTCTCTTTGATGGATGTACCAAAAAATGGGGGGAATTGACCTGAAAAATTTTTTTGGTTTTACCTTGTCATCAAACCAAAAGAGTAAAAAAAAAAATGAGGTATAAAAACACCTTTCTTTTTTTCTTTCTTTCTTTGGAAGTGAAATTGGACCATCTAAACATTTTGCAATTTGTGGGTTTTCTTTCCCCCTGGCCAAAACAGTTCAGCCAGTCTGATAGCAATTTGCAAAAGATTACGGTCAACTGAAATTGTCATGTCTTGACTGAAAAGGAAGTTTCAGCAGAAAAATTTCATCCAGCTTTATTCTGAAGTGTGTTGGGGAAAGGGGCTATCTGCTGCCATCTAGTGATAGATGAGAGGAAGCAGCAGGTGATGAGTGCAGGGATTAGCTGGTTGTGCCAGATACACTGAAAAAGGATGCACTGAAAAGGGTGATGTCATGACCTTAAAATGACTGGACATGATTTTTCGGGGATGCAAAACTCTTAGCCAAGCTAAGAGTGAATTTCTGCTGGGTGGAGGTAGAAAACGGACACAGGAAATGTGATGTTCCTGGTGGAAAAGGCTCCCCTAAGATAGGCAAGAGTCCATTGCGGTGGTGTCTTGAGAGGACTAATGTGGTTTGGACTTTGCCTGAGACAGAATTTATAGCGGTGGATGTTTGCTGATCACTACAGACAACTTCACAAACCAGCCCCTAAGAAATCCAGAGGCTGTGACAGTAGCCCGGGGCCCCAGGAAATGAATCCATCACCAGTTATTCTCCCGGATGAGATACGCATAGACCAAGGGTGACCCTTTGTCTCCAAAGTGTGTCAGCTGGTTGGTGAGGTTCTAGGGATCCAATTCCCAGGATCATTCAGCTCAGAACAGGGCAATGGCGGGATCCCCATCACTGGCAGTTTTTAAGGGTAGGTTGGACAAACCCCTGTCAGGGACAGCCTAGGTTTACTTGGTCCTGCCTTGGAGCAAGGGCCCAGACTTGATGACATCTCGAGGTCCCTCCCAGCCCGAAATTTCTATGGTTCTGTGTAAAGTTGCATGGGGAAACTTTTAGAAGCAGGGGCGCTCTGGTTCCAGAATGCTAGAAGAAGTAAAAATGAGAGCCCGAAGCAGGATAAAACTTGGGGGTCCCTCCACAGCAGTGACCCGAGTAAAAGAAGTGGTGCATAGAGTAGAGTTGGGTTCCAGGACTAACCACAAAGCTATCCTTAAGATCACCTGAGGGCACGTAGGAGGGGCTGGGTTTCAGCCTGGCTGCCCCTGAATCTAAGAATGTACTATGGAAGCTGAGTCTGGAAGGGCTGTGACAGTGATGAGTCCCCTGTTGGAACAGATGGGCCAGGGATTGTCCCAGGCAGCAACTCTTGCAGAAACAATAGACCTTCCTCAGAGACTCTCTGAAACCAGGAGTGAATCCCAGAGCAGAGTTTGACCCAAAACCATTTTATTTCTGAACATGTCATGGGAATGCAGCATCCATATATCATACACAGGGAGTGCTGTGGAGCCACAGGAGGGAGCTATACAAAACATTCCTCAGTGATGCCCATCTTCCAGTGATCCAATCCCAGCCATTTTTGGCCTGCATGTCCAAGTGCTGCCCCCTAGAGGTGCACTTGGAGCAGTTCAGCTCCTTGCCAAGGCTCTCTGCAGACTCAGGCAGTATTGCTGCATCGGTCACACTCAGGCATCTCCCCCTTCTTAGAGCAATTGGCTTAGGCTCGCTGCAGACTCAGGAACATGGGTGTTGCAGAAAGATATCAATTCCTCTCCCATCTGCATCTAAATAAGACTAAATAAAACTGCCAAGTGAGGGGCCCTTGTAATAGTGGCTCACCCAGAGCTCCTGGAGGTCATGACCCCAGAAATGAAATGGTTCTCTGTATTTGACATTGGGAATAGTATTTGGAGCTTGGTCTTGAGTCCAGAGTCTCCGTATCAAACACCTTTTGTGTTCCAGAGCACCCAGTATTGCTGGACTGTCTTGTCCATGGGCTATTGTGACCCACCCACAATATCCCATGCTGCAGTAAGGAATATGTTAGAAAGGGAAGGAAAAATAGTCCAGTATTTGGATGATATCTTGGTGGTGAGTGAGACAAAAAAGGAACATGAAAGATCAGTGCAGTGTTTGCTGCATTGCCATTGAGCATATGGCTTGAAATGTAACCCTTCAGACTCCCAAATTAAACAGAAAGAGGTGCAGTACTTAGGAATTAAAGTCAGTGCAGGAGTCAGAGCAGTGGCTAAAGAAAGAATGGAATGTATTATCAACCTCTCTCTCACTAATTTTTGCCAGGCATTTATAGTAGGATATGCACAGAAGGCAGGACCCTTGCATGAAGTGCTTAAAAGACCACATTGCACATGGACAAAGGAGGTAACTAGTGCATGGGAAAGTTTGAAAGCAGGGGTAAAGGAAGCTCCCACCTTGGCTGCCTCAAAAAATGATCTCCACTTTGTATTGCATCCTAGTGTTAAGAATGTTTGTATTGTGAGCATGCTCACTGTGACCCGTCCATGCCCAGGGTAGCCACCTGAGAATGCCAAGATCAGGGCAGGCTGCAAAAGGAGAACAGATTCTCCCAAAGCTGGTGGGTGACACTGAAGCCCAGCTTCCCAACCAGCCACGAACTGCTTCTGATTTCCCCACACTGGATATCAAGAAGCCAGTCCACAAATGCCCACAGCCACCTTTACTGCATCCCAGTTCCTGGCTCCCGAATCAGCACTAGGTCCAGTAAAGAGATCAGTTATTTAAACTGTCTGCTCTTTACTAAAAAGGTTCCCTCTGACCTCAAGGGGTCAGCCACAGCACCAGTTCAATATAAGTTTGGATCTTACCTAAAATACCACGCTGGCAGCCAATCCCTTAGTATCTAAACTAAAGGTTTATTGTAAAAAGAAAGAAATAAACCATGAGAGAAATGTTAAAGGGTTAAAGTAAATCACAGATATACAAATGATTAAAAGTCCATTTATATCAGGTTTCTGGTAGAAATGTGGATTTGCAGGCTTGTATAGTCCCCTCTGGTTCACATCCAGTACTTGGATGGGTCTAAGTCCTTCGGTTCAGTTGCAAGATGAATAGATCCAGAGGTAGGTCCAGAGGTTCTGCAGCCAACCTGTCTGGTGTGTTGCCCAGGCAGCACAATTTGAAACACAGATATCTCAAATACTTCTATAACTTCCATTTCACATATTACACATGATCATAAGTATTATTATCTTATTTAGCATATTATAACCTTCTGAACAGTACCTGACATGGCATATCCCACATGGATCATTATGATTCTGCCATGCTGATGTCACCCAATATACTAAATGTCCTCCCACTCCAGCCAGCCCGCGTGACACTCACTCAGGATGCAGGAGCTGGGGAAAGACCTATTTTAGCACAGTTTGAAGAGGTACAAAACATAAGCTGGGGGCTTGTGAGCAGATTGCTCTGGCTGCCTGCTGGACACTGCACAGGCAATTGTTGGATCAGGCGAAGTGGTTGTTAAAAGCCGTCATGCACTAGGAAAGTTACTGAGCCAAGAAAATGTATCTAAAGGGCATGTGGGAGTGCATAAGGCTATACCGTGGGTCTTTGCTGACATGACGGAAGATGCACATCTGGTTACATTCTAAGAACAGGTGATATCAATGTGAGGTCTGACCTTCATTGGTCAGGAACACGTCTGTGAGCTCCAAGGGGAAGTTAAAGTGCACCCTATTTTTAAGGTAACCTCAGTTGAACAGGCAATAGGGAAAACCATCTGGTATGTGGATGGCAGCTTATTTTATGAGAAAGGAAAGCAAGTTACAAGATTAGCAGGGGCATGCCTTACAGGAGATATGCAAATGAGAGCATGTTTTCAGGACAAAATAGAAAAAAGGAGGAACCCAATCCACAGAGGTAGTGACAGTTATGTAAGTGTTGTTGTTGGTCTTGTTAGTGCTGTTGGTGCTTGTCAGTGCAGGCTGCGTGTGTGTGTCCCCGTGTAGGTGCTGTCCCAGCTCTGCGCAGGTCACCGAGACGGCACTCACGATTGAATGAATCGACACGACCATGGAGTAGCTGAACAATGAAGGCACCTGGGCCAGGTTTATTGCAGTTGAAGCACAATGAGAAGTGATCTATAGAATAACTACTGGTACACTTCAAATATGAGTGCTGTATTGCAATGGACTCAGCATAACTTAATGGCAGGACTTTCTGTTATCCCCTAGGCCAGATGTCATTGTTCCCTCTGATAGCCTCTTTTATACACTGTTATAGACAATTTTGCTCTGCCCTCTTTGACATAGGTAGTTGCCACCCTCTTGATGTAGTCTAACACCACCCTTTACCGTAAATTGGATGATTTGGACAAAACAACTCCATTTATCACCTTATTAGACATTTCTATTCATGAAAGTGTTGTTTCAGGGAGTCAGTTATCTCTTTGGTGTCAGGATGTCTTGGTGCCTTCTGCACCTGCTGTGTATCTTTAGTAATATTTTGATATTAGTAATATTTTGGAAATGTGTATGCTTGCAGTATCAGCGTTTTCTCCGTGCCAGTTTCAGTCAGGTCAGGTTCACAGGCTGGTTTCTGTTAACTTGGGTCTTTTCCACTTAGGCCTTAAGCCCTAGCCTGTTCTGCTAGATTGCAGGCCTTAAGCTCTCACTTCTTACTACAAGTGTTAGTAGCGATGAAAGGAAAACAGACTGAAATCATTATTGGGGCTGATTTAGAAAATATGGTAGATGGAGTAGTGGGTATGAAAAGCTGTTTGTAAGATGACTTTCTCTCTTAAATTCTACAGAATGGTTAAAAAAATACCTATAGAAAGGTTTTCATCCTGTATGAAATTCTAAAAGACTTTTCCTTAAGGGGATATTTATTCTTTAAAGATAATCTGAAATATTATTTGATCATAAAAAAATCCACTAGAAAGACAATTTTACTCACCATCTTCTAAATATTCAGAAATTGGATCTAAGCCCAGAAATATATGTAGCAGGTCAATGTCTATGGCATTCAAGACAGCCTCTGGATCTGTTTGAAGAACATCTGTTAGTTTTCTTCGGGCCTTTCGTATAATCTCCAAGGGCTTCTCATTGACAAGTGTTGCTTCCAAATCACAAGAACTGGAATCAACCAACAATAATCACAAAAGATCATTACAAAAGAAGCATTCTAAGACAGGTCACATTCAGAAGTTGATCTTTACAATCATAAAGGGTAGAAAAGTATTTCTTTTTTAAATGAAAGCTTTCGTTCAAAAGAGTTTGTAAGTAGCAGAGAGCTATATTTTTGGTTCTGAAGGTTCAGATTTAACAGGATTTAGCTCCTCTGGATGTCAGACATTTGGCATGAGCTTTATCTTAGGCCTGGTGTACACTTAAAATAGCTATGTCGACCTAGCCCCTGGTGTAGACGCAGCTAGGTGGATGGAAGAATGCTTCGTTGACCTAGCTACCGTTACTCGGTAGACAGAATTCCTACAGCAGTGGAAAAACCCCTTCCATCACTGTAGGCTCCATATACACTACGGTGTTATTGTGGCATAGCTATGGTGTCGTAGTCTCTGTAGCGTAGATATGGCCTAACTTGATGGAATTGTAGGTAAAATACCGTCTAAGCATGGGTGATCATGCTTCCTTTAATGGCTGGCCTCGGTATTGCTAAGAGTCTGTTGTAGCTAACAGTTCCTTTTGCTTAAATAGTGGAGTGCTGAAAGTGTCAGGTGGTGAATGTGGTTTCTGTGGGTATGTCTGACTTGGGCTCACAGGGCTCAGGCTCTGGGGCTGAAAAATTGCTGTGTAGATGCTTGGTCTCAGGCAGGACCTTGAGCTCTAGGACCCTGCGAGGTGGGAGGCTCCCACAGCTCATGCTCCAGCCCAATCCCGAACATCTGCACAGGAATTTTTTACCCCACTGCCTGAGCCACCGCCCCCCGCCCTCCTCCCCTGTGAGCCCAAGTCAGCTGACCCAAGTCAGCTGCAGCCATGCCATGGCTCTTTTATCCCTGTGTAGACATACTCTGTATGCATGAGGCCATGGGCCCCTTTCTTAGAGATGAACAAAACAGAGCCTGTTCAAATTTTGTCCTTGAAACAGGGGTAAGTAGATCTAAGAGAGCCTTGAGTATAACAGGAGCCAACTTAGACCCAATTTACATATCACCTCTGAATTTGGCCAAGGGTCATTGCAACCAAGAATTTACAGTATGACAGTTGTTCTCTTGTCCTACTATTCCATGCTTTCAAGCAGTTGCACTATATGTATACAATTAGGTAACTATACGAGAGTAATACTTATCTTCTAACTTAAGTAAATAACTTATATAACTAACCCTCACAATGCAAACTATGAATTGTATATTTGATTGCAATATTCATAATTCAAAACTCCTGTTTGGGCTAGTCATTTAAACAGAAATAATACTATGTTATTTATTGTAGGAGAGTAAAGAGTTAAAAGCTGGACAAATGGTCAGGCTTAAGTTACAGGGTACGGGTCATGGCATGGGCAAACATTGTTTCTGTTAATCGGTGTACATTCTAGTTAAAATCTGTTGTTTCTCTTCTTTTCCTTCCTTCCTGGCCATCTGCACAGGGGATAAGGCTAACAAAATAACTATTGCCATTCCTGAGCAAGGCCAGGGTGGGAAGAAAGTATTATTTTCCTTCCCCCCTGTCATGCCTTTACTTCTGGTTTGAGCTCATGCTTTGCATGTATGAGGCTCTGGGTTCAATCCCCAGCACCTCTAGTTTGTCCTGCTCTGAGCAGGGGGGTGGACTCGATGATCTCTTGAGGTCCCTTCCAACTCTAATATTCTATAATGTTAGGGTAAAATTAATAAGTTTTAAGGTGATGTGCCTGCCTTCTGTATGGTATTCCTGTAAACAACAAACAGGGGCGGGTATAATTGTATTCATCATGTAGTTGTTAATATTCATTTTATAGGTGTCAATGTAATCAAATAAAGGTCTATGGGGAATTGCTGGAAATGTATACATTTACATACTGTTATGGATAAAAGAATTGTAAAGTAACCCCTTCATGGCTCACTCGCGGCGTCGAGGTGGAACGAATAGGCAGTAAAGGGCTCCGTCTCCCCAGTCTGCCTCAGGGACAACCTGTTTGGTTATTTCTAACATTTATATAATTAACCAGCAGAGTGGGAACGGGGGGAAATGTACAGTTCATATTCTTGCTTTTAGTTATATTAATGAGCAGGACCGTCCCTAGGAGGTGCGGGGCCCAGCAACCCAACAACAGTGTACACCACAAAGACACCAGTCTGCTCTGTAGAATATATTGTAGGGGATAATCCAGCATCCCAGCACCAATAATCCAGATTGAGGGTGGACAGGAAGGAGAGCTGGCTATGACCAGATGCCGTTGTGAAGGGCTCATTGTAAATACAGAGAGAGAGATCTTTTAGAGTGTAATTGGATCTAATACATCTTTTCCATCTCTTATCTTTGAAAGTTACCTTAAAATCTTTTATACTCTGAAATGTGACTCTCTTTTTTAAAGGGTGTTGTAGGCTTTAGAACTGTCCCCCCGGGATTCCAGTGCAAATTTAAGAACATAAGAATGGCCGTATGGGGTCAGACCAATGCTCCATCTAGCCAACTGTCCTGTTTTCCAACAATGACTAATGCCAGATGCTTCAAAAGGAATTAACAGAACCAGAAAATCATCAAGTGAGCCAAACCTTGTCATCCAGTCCTAGCATCTGGCAGTCAGAGACTTAGGGACACCCAGAGCATGGTTTTGCATCCCTGACCATCTTAGCTAATAGCCTATCTTCCATGGACCTATCCTTCATGAATGTATCTAATTCGTTTTTGAATTCAGTTATCGTTTTGGCCTTCACAACATCCCCTGGCAACAAGTTCCACAGGTTGACTGTGTGTTGTGTGAAGAAGTACTTCCTTTTGTTTGTTTTAAACCTGCTGCCCATTAATTTCATTGGGTGACCCCTGGTTCTTATGTTATGTGAAGAGTTAACTGACAATTCCTTATTTACTTTCTCCACACCATTCATGATCTTATAGACCTCTATCACTTCCCCCCTTAGTCACCTCTTCCAAACTGAATTTTTCTAGTCTTATTAATCACTCCTCAGATGGAAGATGTTCCATACACTTCATCGTTTTTGTTGCCCTTCTCTGAACCTTTTCCATTTCTAATATATCTTTTTTGAGATAGGGAAACCCGAACTGCACACAGTATTCAAAGTTTGGGAGAACCATGGATTTTTATAGTGGCACCATGGATTTATATTGTTGGTTCTGGACACTTGGTGATCAATGTGAATACCAGTGAGACATGGTACGCCCAATTTGCAGATCAATAAGGTTTAATGTGCAAGGTTTTCTATAAATATACTAGTTAGCTACAAAGCCTAAAGTTAACTACAATATATCATACTCACTAAGCCTGGAGAGCTAAGCAGTCACTCAGAAGGCTGTACACAGGAACGACTTTCTTCAGGGGCCCCGCCAGGGAGTCAGTGGATCCTCTGGTCCAACCAGCAGCACCTCCCGCGGAGTCAGATGTTGATGGAGCACCCCCCTTTGTCTAAATGGTGACTACTTATACCCTTCCATAAACAACCTTCACCTAATTATCTCTTTCTCATTATCATATTTGCTAATTACCTACATTGGGTTTCCACCCTTAACTACATTTCATTCTCACCATAATAATTGGGGTCGTCAAAACAACATCTGGTGATAGGAGGGGTGGAGTAAAAGTATGCCCCTTGGCAATAAAACAATGTACCCCAGACGTTCAAGGATAACTTCTTGTTCCCATCACCATTATCTATGTGCAGCTGCAAGCATACAGTATCTGTTTTTTGTCTTTTTATGTGACATGCTATGCAGAAACTGAGACATCTATACTGTTATTCAGTCTCTGCCAACTGGAAGATGTCCTGCTACAGGGGTCAGAATAGCCAAGCAAGCAACTGAAGCTATGCTAAGTCTGTAGGACAGTGGTCAAGCAACGCAAATTGTACTGGGCCTCCAACATATACATGTTCAATTTACAAGTAAAACATGGGTGTTTGTGTTTGTTTATAAACTTTCAGCCCTTCAAATTCATCCTGCTTACACTCGAACCAGTCAGCATGTTGTGGCTGGAGCCCCGCTGACTAAGTGGCAAACCACTTTGCCACTGATAGGGTGATGGGCTGGGATGCAGTGAAGTTGGGTGGGCCTGTGTCCCCCTCCCCCCTTCCCTAACCACCCTGGGAGTGCTTGGCTCCTCTGAATCTGCCTTCCAGAGGATACCAAGCTTACCAGCCCCCCCTGCCTGAAGTCTGGGAGCTATAGACTACTTAGAATCATAGAATCATAGAATATTAGAGTTGGAAGGGACCTCAGGAGGTCATCTAGTCCAACCCCCTGCTCAAAGCAGGACTAACCTCAGCTATATCATCCCAACCAGGGCTTTGTCAAGCCTCAGCTTAAAAACCTGTAAGGATGGAGATTCCACCACCTCCCTAGGTAACCCATTCCAATGCTTCACCACCCTCCTAGTAAAAAACTTTTTCCTAATGTCCAACCTAGACCTCCCCCTGCAACTTGAGACCGTTGCTCCTTGTTCTGTCATCTGCCACCACCGAGAACAGCCTAGCCCCATCCTCCCTGGAACCCCCTTTCAGGTAGTTAAAAGCTGCTATCAAATCCCCCCTCACTCTTCTCTTTTGCAGACTAAACAAGCCCAGTTCCCTCAGCCTCTCCTCATAAGTCCTGTGCTCCAGCCCCCTAATCATTTTGGTTGCCCTCCGCTGCACTCTCTCCAAATTGTCCACATCTTTTTTGTAGTGGGGGGCCCAAAACTGGACACAGTATTCTAAATGCGGCCTCACCAATGCCGAATAGAGGGGAATAATCACTTCCCGTGACCTGCTGGCAATGCCCCTCCTAATGCAGCCCAATATGCCGTTAGCCTTCTTGACAACCAGGGCACACTGCTGACTCATATCCAGCTTTTTATCCACCGTTACCCCCAGGTCCTTTTCTGCAGAGCTGCTGCCCAGCTCGTCGGTCCCCAGTCTATAGCTGTGCATGGGATTCTTCCTTCCTAAGTGGAGGACTCTGCACTTGTCCTTGTTGAACCTCATTAGATTTCTTTTGGCCCAATCCTCCAGTTTGTTTAGGTCACTCTGTATCCTATCCCTACCCTCCAGGGTATCTACCACTCCCCCCAGCTTAGTGTCGTCCGCAAACTTGCTGAGGGTGCAATCTACCCCATCCTCCAGATCATTAATAAAGATGTTGAACAAAACCGGCCCCAGGACAGACCTCTGGGGAACTCCACTTGTGACCGGTTGCCAGCTAGACATGGAGCCATTGATCACTACACGTTGAGCCCTATGCTCTAGCCAGTTCTCTATCCATTTTATAGTCCATTCATCCAACCCATACTTCTTTTACTTAGCCTGCCCCACCCTGCCTGAGGGCCAGGGGATACAGACTGCTCTTGTAGCCCCACCCACTTGAGGGCTGGTAGCTACAGACCCACTGAACGCTAGCTTTTTCCCACTGTAGACCAAGGCGCTGTGGCCTTCCTCGGAACCTGGGTCCGAGGAAAAGGTGCAACACCCCTGCTGGGCCCGGCCACAAGCTTACAGAAGGGGTAACTGACAATTCCTTATTTACTTTCTCCACACCATTCATGATCTTATAGACCTCTATCACTTCCCCCCTTTGTCACCTCTTTCCCAAACTGAATAGTTCCAGTCTTTTTAATCTCTCCTTAGATAGAAGATGTTCCATACACTTCATCATTTTTGTTGCCCTTCTCTGAACCTTTTCTATTTCTAATATATCTTTTTTGAGATGGGGAAACCCGAACTGTACACAGTATTCAAGGTTTGGGAGAACCATGGATTTCTATAGTGGCGCCATGGATTTATATATGTTCAATTTACAAGTAAAACATGGATGTTTGTTTATAAACTTTCAGCCTTGCAAATTCATCCTGCCTTGTTCAGTGTTTCCCATTCTCACCATTTATCATGGATTTCCTGATATTTGGTATTTTTTTCTTAAAGCTCCATCTCCTGGACTCATGTGATTATAGGAGAATCTCAGCTTCCATTTTTTTAAAGTAAATTTTTAGCCCTTACACGTGCAGAGAAAAACTTGAAATCTTTTCTGAGCAAGAAAAGCTTAAAGTCTCAAAAAGCAGAGGCAATGTAAAAACGAAATGCAACATAAACACAAAATGTTCTTATTTTTTTTAAATCAAAGATTTTTAAGCCAATGTCATGATTTTTGGGGCCTGACTCGTGATTTTTGAACAGTTGGTATTGGCAAGACTACCAGACTCTCTGCTGGTATAACCCTTCCTTGTTTCAGTGTAAGGGATCTTCCAGGATGGCAGGTGATGTGCTGCAGTTGTCTTGACCAGTGCATTGGCTCCTTGGGAGCTGTTATTCACCAACACAAGTTAGAGCAGCAGAGAGGCTGTTTTAACCTATGACAGAGAGGATGATTCAGCCTGTATAGCTCCCAGGGTCAGGGTAGCAGAGAGCCACCTAAGTTCCCGATCTAGATGGGCCATAGCAGTGCTCCTGGGGATCTGGTCCTGAGTTAAACTGGGTTCCTTCTTTTCCATCATTACCGATAGTAACAATTTTGCCTAGCAACATTCTGTTCTTTTGTATGTATATATCATTCTGTACAATTCCACTGTTTTCAACTTCTGCTCTTCAGTGGCATCTAAGCAGCCCCAGTGTCTTTAAAAACATGGAAATGAGAAGTAAAGGGGAAAGTTTCCTGCATTCCTTGCCATCTTCACAGTTCCTACAGTGTGGTCGACAATGCACTCCAATACTTCCTAAGGCTTTCACTGCAATCTCCAACAGCAAATCACCAAAAAGTAATAGATGCCCCAACTTTGTCCACCTTGTCCTCTCATGCAAAGGCCTAACAATGACCTCAGCCGTGCTAAAGCTGAATGACTTCCCAAATACTTGGAATGTGTGATAGTCAGATGTGCTGACCTGTTGATAGAGGAGTGTCTGAGGTCGCTGTTAAGCTTTGCATAATAGCATAAAAGAATGAAATTTTCATTACAGTGCACATTATAAAGGATAAGATTTCATCATGGACGTCGCTGATTCCATGACTTTCAGAGACCTCTGTGGCATTTTCTGCTTCTGCTTCAGCCCCATGCTCTGGGATGGTGGGGTTGAAGCTCTCTAGTGGCATGGGTTGCGGAGATCCCTGCTGGGCCCTGGAGCTGTCATCCACCTCTGGTGCTCTAAGCTGCACGGGCGGCGGCGGCCCTGCAGCTGTCATCAGCCTCCACAGTTGGTGGAGGCTGGAGTTGTTAGTCTCAGCCCCGGCAGTTAGCCCCTCCCCCCTCTTATTTTTAGTAAAAGTCACAGACAGGTCACAGGCTTCCATGAATTTTTGTTTATTGCCTGTGAACTGTCCATGACTTTTACTAAAAATAACCATGACAAAATCTGAACCTTACACATTGTCAATAGTGATTCTTGGAGAATCACTGTCTATAGGCCAGATCCGGTGCCATGAAAGTTAGTGAGAACCTCCCTAATGACTTCATTGGGTATTGGATCATATCCTTCTGTCTTTACTGAGTCACCTATTGATGCGAACCCTGATTTCAGACTGCAGGCAGATTAGGATTTACAAAGTGCCCAAGCAGGATAGGTGCCTAATACTCTTATTGAAACGTACTACCTCAACTGAACAGATGACCTGCAACGGCTGTGCCTGTACCGTGAACCCAGATTAGCCCCACACCCAATGAAAGGACATTGTTCATTAAAAAACAACTCTAGAGCCTTAATAAAACACAAGAAATCATGTTTAATTAATCACCAAAAATGTATTTGATTAACACCCACAAGACAATACTTATACTACTTTATTTTTTTCTCACTGTTTAAACCAGGGAGAGAAGAGGAAATTTTATGGCAAATCATATATGGAGAGTTATATTGCACAGAAGTCTCAGATATTCACAAACAGATTACGAATCTGCACTGGCCAGGTACTAAAAAGAAACAGAAGAAATTAAACATATCCCTTTATGTGCAGGAAATCAAGAAAGTACACCCTCACTATACAAATGGAAGATGTTCCATTAGGAAAGCTATTACCGATAACTAATGTAGAAATTGCAAAGGTAGATGTCATCTGGGCAACGGAACATATTTCACCCAATTTAATAGATTTATACACCATAGAACAACTGTATCCTCAGTAGCCTTAGCATAAATAAATGAACCGATAGTGATGCTGAGTTTTGGGGAAGTGGAAATACTGTGCTTAGGGGGGAGTGGTACAAAATGATCTCAGAGAACTGCAGCAACATTGAACTGATACTAGGTTTGAATATTTAGGATAAAAGGGTGCATAACCCTTCTAGGTGCAGATGTATAACCGCAGATTTGCCTTGGGAACGAGTTGATGTCTCTGATAATAAATTAAAATAATATACTAACCTATATGATAAAGACACCCCCAAATTATTAGGGTGAGGAAATAAAATATGGATAAAGGAGGCTGAACATAGGCATGCATATTCATGGCAACTCGTAGGCCCTATAAGAGGCCAGACCACCATGTAGTGTATAGATCTGGATCTTCAGACTTATTTGGCATGCCAGGCAGGCACTTGTTTATAATTGGCTCTGAAGGGCAAGAACAGGTTTCTAGTTTTGAGTTTGCTATACCTCGGAAGATGTTTGGGACTGTGACACCAAGTCACAGGAGACTCACAGGAGGCCAGTTAGCTACCTGAAGAGGGTGGTGGTAGCTGAAGAAAATGGCAGCATTGATCTGAACGAATGGCAAGGGTGCAACCCACAACAGGGAGTTTTCTTAGCTTCAGAATATTTCAGAATTCTCCAGTGACAGGAGTTCCCATGGAGCTTGGGTCATTGCTTCTCTGTCTCTCTCTATATATGTAACCAGATAGCTAAAACCCTGAATTACAGATCCCATGGGGGTTTTGGAGTAAGACAGATTCAGGTTCCACGGGCCTTTTGATTCCCTATGAAACATAATAGCTCCACAGGCTGAGAGATCTGGGCCATGCCCATTAATTTAACACTCATTCTTCTTCGAGTGCTTGCTCATGTTGATTCCTAGTAGGTGAGTGCGTGCTGGAAAGTTTTCCCCTAGTGGTGCTCGTGGGGTTGGCTCTGGAGCTTCCTGGAATCGCACCTTCATGGTGCCCTATACAGGGCTCTGTTGACCCTCTGCCTCTTCAGTTCCTTCCTAGCACCCGGGACGGTCGTTGGAACAACTGTCTCTCTTGCATTGCAAGTGCTTCCCCTTTGCCTTTGTCTTGTTAAGTACCTGTGAATAGTTCAGAAATAGTTGTAGTTAGTGTAGTGTAGGATAGAGTACTTCCATTTATTGGGAAGTCTCTCTATTTTTCTTTCCCCTCCCTGCCCTGAGACAGGGCATACCTGGCTTCAAACCTTGTGGGTCCTGCAAGAAGCCTATGCTAAGGGACGACCCACACGCTTCCTGTCTCAAGTGCCTGGGACAGTCACATCAGCGGGATCGTTGTAAGATCTGCAGAGGTTTCTGCCCCAGGACCCAAAAAGAGCAAACGAAGCCAGAGACTAAAATTCCTACTTATGGAATCTGCCCTCTATCCATGGAGAGCCCAGCGGAACAGAGGCCAGGCACTTTGCTCATGTGAGGAGTGCGCTGGTGTCGGTGAGAGAGGAGCCACTTCGGAAGGACTGTGCACCCAAAGACCCATGGCTCCAGCATGCTTCCCTAGCACCGAAAAGCCTGGCACGCAGAGGGCAACGGCACCGTTCCCACTCTCCAGTGCCACATAAAAGGAAGAGAGTGGACCAAGGGCATTCACCAATGATGAAGTCCTTGGCACACAAGGAAGGGAGCAAAGGGTGACCCACATTGGGCCACATGAGCCCCAAACTGGAAGGCATGGCACCATTGACTCTGGCCCCAAGGAGGCGCTCATTAAGTCTGGTGCCTATGGATTCCCCATTGAGGGAGGTGCAGGGGAAGGATTTGCAGCTCCCTGCCCCACCTGAGACTTTTGAGGTGGCAAGGGATCTGATTGAGGAAATGACTCCACCACCTCTGCCTCAACATGGCCAGGATCAAGGCCTGGACCGAGAAAATCTATGGTGCCATCCAAGGGCAAGCCAGCGATGATGGCCAGGTCCTACTCTCCATGGCACCAATCCCTGGCACCGTCTGGTACCGCACCCCCGTGGTCTTTGCAGAGTGAGAGGTTCTCCTCAGACTCTGAGGCAGTGTCTTTTTCCTCGAGGAGGAGCTGGCACCATAGCAGGCATCAGAGGGTAGAAGTGGCAAACCCCTTGGAGATGCCATGGCCCCCTCAATGGCAGATGCCTTCTCAGCAGCCATTCTGGACCCCATGGGCCCCATGGGCATATCACCCCAGGGCTCTCAGTCGGGCAGATCATATTCCCTACCATCAGAATTCAGATCTTGACCTTCTCACTCCACCGGAAGTGCACCATCCAGCACTGGAGAGGACTCCAATCCCGGCACTGGACATGATGACACCTGAGACCAGGCACCGTGGATGAAGTAGTGGCACTGCGTGACCCATCTGGTTCCGAGGGGCAGGAAACACTGATGCCATCAGGGTATCCTCCTCTCCCAATGAGGTGGTGATGGGAGTGGCACCAGCACCCATTCAGGAGATAGTGGAAGGGGCAGACCCTGTGGTGGACATCCTGATCCTGGAAGGGCCTCACTAATAAAGACCATTCTTTATTACATTCTTTATTATACTAATAAAGACCAGAGAGACCCCCCAACTCTCACTTTGTACAAATTTCTGACTTTGTACAATTTATCATTTCTAAATTAAGGGGGTTCAAAGCATCATAAGATTCAAATTGTGAGCTGTTTTTGTTTGTTTGCTTTGCTTGTTTACTCGTATAAATTGTCTTTATTTAGAAAGTTTTAGCAGGTTCACAACTCCTTGCTAATTAAAAAGATATACATTACAATAGCGAGCTTATTTTTAGAGAAACATTATACAGCAATATAATACTCAGATCTCTCTATTTAACAGGGTATTACTATATTACACAGTGAACGTCTTTACAGTATACATGACATTCCTTTCTAGTGATTTTTATTAAATTGAGGGAAATCTCTGATTACACATATTTAACAGACCCGGCATGTCTATCAAATGTTATTATTAAAAAAAAAAAAAGGACAGGTGTGCTGGTTTTTTTGTAGTGGTGCGGTTTTTTTGCTGGTGAATGTACTTTGCCTGAGCACTGAATGTAAGGTAAACAGATATCGAAGTATCTATTTGTCCTCTGTCTATTTTGCTGGATAAATAACCGGTGCATCAATTTTTCCCTAACAACATCCTGCCATGTTTTTTAACCATTCCACTATGGTTGGGCTATTCTTCTTTTTCCAAGAATGGGCTATCAATAGTTGAGCAGCTACTAGCAGGAGAGAGATTCATTCTTCATTTCCTTTTGTGTGACCATGTCTGTTAGGAAGCCCCAGGAGGATTACCAAAAGGTAATTTAGTAACAAATATCCAACAACTTGTGATATTTGGTTTTGAATTGCGTCCCAATTCGCTTTAATGACTGGACATGTCCACCATATACATAAAATCTCTTTCACCACAATTTGTTACCATCATTTATCCCCATTCAATCTCGATATATTTTTAACCAGACTTGTGTGAGGTACCAATGAAACAGCATCTTAAAGACAGTTTCTTTGATTGTGCTAAGGTTGCTGGTCCTCTTTTCCAGACAAATTGGATTCCTCTGGGGCCCTTTTCCCAGTGTGTGATATATGGACATGTTTGTTAGGAAAGTTCTCTGGAAAGACTGATATAATTTATTGTAGCCCCTCCTCTGAGGAGTGGCTCTCGCCTCCTCTCTGGTGCTTGCTCCTTGGAGTGGCTTCTCCCCTCTTCATGTAAGTTGGGTCCTGGGTTCTTTTTTCTGATTCCTGGTGACTCCATCCAAGGTGACTCCTCACTGTGCCCAGGACACAAGGGGGGCTGTCTGTCCCTTGGGGAAATGAGTACTACTACCACTGCTGGCAAGGAGAATAAAACCCAGCACACAAAAAACAATACAATAGGTCAACACAAACCTCAACAAAGAAATGGCGCACCTGAAAATAACAATATGACAAAGGTGGACTTTACTGGGAGCAGGAAAATAAGATCTAGGGAGGAAGGGGTTAAGGTTAACTAATACATACTAATCATTAATAATTCAATAAATTCCCCATATCCCAACATCCCCACTTTATCCTAGCTCCTTCCCTGGTACCTTCGCTGGCAGGTGGTACAACGAGGATGGGACTCGGGATGAGAGCTGCAACACTATATTGTTGGCCAGCTTAAACAGTGTCCTCACCAGCATCTTTACCCCCGGGTGGGGCATTGTTCTTTCCTGAATCCTACCAGTCTCCCTGGTCTGGGGTCCTCTGTGGGTCTCGGATGGCTCTGGGTAGCTGGCACTGGGTCAGATCTCTGCCATTCTGGATGCTGGTCTCTCCAGGGCTGGATCAGCCTGACCCATGCACTAGATCCCACAGCACTGCAAAGACCCCCTTTGTGGGGTAGGAAATTATCAGACCTTGTCTGCACTAGCACCTATGCCGGCAAAACTTTTGTTACTCGGGTGTGTGAAAAAAACACACCCTGAGCAACATGCATTTTGCTGGCATAAGCGCTTGTGTGGACAGCACTGTCAGCGAGAGACGCTCCCCTGCCGACATAGCTTTGGCCACTAACACTTAATCAGAGACTCCCTGAGCTGCTCTGCTTCTCACTCAACTCCAAACCCTAAGCTCAAAACAGAAACTAAACTTAGTCCCTTGTCTTGGAGTCAGGCTGTCCTCTCCCATTGAGTGGCTAACAGCCCAGCTCATCACTGGCCCAGCAAACAGCCCGTCCTGATCAACCCATGAAGAAGCTTCCTTATGGCCTCAGCGGGAGTTTCCAGTCCATTCTGTCACCGTCTCTGCCTCCAGGCATTCTGGGATATGGTGTCAGGGGGCTCTGGTAGCCATTGTGGCTGTAGTCCAGATGGTAGGACCCCCCTACAGGCTTAATCCAGAGTCCCAGGAGCTGGCAAACTCCAAGTGGGGATTACATTAGCTATATTTTGTTTGTTTGTTCCCTCCTTGACCAGACACCATTGCTACTATTAGTGTTAGCTCTCTGTGTAAACCAGCTTTAGATTGCCTAACTTGAAAGTACTGGTAGTGTGGGAGAGTGGGCCACCTAAAGATAGTTTTGGTATCTAACTAAGTTAGAAAAGTTTCTTTATTGAATAACCAGCTAACTGTTGGTATTCCATGGCTTTCCCAGTCTTTAAATCTCTCTGGTTTGTGATTAGGGTTATAATTTGGATTGTTTGCAATGGGTTTCATTAGCAAGGAAAAGAACTTGTTTAGTCTCTCGTTGTATCCCAAGCCCTACAGAGTAGCCTTTGCTAAACGATGTGTATAGATTTCTGGAGAGTGTGATTTTTTTTTTAATTAATCCATGATAAGCAAGAGATATTTATATTGCCACAGTTTTCTTGCTCAATAAAGATCCAGTGTTTGGCTGGGTTAGAGCGCTCCCAGTCCACCACTGTTTTGTGCTGGCTGGCTTGACGGTATCATACAATATTTGGAACAGCTAGTCCACCCAGTTTAATGGGTCTGTACAAAATATCTGCACTCACTCTTGGTCTTTTCTTACTCCATATAAATTCTAACAACATCCTCTGTCTTCCTGCTAGGGTTTTTTCTGGGGTGATTACAAAAGGATTTTGAAACAAGAAAGATAGCCTTGGCAAAATCTTCATTTTGACTGAAGCTATTCTTCCCAACCAAGAAATTGCAGACTTCCTCCAGCTCTCCAGATCTTTTTTCATTTGCTGATGTAGTGGTTTGACATTTAAACCATAGCACCAAATTGTGCGGTGTGTTTTATTGAGCCTAAATTTCAACTAATTACAACTTGAAAATTAATTACCAGATTTACTTGAAAATCTTCATAATAACCAAGCTTTACTCAAAGAGCAAGGGCCAGAATTGTAAAGGTGTTTAGGCACCTAGTGGTTTTCCACAAACACCGGGACACCTAACACCCATTGAAATGATGGAGTTTAAGGTGCCTTGGTGCTTTTGAAAATCCTTCTAGGGGCTAGATTCACAAAGGGACATAGGTGTTATGCTGCTGAGCATCGCAGGGTCTAACTTTAGGTGCCAAGCAAATCACTGGGATCCACAATGCTGAGTTAGGTGCCAGGTCCCTGTACAATGCATGGGGCCAGATAGATACTTCATACTGCAATTCACAAAAGCCAACAGGCTGGGAGTGAGATGTCTAAGCCAGCCTAAAGCAGTGCTGAGAAGAGGGGTGCGTGCTAAACCATTCCCCTCTCGCAGAGACAGGTGCTAAGACTGGACAGCAGGGAGGCTCAGTGGTTAGAGCACTCTCCTGCAAGGTGGGAGATCCCGCCTCAAATCCCTGTTCCTCCACTGGCTAATGGGACACATGAATGAGAGTGGGAAGGAGCCAGGTCATCCTCCTGCGTCCTCTCCCAGACTGTTTTGTGTTGATCCAGCTGGCCTCTGATCACACCTATTAGACTGGGTCCCACATATGAGTTAGGCTGAGAAGCACCCATCTTTCCCTGGCTTGAGGATTGCTCTGGGGCTTAGACCAGAGGTAGGCATCCGAACGCCCAGAGGGAGGCAGCAGTGCACATGTCCAGGAGCAGAAACACAGGCACCGAGGGAACTTTTAGCCTGAAAATTTAGGTATGAAGCGAGCTTAGATGCCTGCAAGGTTTGGCAGCAGAAAAGCGAGAGATCTGTGGTTTGCAGTGGAGCCTAAAACTGGGACTTAGGTGCCCAGGTACCACAGGGAATCCTACCCTGGGGGCCTAAATCCCTTTAAAATCTGGTCTTATGTGCTGAAAATGTAGGGCAGATGCTGTTTGTTTCATACCGAAAACCAGACACTGAACCACTCCTTTCAGTGCAGAATAGATCCCAGTGTTCACTGTACTTGTGTCGCTAAAGCTCCACAATAACAGCGGTAAGAGGATGTGGCTCCTCCAGGGAAGTACAGAACAATCCAGTAAACAGGAATTTGTAATGAGCTCAGCCAGCAGCACTGTTTTGCAGAAATGGTCTGAGGGAGAGAAAACGAAAGAAAGCAGTGGCTGCAGCTGGGTATCCCTTGGAGGGGTCACGATTGAGGGTTTAGTCGCACTCAGAGCCCTTCGGGGCAGTGATCTCACAGCCTCCATTTGCCTTTGTCACTGAAACTGATCTGCTGCAGTGCATGAGGGGCTGGGGCTGAGGAGTGAGATGGCTACATTTGGATCTGTGCATGTATCGGCAGCCAGGGAGAGACGGGGGTTGGGGGAAGGACTTTTGTCTGAGCAGCTGTGCAGTGGGGTTGTGTGTGGGGAGAAGTTGTGCCTCTGGGGGGACAGCACTGACACCACTCCCATTGACTTGCAGGAGCTCAGCCCCTCTCGGTTCAGCTTTAGAAATGATTCCCTGCTGCAGCCTCTTTTCTCTGCCTCCTCCCAGCCTGGTTATCTCTGTCCCTGCTCCCCATGCGTGGGTGGCTCTCCCACCCTGGGCTCCCCTCCCTTCTTCTTCCTTCCTGCCAACTCACCCTCCATCCTCTTGGCCATTAAGTGAGGCATCTGCTCATTCACCAGCTGAGAGGCCATGAAATCCTGTGAAGGGCTCCTCAGGGTGAGACAGGGACAGAGGCTTTAGGGAGGGGAGGAGAGGGGTGTGTCCAGTTGATACTTACAGGGGACACTGCTCTCCTCCGTGTTTCTGGCAGTGTGGGCCAAGAAGAAAACTAGAATCTTGAAGATGTGCAAGAAGAAGCAGCAAGGAAGGGTGGGTGAAAGAAAAGAGCTGAGTCAAAGATGAAGCAAGGGGGTTGAGTGACAAGTAGGATGGTGATGCTGTCCACTGACAGAGAAAAGAGGGGAGGGCTTAGGGGAAACAATCAGCAGCTTTGTTTTGGCCATGCTAATTTTCAGCTGACTAGATTTTTATTGGTGTTCCCCAAGAATTCTGCTCACTTCTCAACTTTCTTTCTTTCTTTCTTTCACTATAGGCTGATGGAGGGGAGAGAAACTGGAAGTTTTTTGGGGCGGGGGGACTGTGATTGGCTGAGTAGGAAGACTGGGACTGGGAGCCAGGGAAGAGTGGGGACTGGGACTAGCTGGGCAAGGGGAATGAAACTAGGAGAACAGAACTTCTACCTTATAGTATCTAAACTTAAGCCAAACAGAAAGCCTATATGGAAGTGGAGTGCCATGCCTGACATGGGCCTGAGAGAAAAGGCAGGAAACATACAAATTCATTCAAGCCAGTCTCTCCTCAGACTAAATCCAAAGATTGTTGATTGAAGTCAGCAGACTCCAATGTAGCAAAATGAAGGCATGACAACGGCTTCATAGCATCTAATGTTTCCATAGCAGAACCTCCAATTCCCTTCATCCTAAGTACCGTAAGCCCTTGTTCTGCAGAAAGTTGCTAATGGCTTGCACTTTGGCGTCAGTGATGTATAAGCAACCAGACCCTCATTAAACAGGTTGTACATGTAGAACAGTCTTCTTGGTCTGGCTACTAGTTTGGTGTGAGATCCTAGAGAGAGACAGAGGCTAAGTCGGCTACTTCCTGGGACAAGGCAGCACTGGCTTAACTGAGGTGATTGCAGAGGAAGTTGCCCATCTGTCTGCAGTCCATGACATCTCTGTCCAAGGAAGCAGGGCTCATGTATATTTTGTAAATATACAAATTACACTAAGGGCAGGTCTATATGGAAAAGGTGTGTCTGCATAGCTACGTTGATTAGGTGTGTGGTTTTTTACAACAAAGCTGTGCCAGTGTTAAATGCATGTACACTGGCAACAAAGTCATTTGCTGGTAATTTACTTTGCTCAGGGAACCGGTATAACAAAAGAGCTATTATGCTGCTCTAAGCTGCATCTACACTAGGAAGGTTTTGCTGCTTTACCTATGCATAAAACCTTCAGGCTTGTAGCAAGCCCAAGAAAACATGACTCCACGTCACTGATTTCTGCTTCACTTGGAAAATTGTCCTGCCAGGCTCCAAAAATCTGCTTCCACTCAACTAAGGGGGCAACACCTTACACCTTATCCCCTGCATTTCCCCCAAGTGTGAAGGGCTGTGTCTCCCCCAAATGGTGGATCCTACACTCTTCCCCTCCTGAGTGTGATGGGCCTTCAGGTGCGCCTTTTCCTCTCCCCTACTGACTGTTTTGGCCCTGTTTCTGCCTCCCCCTTCCTCCCATCCCAACTCCCCCACTACATGCTGTGTGGGGCCCTGTCCCCTGAATGTGATTGACAGCAGCAGAGACGTAAAAGAGGAAGCTGCAGGGCAAGAACTGTGTCTGTCTGAGAACTCACCTGCCAAACGTGATGAGGGAAGAAGAAAATGGTTGCACCTTATCCTACCAGCCACACTCCATGATGTGCGACAGCCTGACAATGCAATGAGCATTGTGGGCTCAATTCTGCCCTCCATTAATGGGGTGCAACAGCAGGATAAATTGGGGTGAGATTAGCCCCATGAGCTGTCTCCTGAACTTGAATTCTAAGACTTCCAGTTTCATCTGCACTCTGTCCATCACACTGGACACACGTGCTGTGGAAGGGATTGGGCCAAGTGCCAGCTGGGAGGGGGCAGATGCTGAACGTCTGTGAGTTCAAGTGGCTTCATTTCTTCTAGTGCTGTGTGATTTCCAGGAATTAGGAGAAAGGCTCAGAGCCAACCCCTGAAAGCATTTTACTTTCAGTTTCCAATTGTCTATTTATAAAGCATGACGCAAACATAGTGTGGTGGGACTTCATCGGGGTTGTGTTTGCTGTTGAATCTGCTAGAGAACAGAAGGTAGGTGCTGTTCTTTATTACAAAAAACTGGAAAATTTCTCAGAACAAAAATCTTGGGGCCAGTCCTGGAGAACCTGTCTCAGGGACACTGCCTTGGGGTTCAGTGGAGTAAAACTGAATAAAGACAATTGAAAACTGAGTAAGAGCAAAGTAAGGAGTTCAGGACCTGAACCATACTGATTGATTTTCATACTGTGTCAGGGACATACCAGCATTTGTCTGTTGCCATCACTCGGAACAACTCTTAAATGATTTGTGTAGAAATGCAGGAGATAAATGTACTAGGACATTTTACAGCTGGCAGAGGGGTGATTGCTGCCACCAACTCCTGCCATTCATATTTACCTCTCAGGGCTGGTTCACACTGTGGAGTTATGTTGATTTAAAGTCCCCTATATCAATTTAAGTACTCTGACGTTCACACTGTCACCACTATTGTCGACTTAAGGTGCCAGTAAAATCGATTTAATGAGACCACCTCTGGAAGTGGTGTAGCACCAAAATCGACTTTGTAAATTTGAATTAGTGTTTGTGTGAATGTAATGGAGCTTAATTTGAATTAATTAACCTCCGGAATGTATCCCATTATGCTCCATTTTCACCTCTCTGGCAAATCAATCTGTGGTGCTCTGTGGTCACAACAGCAGGTAAAGTCCCCTCCCCTCAAGCCCCCGGAAGATTTGATTTTCCTGTTTGTTGGGGAGGGGGAAAGGCATGCGGGGAAAGGGACATCTGGTGAGTTGTCTTTCTTCAGTTCCAGTCTCTCTGTGTGTGTTGAATGCAACCAGAGAAAGCAACTCCCTACCCGCCCACCCCGATCCTGTCTGTGTGTGTGTTGAATTCAAACAGAGAAATAAACCCCCCCACACACACACCTCCCCACCCCGATCCTGTCTCTGTGTGTGTTGTATGCAAACAGAGAAAGCAACCCCCCCATGTCCCTCCACCCCGACCCTTTATGTGTGTATGTGTTGAATGCAACCAGAGAAAGCAACCCCCCTCCCTGATCCTGTCTGTGTGTGTTGAATGCAAACAGAGAAAGCAAATCCCCCATGCCCTCCCACCCCGATCCTGTCTGTGTGTGTTCAATGCAAACAGAGAAAGCAAACCCCCCACCCGGATCCTGTCTGTCTGTGTGTGTTGAATGCAAGAAGACAAATCCAACTCCCCCACAACCCCGTTTTTCCTATCTATGTGTGTTTGGAATGCAAGCTGAGAAATCAATTCCCCCTCCCCCCCATCAGTTCCCAATAGCTCTCCGTTTTTCTTTGGAGTGCAGGCAGAGAAATCCACCTCCCGCACACCCCCCCAAAAAAGAAAAAAAAAATCTCGATCCTGTCTCTGTGGGTTTGTGATGCCAGCCGATTACCCCCCAGCTCTCCATGCGGTCTGCATTAGAAAGTCACATGCTACTTTGTACACAATCATAATTATGACAACTGAAACATATGTCTCTTCTTACTCTTCAATACACAAACTAGAGACAACATTGTGTCACACCATCATTGCTGAAAATGATCAATAGACACATTTTCCCTAACTTTAAAAACGGTGTCTACATTGTATCCAAGCACCATTAGTTCAAAATCTTACATATGTATATTGTTCTTCACTAATTTGGCTGTGGCTATCTTGTTATTTTTTTTTTTTTATTCTGAAGGCACCTCGCCAGTGGCTCAACCATTAGTCAGTGCTGCACACAGACTGTCTCAGATTAGGAAAAGGAAGAAACTAAACACCCTACTCTAGCCCTGGAGAGACTGAAGGAACCCTTCCCCCCACCCCTTCACCCAAGACATAACTGTTCAAAACTAAAATTTTGCATCTTTTCAAAATGTTTCTTTATTAAAGAAAATCTTGTTCATGAGGGATTTGCTGGGCACAGATCTGGCAAGCAACAAACGGGGGGTGGGGGGTGCTGGGTGGATGAGAATAGGCAAGCAACAGGGGTGTGTGTGTGGGTGTATGAGAAAAGACAAGCAACATATGGGGGGTGCTGGGTGGATGAGAAAAGGCAAGCAACATATGGGGGTGGGTGCTGGGTGGATGAGAAAAGGCAAGCAAAATACAGAGGGGGGTGCATGAGAAAAGGCTAGCAACATACAGGGACAGAAATCACTAATGCATCACTCATTCATTGCCTGCAGCAATTGGGAATTGTTCTGCTGGATGTCTTGAAGCAGGGCAGCCACAGCTGCTTCACCTTCTTGCTCTTTTTCTCAAGTACTCCATGCTAAGCCGCAAAAAGCAATGGCAAAATCAGGGAGCAAAAAAAAAAAACAGCTCAAAAATCCTTTTCCTGTTTGTTTGGGAGGGGGAAAACATAGGGGAAGCAGCGAGGATCCTTTTCCTTTTTGTTTGGGAGGGGGAAAGGGTGGGGGAAGCAGCAATGCATCCTGGGACGATGCCACAGCCTCCGTCAGTAGTTGCACTGTGGGATAGCTACCCAGATTGCACTGCTTTCTAATTCAAATTAAGGCTGAAATGTGTGAATGCAAGAGACCAGCTCAAATAGCATAGTGAGAACAGTCTGCTGATGTTTCTTTAAATTGGCTGCTGAAAGTCAATTTACGGTCATTTGAATTAGTGCTGCAGTGTGAACATAGCCTCAATGTCCAAACTGCTAAAGAACCATCCTGGTAATGACTAGAATAGCCACCCCAGTAGTGGGGTGTAAGGGACATTATTATCCTTTATAGGAAATTATATACTATCCTTACAGGAATATCTAACACTTGGACTTTATTAACTGTGTGTTCATAGAGATCACTTTGTCTATTGTTACTGTATGCATGCTTCCATAAGGCATGAACCCTCACTTTGTTTCGTGTTTGCCTGGATCTATTCAAGCCATGTGAGACACACATTTGAGAATATTACATGGCAGAGTTTCGTATCTTACACATATGACATTGCAGGAAACATACTACCATAACAATAATGTTCAGTATGTCATGAGCATTCCAAAAACACCTTCCATGACCTTTGCATTAAACAATACACAGTTAAACTATAAGGGTGAATATGAATGATACACAAATCACACCCTAAGGGTGTACATGAGGTACAGCGTGTCACACCTTCCCTCTTATAGAGCTGCAGGAGGGTTAGCCACTGGCTAATCCAGAGGCAGTTAATCAGGGTTCTTTTGATATTTAGCCCTCAAAGCCATGAGGCAGCCTGCCTCAGTTTCCTCATTTGTCGTTCTTAGCACAATCAAAGGCTTTTTCCAGAAATCTATACATAATATATCTAACTACAAGATTTAACATGAGTATTGCAATTTCCATCACAAGCTTAGCATCAGTATCAAATTTGTTATCACAGACGGGTGCTTACAAGTATGTTCATTATACCATGCCCTTTGCTCAGGAAGTCTGGTTTCGGGGTTGGTTGGTCTAGCCCCTCTTGCCATTCAATAGCCTAATGGACCTTTGCATGTGGTTAGTCCCAGGCTTTCTTCCCTTCAGTGTTTCCCCTGCTTGGATCCTTGGGATTTTGGTGCCTCAAGGTCGGGGAGGGATCCTGCATGTCAGTTGGCCCTTTGTAGATCTGTCCCCCAACCCCAAGACTATATATGTGCAGAAAGTCCCTCTCCTTCCTTGGGGTCATTCAGTGGTCTTCACTCCCAACACTGAATCCTCCCCCCTAGTCCTAGAGGCTTATGGTGTATTCTCTCTGGGTTGAGAATGTTTGCAGTTTTTGCTTCTAGCCACCCAGGTGCCTTCTGTATTTTACCTGCCTGGGGAAATATCCCCTCTCCCCTGCCAGCAAGCTGACTCAAATGCTCACAGACACCTTCTTCTTCAGTGGAAACTGGATCTTCCTTTCTTAAAAAAGCAGAGTTAATTTCCAGCAGCACATCAGGGTGAGCATCCTGAAAACCTGGGAGAGGAGTCTGGGCACTCTCTGTCACCTCCTCTTTTATGCCTGAGGGGTCCATTGTGTGACTGCTCCCTTCCGGAAAGTCAGCCACACAACTCCCTCTCAAAGCCTGAGGCACAGGCAGAGTATTGGGTGCAGAGCAGTGGTGTACTCGGGGGGGGGGGGGGGGTAGGGACAGGCCCCGGGTGCCAGGATGTGGGGGGCCACTGGCCAGCCCTTCACGATGCATAGAATGTTGGGACGCAGGAGGCTCTGAGGGGTGCAGAGCCTCCTGCGCCCCCCACACATTGTGAAGGGGCGGCCTGGTGTCCCCTCCCCCCGGGGCGGGGGTGGTGAGGCTGCCCTGTTTGAGCCGGCACCAGGCTGCGGGGCTGGAGTGGTGAATAAGTGTGGGAGTAGGGAGTGTGCTGGCCCGGCCCTTCACGATGGGCGGGGGACCCAGGAGGCATGAGTTGCACCCCTCAGAACCTCCCCCAGCACGTCATGAAGGGCTGGCCTGCCCCCCCCCCCCCCCCCGCCCCAGGCTGGGGGATGAGGCTGCCCTGTCTCAGTCTGTGCTGGGCTCCAAGGCTGCAGTGGGAGAGGCAGGCATCATACACTGGGTAAGTGTGTGGGAGGGGTGAGCAGTGTGTTATTCCTGGCCACTGCTGGTCACCACATTGATAGCCCTAGCCACCCGTGGAAAGTAATTTCCAATCAGCATTTCAGTGGGGATCTCATCCAGCACCCCCGTCCTTAGATTACCTTCCAAGCCTTCACACTGTACCTGCACTCTAGCCACAGACACACAGATCTTACCACCTCCCTCTACTTGGATCAATGCTTCCTGGCCAGGTAACATGTCGCCCTCTAGGACCCAGCCTGGCCTGACTAGAGAAAGTTGTGTTCCATTGTTCCTCCATCTGAAATCATCCTGCCTTTTATCTGGATACCTCTGAGAAACTCCTTACTCTTCCCTGCACCCACAACACCCACAAAGCCAGTCCTGTAAACGATGGGTGCCTGCAGTCACTTACCCCCTTTCAGCCCCAGGCACTGGTTTTTCAAATGCTCAGTGGAGTTGCATTTGTAACTTCTTATTGGACCCTCCTCCTTCATAGGGGAGTTGTACTGGGTTTTTCTAGAAGAGACAGGGCTTGGGGGGGGGGGGGGGGGGGGAGGGGGTGATCGTCTGCCTTGCCATCCACCCTCCTTCTTCAGAGGGGTAAAATGGGATCCCCTTTTGAACAGGATTTCTTCCCCTCCCTCTGAGGATTATGGCCCATAGACATCTGTGCTTGCTCAAAGGCATCTGCCATTGCAGCCATTTCTATCCGAGATTTCAAATCCTTATTCCACAGGCTATTCCTCACATCATCTGTACAACTGCTTAGAAACATCGCTCGAGCTATCAAATCAAAGAATTGGTCATACGACACAATATTCTTCCCTTTAACCCATTTGGACAACAAAGCACACAATTTACAAGCATATTCACTATGAGTCATGCCTGCAGCCTTCTTAAGATTTCTAAATTTCATTCTGTAACTGCAGGTGTAATCTGAAACCTTTGCAAGACAGCTCTCTTGAATGCATCATACCGTAAAACCTCCTCAATTGGCAGCTCATTAAACACAGACAAGCTTTGCCCGACAAGTTAGCTATGAGAATGGGAACTTTCTGTTCATCAGGAATCTTGTGTACTGCACAAAGCTTTTCAAAAGTAATGAAGTACTCCTTGCTGCAGTCTGTCTCTTTATAAAAAGGACACTGCTTATCAAAGCTGGGTGCTTTAGGTGTGGAGGGAGACGATGGGGTATCTGGGATCCTCTTGTATTTCTCCAACATTTCCAGCTGGTGTTTTCTCTCCTGCTCCTTGTCCGCTGAGGCTCTCTCCGCAGCATTTTTGGCTGCAGCAAAAGTAAATTCTTGCTGTTTTAACTCCAAGGTATGTCTGTGTATCGCTTCCTCAGCAGTCTCCTTTGCTTGCATGGCTGCACTTTCTTCTTTAAACTACAGATCTGCTTGCCACTTTTGAAATTCATGTTCGTTCTCTTTCTCCTGAGCCTGAAGCCTGGCAATTTCCAATTTTGCAGCTGCCTCACTGCCAGACATCTTTGTATTTTTCCTGTGCTTATTTCCTTCACCCGAAATAAAGAAAAAAACAAACAAACTGTGATCTGCTCCTGACTATTCTCAGCCACTGCACTTAAGGCTCACTTAAAATCACAAAGACCAATGCTCAAAGTGTGAACTTCATTCAGAGCAACAAGCTGTGCATATACTCTGTGCTCACTGCACCACGCTGATGTTCCCTCCTGCAATCTGGACTGGTGTGTAGCTGTGTCACCCCAATTCCTCACTCTGGCCCCGACTTACTCTGCTTTGCTGTGTGATCCACCCACTCCTGGGTTGGCCCACACCCAGCCTTCTGTGAATAATCGGTTCCTGACCTAGTGAAGGAGCGCTTCTGGCCAGCTGCTCATGGGATTGACCCAGAGCAAACACCCCCAGTTCAAGATGCAACCCTGGGAACTGTCGTCTTACAGGGTTCAGTGTTGTACACTGCACTCTGAAAGTTCATTACATTAGTCCATCAATTTATCGAAGAAATTGATGTGCACCAGCTCTGCCACTCTAAGTGAAGTCTTTACACACACTCAATCCACATGCACTGCTTTAGATAAAACAAGCAAATAAGTATTGATTAGAGCAAGATTTTAAGTGATTATAAGACCAAGAAATATGAATCAAGGATTGATCACAATTAATTAAAAGATAAATTACATTCTAAAGTAAACACAACACTTTAGTAGGCTTTCAGCCTTTGATGTTAGCTTACCCACAGGCTGGCTGAGATGACTCCCGCAGCCAGTTCCCAATCCTGTGGGCAGTCTCTCAGAGTCCTTGATGTTGCTTCATAGGTGGATTCCAAGGGAGAGCTCCAGAGACAGAGACGCCTCTGCCTTAAACATGTTTCCTTGTCACCTCTGGGGTCAGGTGATCGGCCATCTCCAGCAATGGGCATGATTTCCTTCAGTTGAGTCAAATGAGCATCACCTTATTAGGTGCTTAGGCCAGTCTATTGTTCCTGTATGCATGCCTCTGCAAGGCATGAACCATCGCTGCTTGGTGTTTACCTGGATCTATTCAAGCCATGAGAAACACACATTTGGGAATATTACATAGTAAAGTTTCATAACTAAGCATACTGCCATTACAATAATGTTCAGTATGTCATTAGAATTGCAAAAATACCTTCCATGACACACTTTGCATTAATCAATCAAATAAAGGTGAACATGAATGATACACAAATCACACTATAAGGGTGTACATGGGGTACAGCATGTTACACAGGATTATAAGGAAAAGCTAGCATGGTTTTGTACAAATCATTCCAACCCAACTTAATTTCCTTCTTTGCCAGGGTTACTGGCCAAATGGATGTGGGGAAATGGTAGTCATGATATATCTTGATTTTAGTAAAACTTTTGAAATTGCCACATGCGGTTCTTATAAAGAAGCTAGGGAAATGTAATCTAGATTAAATTACTATAAAGTGGATGAATAACTGGTTGGAAGATCATGCTCAAAGACTAGTTATCAATGGTTTGCTGTCCAACTGTGTGGGTGTCTCCCAGATCTGTCCTGGATCCAATGCTATTTAATATTTTCATTAAATACTGGATAATGGAGTGGAAATTATTATAAAACTTGTAGATGACACTAAATAAATAAATAAATAAAGTGACCTTGATAAACTGGAGAATTGGTCTAAAATCAACAAGATGAAATTCAATACTGAGGAGTGCAAATTACTACACATAGAAAGGAAAAATCAAATGCATAGATACAAAAGTGTGAATAACTGTCTAGGCAGTAGTAATGCTGAAAAGGATCTGTGGGCTGTAGTGAATCACAGATTGAATATGAGCCAACAATATGATGAAGTTATGAGAAAAGGCTACTGTCATTCCAGGATGTATTAACAGGAGCGTCATATGTAAGTCATGGGAGGGTAATTGTCCTGCTCTACTCAGCACTGGTGAGGCCTCAGCTGTACTATTGTGTCCTATTTTGTGTACTGCACTTTGGGAAAGATGTGGACAAATTGGAGAGTACAGAGGAGAGCCTCAAGAATATCAAGAGATTTAGTAAATCTGACCTATGAGAAAAGGTCAAAAAAAAGGGCCTATTTAGTTTTGAGAAAAGATGATTGCGGGAGTGTGTGGGGGGGGGGGGGAGAGGGAAGGGAGGGAGGGACAGGGCTGATAGTCTTCAAATAAGTTAAGAGCTGTTATGAAGTGATAGTCATCAATTGTACTCCATGTTCACTGAAGTTCAGACAAGAAGTAATAGTCTTAATCTACAGCAAGGGAGATTTTAGGTTATATATTAGGAAAAGCTTTCGAACTATAAGGGTGGTTAACTCTGGAACAGGTTACCTAGGGAGGTTGTGGAATCCCCAATTTTGGAGGTTTTTAAGAACAGGTTGGACAAACATCTGTCGGAAATGGTCGAGGTTTCCTTGGCCCTGCCTCAGCATGGGGGGGATTGAGTAGGTCCCTTGAGGTCCCTTCCAGCCCTCCATTTCTGTGATGACATCTGGGGTTTTCAAAGAGAGTCAGTGGGAGGTATCTAACACTTTCACTCTTCTGAAAATACCAGCCAACACTCACGTTTTATAGCAGTTTGACAGCAAACCACCCGGCACATCAAGGGTGTAAGCTAAGGGTACTGTGTGAGTGAAAGTGTTTTCTTTTGTCTGCCAGAGAAAGGTCTGAAGTTGCTTAGTGTTGCAGAGCAGCTGTAGAAAGGAGGGTAGATGCCCAGATTCACCTTTCAGGACATGTGGTGCTTGGTGGGCAGATTTGAGTTTGGGGTTCCCAGGTGTGACACATTGCACCACCATGTAATTATAATGTAATTGTGGACTGTTTAATGCAAAGTATGTCATATAAGATGTTTCTGGAATGCTCATGACGCGCTGAACATTCTTGTTATAGCAGTATGTTTGTTGCAATGTCATGTGTATGGTTATGAGACTTCGCTATCTAATCTTCCCAAATATGTGTCTCATGGCTAGAGGCAGATCTAGAAAAACTCTACACAGCTGGAGTGTCATTACACCTCACTAGGATGTGTATAGAACAACCCAGCTCAGCATTCCAAGAACAAAGGACCACCCGAGACATCAACAAGGGGTGAATCACCAAAGAACCACTGTGTCTCAGGATGTGGAGAAAACCATGCATGGATACTCTTTGTCACCTGACCCTGATTTAGGGGGTGGGGGGGAGGAAGATGGGCTCCAAGAGTGAGGGATTGGGGTGACACAGCAATACACCAGTCCAGATTGCAGAGGGGAGCATCACACCAGGTGTAAAGCCCAGGTTCTGGGACTGGAAGAAGGCTCCAGGTGCTTATCAGGGATCTGGCTGTGAGAGTGGAGTGAGATCACAGGAGTGATCGGGGAAGAGACTGGTTGATTTGGCGCAGTGCCTTAGCTGAGGTTTCTGCATCAGCTGTGTGTAGTCTGTGACCAAACCAATTACGCTAAGATTACACAACTCCATGTCACCGAATTCTGCTCCAAACATGAACCTGAGCTACAAGTCCTCAAAATCTGCTTCCACTTGGCAAAGGGGCAACAGTGTTGTCCTCAACTACACAACATTTTAAAGTCAAAATTAGGCCCCGATTCAGCAAAACACTTAAACATGCCCTTAGCTCTAAATACACACAGAGTCTTATTCAACTCAATGAAATTATTCATAGTCTCAAAGTTAAGCACAAGCTAAAGTGCTTTGCTGAACTGAGGCTTGAAATTGACATGCCTGCCCCGTGAGACCTGCTGCTGGCTGAGGTTGGCATTGTGATGCCCTGCCTCAATTTCACCTGCAAAGGTTCCCAGGAATAATCCACAGAGGTTTATGTCCAATAACGAGCGCCTATCCTGGGGACTGGTTTGTTAAGATATATAAACTCAAAGAAAAGTCTCTTCCACCCCAGTCTGCCCCTGGGCACAGTCCCTCCTCCCTGAGGCCTAGCTGACTCCCAGTCTCTCTGCCAGGCAGAATTATCAGCCCTTCCCAGGCGCTGTTCATTCTCTGCCCTTGCGGTCAGGAGGTCACACACGTCCTCTCCTTGGATTTGTGTTTCCTAGACTCCCAGGCCACCGCCCTTCAAGCATCTTCACCAGCTGCTTCCTTCCTTCCTGAGCCTTTCCGGCAGCTCTCCACTCTCACCTCCTCTCCTCCTCCACCCCCCAGCAGCCTCATAACATCTCCCTTTGTGTAAGGCCCAGTGCTCAGGTGCCTTCCCTTAAGCCCCATTTGATAGTAGCTGACCAGTCCCATTCCCTCTTAAAGGGCCAGTGACCCTGGCACAGGGCTTTAATGCACAGCTAAGTTTTAGAGAAACAATGATAAACATAAGTGACAGAAAGGTTTTAAAAGTTTTCCTTTCCTTGAGCCCAATCTTGCAGTCCAGACACAGCTAAAACTCCCGCTGATGTAGTCAGGAGCTTGTCTATATATTATATATAGTTTATATATATTATTATATTATTTTACTCTGGTTTCTGTTCTGTTTTTTTCTTTGTTTTTAAACCCGAGGGAAAAAAATCCTTGTCACAACCTGGCAACAAGGCATGTTTTGTTCATGGATGTCTGTTAATTTAATCTCTGTTTCCAACACACAGATCCACTGTAACAGCGAGAAAAGGGGGGTTGCGACCCCCGAAAGCCAGTTCCCGTCTAGCTGCAGCATATTTAAGGTTGCCTCCAAAATTCTGTCGAAAGGTCACCCCTGAAACGGCTCTAAAATCCACAGCCCAGGTCAGACTGACCTGCCAATTGCTAGGCTGCTTGGAGGTGCTGGGTGGAATTTCGGATGCAAATTTGGGGTTGATTAGTCCTGGGAACTAATCAAGGCTGTCAAGGCTGCATCAAACTTAGGGGGCAGGGCTTGCGCTTAGCCGACTGTTATCCCCAATCACGTTTTGTCCTATCTAGCCAGGCTGGCAGAACAGACACCTCCCTCCTCACCCGACCGAGATCAGGGCCCCTGTTATTCCCTCACTAAATGGACAGAAGAAATAAAGCATTTCTCTTTAGCAGTTGAAACAAAGTGGCAGAGGCACCGGCTATTTTCACATGCAGCCACCCTCGCAGGCTGGCGTCATCTCATGCTAAGTCCCGATGCCTGAGTTCCACCTGCAGCTCTCCCACCGGTTGGTTGGTGACCGCTGGGCGTGTCATTGTTCCACTCCGTGCCTTAGTTTCCCCACTTGTACCATATGGAGAATGGTAACGTCCTTCCTGTGTGCAGGGCTTTGAGGTCTATGGGTAAAAACTCACTAAGCAAGAGCCAGTTACGGGAAGAGACCAGAGCTGACATCTCAAGAAGAACAACGGGGGAGAATGGGAATTTAACACAGACGACTTTTCTCCCTAGCATGTCTTGGGCCTTTGAGTCTAATACCAAAGAGAAACAAAAAGTTTCCAACCTTTGCCATCACTCTTCTGGGGCTAACATCACGCTAGCCCACCATGCCGCATGTCTCTCACGTGGCTGAGAGGCCCAGCTATCCCAGTACGCCGCCGTGGCTGTCTCGCTCCGCGATTTCCTTTCTTTCAGGAGTGAAGTCTGGATTTTTCCCAGAATTCAGCTTTGGGTGGCTGGAGCCATTCCTCCTTCCTGGTTCAGCTCCACCCTCCGGCTCCCGGTCTGTGCCTAACCCACAATCCCAGGGCTTGTCTGCACGGGGACTCTTGGGAAAGTGAAGCAGGAGTCGCTTGGATTCATGAAAGAGGCATTTAAACCACTGCATGGATGCGCTCATCCCTAATGAAAGAGACCTTCATTTGCATCAGCACACGGTCTCCATCGCCCAAGTGCAGGTGCAGGGGGCCTGTGCCCCAATTCACCCAGCGCAGGAGAGAACCCAGGAGTCTTAGTAAACTCCAAAAGCATCTGCAGTAAGGGACGGCCCCCATGCCACGTGGAAAAGGTCCCTCCATGGATTCCAGCTCATCCAGCTGTCGGTCCTCCAACCTCTTCAGCTCCGCCAGGGCTTCTTCAATCCCCAACAAGACACCTCTGTGCTGCTGACGGCCCCTGACCGCTCAGAAACCATGTTGGAGCATCTCAGAGATCAGTATCGCACCGGACCCACCTCTTTCAGCTCCTGTCCTCGGTGAGAGCCTGCAGGGCCAGGCATGCATAGACCCCTGCGCCCGCCTTGTAGCGCTTCTTGGAGAGGTTAAAGGTGCGCAAGAAATGGGGGGGGGGGCGGGGGCTCTCCTTTGATCACATGGTTGTGTAGGATGTGCAGGAGGGTTTTCAGGGACCACTCAGGGTCGTCCATTTCTGCCACCCTGGGTGGCTCTCTGAGGCCCGCAGCAGCATGGTCTGCCCCATTCCCCCAGGAACCAGGCTTGGGCAGCCAGTCATGACTCTAGTGCTTGGAGTCTGCCCCCTCCCCGCCCCCCAGGTCTCCACACACCTGTGCTGCCGCCTCCTGACCCCGACCTTGGAGGGTCCAGCCCCCCTGCTCTGCCTGAGCTCCCCCTGTGGGACCCCCCTGGATGAGACCCTGGGGGGCTCCTACACACCCCCAAAGGGGCCAGGCACCCGCCTTGCAGACAGAAGTGATTCCCTGCCAGCATGGGAATCTGAAGGGTTAATTAGATCGCAGGATCACAGGGTAGAAAGACTTCATTAGCAGCTTGATTAGTAGTTACAGCAGCGACTAGCTGTGGAGTCTCAGAGCCGCGCTCTCAGGCCCTACGACACGACCCCTCATGCGGCCCCTCACGCGGCCCTTCCACCCAGCCACCAGACAGACACGCTTTCCTGGCCCCTCCCCAGTTTATTTCCCAACAGCTGGGCTGGGCTGGGCTGCGTTACCATAATAATACATCGCAGACGCTCTGTTAAGCATAACTATAAACCCTACTAGACATGATAATACAATAAACCAACAGCTGGTTACTGAAAGTAGAGCTAGGAGGATCCACCTCATTATTCAGGCATCCCATCGGATCCGGCTACTGACGGATCTTCTGCGCTAAAGTTTGCTGCTTTTTACCCCCTGTTTAGATTGTGTGCCTAGGCTCACTTGTTTGTCAGCAAGCAACTGCTTGTCCCATGTGTTTCCCCACAGTGGTTTTAGCTCGCTTGAACGAGGTCTGTGATTTTGACTAACAAGAAAACAACCACTTCTACCTTACGCAAGCAACATTCATCTGCCTAAAACTCCAAAGCGAATCATAATAAATTGGACTAATAACTTATTATCTTACTATTCTTATATCAAGCACCAGTTTGAATGACCTAGGCCATGTCTACACTATGAAATTATGTTGACCTAAGTTACGTCGGCATACAGCCTCCGCAGTAATTCAATTGCTTTTGTGCGTCCACACCAGGTTCCTTGTATCAGCAGCGCACGCCCTCCCTAGCAGCGCTTGCATTGAAGCAGAGAGCAGGGCACTGTGGGTAGCTCTTGCACTGTGCAACTCGCCACCATCGGGCGCAGGGTGTTTTGGGAAGGTTTTGCAAAGCCTCATGGGGTCAAACGAGTCGTGCAGGGGGAGGAGGGACGTGATTTCAACATCCCATAATGCAGTGTTCTCCAGCCCATAATTTCATCTGCATCCCATAATGTTTCACACCTCTTTTCAAAAATCCCCACAAACTTGCAGGCCTGTGCAATGTGCAGAATGCAATGTGTGGTTTTGCAGCAAAGGGGTGGAGCAGTACACGGCACATGCAAGCGGCCACATTTATAACTGAATTAAATGTTATAAATCCAGGGAAATGACCAGTCGTTTCCATTTCCCAAACACTCATTTCCCGCCAGCTTTCACAGCTCAGTGTGTGTGGCTCTGGGATTGCCTGTACTCTCCCCAGGGTGGAGCGGCAGGGGTCATGCGGTGGCTCTGGATGCCACGGGGAATGGGGGAAGAGTGTAGGGAAGTCCTAGAATGCAGTTCTCTATGGGCTACGTAGGGAGACAAACACAGGACAGCTGAACGTGAAGGTCAACCAGAGTCTGCAGCATGTCTGTTTGCTGCGGGAGACGGTATCGCACGCTAAATGGAAACCTGGCGTACTGGACTCGCTTCCTTTGATCCATAAGTTGCAAGCACGGCATTCTCACTTCTCCTTGGGCCTCATACAGCCTCAGCCATGGTGATTATAGCCCGCAGGGAAGAGGGAGACTTGGGGAAATAAGAGGGCGATAGCCCCTGGGCCTGAGTATACGCAGCTGGGATAACTGAACTGAATCCTGCACAGCCTCTTCTCCCCTCAGACCCAGGAGATCCACCACCTCCTGTGTATTCCAGACAGGAGAGTGTCTGCGGCGTGGAACTGGGCCGCTCAGCTGGGCAATTGGTCGCTGGAATGGAAATGGAATTTCAAAAATTCCTGGGGCTTTAAAGGGGCGGGGTGTGTACCTGTGCACCGGGCCGCTGGGCAGCGAGTTCAAAATGGTGACCAGAGCGGTCAAGGCAGGTAATTGTGGGACACCTCCTGGAGACCACTAAAGTTGATGTAAGTAACGCAATGTCTGCTTTGACACTGCGTCGTGGGGGCAGATTTTTTAAGTTGGTTTAGTGGGCGAGTTATGTCGGCAGGAGTGAAACTTTAGTGTAGACATTTACAGACTTGTATGGACGTAGCTGCCTTGCGTCAACCAACTCTGCAGTGTCGGCCAGGCCCTAGAGTCCTTCACCTGCCCAAAGCTTCTGAAAATTCTGGCCGTACATTCTTCCCTCTGTGGTTTCTAGAGGTAAGGACAAGACTGGATCAAGAGAGAAAAATTAAAAGGAGATTTTTATAGGCAGGGTAGAATTAGTAGAAGGGAAAGGGAAAGCGAAGGAGAGTTAGTAGAACAAACATACACAGGAAACAACACATCTGCTTGCTAGCTATACAGCAATCCTGGGCTCTTAAGGGTGGAGACTTTCCTGTCAGCATGATTACAGCCAGACTGAATATCTATACAAAATTAGTACAAGCCTCAGCCCCCAGCCCTTCAGATCTTTCTTCAATCAAACCTGTAACTGCAAGTGTCTGGTTGTCTTCGGGTAAGTCCTTCTCCATAGTTGTTATCAAAGTCATTAGATGACATAACAGGGCTCGAGGAAGCAGTATTGGCTAGTGAATGGTGTAGGAATTAAAGATCTTGGTTTTATTATCTGCTTTGACTTTATCTCCCTGTGGGAGTTTGGGCAAGTCACTGAATCTCTCTGCGCCTCAGTCAGTGGCATACGGAGGGTCTCTGGTGCCCGGGGCCAAGTCTACATTTGTGCTCTTTACCTCACGACCTCTCCCCTGCATAGGGCAGGAGGTGTCCCAGCGCAACCTCCCAGCTGCCCCGAGAAGTGGGGGTCTGTACCTGGGGGGGAGGCGGGGGCGCAAATGCAGGCTTGGCTCTGCTGCCCCCCACTCACCGCACTTACCTGGTGCCCACCTCTCCTGCTGCAGCTCCATAGCCCTTCATAACGCATGGGTGGGAGGCACTGGGGGACACCCCTCAGAGCCTCCTGTACACCCCGCCTGTTGCAAAGGGCCGGCTTAGCGTGTCCCTCCCCCACATTTACCTGCTGGTCCAGCCCTGCAGCCTGGCGCCAGCTCGGATGGGGCAGCCTCATCTTCCAGCCTGGGGGTGGCGCTGGGTCAGCTCTTCATGATGAATGGAGGGCAAGGGACGCTGGAGGCTGAGGGGCGGCTGTTCTTGCTTTCACTCCTGTACCCCCCTTGCACGTCGTGAAGGGCCTGTCAAGCCCCTGCCCCAGGCCGGGGGGGTGAGGCTGCCCCATCTGAGCTGGCACTGGGCTGTGGGGCTGGAGTGGCGGGTAACTGCCCCTTAGAGCCTCCTGCACCCCTCGCCCCCTGTGCATCACGAAGGGCAGGCCCGGGGGCCTGGCCACCTTCCTCCTCCCCCCCCAGTATGCCACTGGCCTCAGTTTCCCTATCTATAATCAGGGATCATGATACTTACCTCATGACACTGACCGTAAAAGCTATTTGAGAGAGGAAAGCTCCTTAGAATGTTCTTCAAACATGTGGCCTTTTTTCAAGAACAGACTTTCTGGTGAAAATGTTTAGATTTTTTTCAAAAGTTTCCTTTTTAAAAGAAGTTAGAAACTTTAAATAAAAAATGTGGGTTGTTTTGGCTAAATGGGTTTGCTTCTTTGTTTTAAGTTTCCTTTTTTGCTGTGTGTCCCGCCCCTTTTGTAACCCAGCATTAGCTCTTCAACAGAAATGGTAAATCAGTCTCCTTGCAGGCAGATGCAGCAGCATTTGTCTGTTGCTGTTGCTGCTGTTAAAGTGTCCCATAAAACATCCTCATTTATATCGCACCACTAGTGTGTATTGGTGTGTCTCAGAGCTACCATTCCAGTGGCAGACAGCACTCCTAAGTCAGAGCTACCACAGTGAAAGACTGAGTGGATGAGGTTTAAAGAAATAAGGTTCCATGGTTACTGAGCATATTGTGTGGGGAAATGGGGTTGTATTTCCTTAAATACTTGCAAGCCCTCCTATGGTGCTTGCTGTGTTGTGTTTTAGAAGACACTAGAAACCAGCCAGAGCCACAGTGTGTATGTATCTGGCAGGGGCATCATTTCAGCACACACTCTGCTACAAAATGGCTGCTTGAGGTTGCAGGGCAGCTATTTCAGATATTAGTAGGGTGGGGCAACTTTAACCATGATTCCAGGAATAACTCAGGCACCTGAAAACTCTCGGTATTTTGGCAAGTAATAAGTTAGAAATTAGCTGACGGGAGCACTGTACCTAATTCCCATATAAAGATAAAAATAAACATCAATTAAAGCCATATTTTAAGTTTATTTGTAAATTTAGAACAATCAGGAGATAATATAGCAAAAAATTCCCAATCCCAAATCTGACTAGGCAGATAATAATGACAAGACAGATTTAGGCAACTGCAAAGGAAAGAATTTGAAAAAGTTTAATGTAGTTGGTAGCTACTTATGTGCTTTACTTTCTGCATTTCTATAAGTGTAGACAATGGGGGTGGAAAAATCAGTTCTACTCCTTGTAATTCATTTAACTTTCAGTGTCCTAGTAAGTGCTCTAATGTTTGGGTTGCAAACACTGCACAGGAATCTTGGTTTAAGAACCATTTTCGCTCAGACACGTAGCCTTTTTAAAAGGGCTTTGGAATCTTTTTTGTACTCTATGGTTTTATAACTTTGTTTTTTTTTAAAAAAGAAGCCATCAGTGCTGGAACAAAGGGTGCTGGGGGGGCAGTACTCTCTGGCTTGAAGTGGTTTCCATTATGTAGAGGGCCAGCACAGCGGCTGCAAGATCTCTAGATCAACGGTTCCTAACCCAGGGGGTGGGACCCCTTTGGGGGCGCACCAAAGATTCCAGGGGGTCCATGAGGCTTCAATAATATTGAGGTGATTTAGCCCCCTGAGCTCCACACCAGGCACAGCAGCCTAAAGCTCCGCGCCGGATGGAGCAGAAGAGCAGGCCCCCCCACAGCTCCCCCAGCCAGACCCCTGACCACAGAAGAGCAGCCCTGAACCGGTGGAGGTCTGGAGCAGCCCCGACCTACCCACCAGAGCTGCATCCATTACACTCAGTCCCTGAGGGACGGGGGTGGGGCACACGGGGCATGTGGTGGTGGCTGCACCAGGGAAGGCTTCACTTCTTGCTCAGGAAAGAGTAATTTATTACTATTATATAATATGGTGGTGTTATTATTATCATTGTATGTGTTTATAGGGGTTATATGTGTTTATGTCCGGTGAGGGGGCAGGGCAGGTCGGGGCAGGGGGGGCGCGTGTTTTACCTAGTGTTAACTAGTGGGGCTTTCACTCCTAAAGGTTGGGAACCACTGCTCTAGATTATTCCTGGGCATGACATTTTTGGACATCTTTCCATCCTGAAAGAAATTTTCAGATTATGTGCTGTAACTTGATCATCATTCAGCACTAACATAAATGAGCTGATACTAAACTACAGGGCTTAAGATGAACATTTAAACGTTTGTAAAGGGTGAAAGTAGTATTAGAGAGAAAGTCTGTGCATTAATTAACAAATGGAGGAAGGGGTGAAATGAATGATGGCTCAAAAACAGCTGAGATACCAAATTTAAAAAAAATAATCTCTTAAAAAAAATCACTGACTAGAGTGTAATTAAATGATGGATGTTAGCACCATGGATCCATAATGAACAAATTTTGGCAGCCAAATCTCACAAATGGTTTATATAGGATTGGGTTTATGTGCACTGAAGGTTGGTTTTATGCAAATAGTTATCATAAATATAAAGTTTGGAAGGAGGTTTCTAGTGTTTTGCTGTAAGGATTTGAGAGAGCAAACATCACTCCAATGAAATTCACTGAGGCACTCAAGTTTGTGAGACTGACCCCGTCAGAAATATTAAACAGTAAGTACAAAAGGAGCTAAGATTATTCACCAGTTAGAAGAGAAGGACAGACAGCATGGCAGACACACAGTTACAGGGATTAAAGAATTTTAAAAATGTTAATGTAGTTAGTAACTACTTATGTGCTTTACTTTCTACATTTCTCTAGCTCTAAGTGTAGACAATGGGGGGAAAATCAGTTCTACTCCTTGTAATTCATTTCACTTTCAGTGTCCTAATAAGTGCTCCAATGTTTGGGGTGCAAACACTGCACAGGAATCTTGGTCTACGAACCAAGTCAGATACATTTCAGGCAGATACATAGTCTTTTTAAGCTGGAAGCTCAGATGAAAGTTACCAGACTTAAACTCCAGATCGAAGAAATAAAAGAACAGCAAAAACTGTATCATCCTGGAAGTCCAGCTTCTCTGAACAGCAGAAATTGGGAGAGAAGCTGTCCAGTGTATAACAGTTTGGGTATGTGTGGTAATTACATAGTAACTATGTTTAACCAGTTTAATATCATACCCTGGTCCAAGAAAGAGTATGGATGTGAATCTCCTGTATTACCTGTAATCAACAGGGAGATTTGTGGAGATGGGATGTATGTGTCTGAGAAGTCTATGGGAAGTGATAGTGAAACTTTGTTTAATCAGGTTATTATCATGACCCAGTATCAGGAGAATTATGATAAGGAAAGGAATGTTTCTAAACCTGTCTTTGAAGAGTAATAACTCACCCATGGAGGGAGCTACTCTGTCTGTATTTGGCCAGTGTGACAAGGAAGAGAGATTCCAGGGTCTGGCCCACATGTCAGCTGAGCATAGACATTCATGTTTTCCAGAGGGCATTCACTCTGACATTTAGCCATGAGGGCTATAAGGTTTAGGACCTAAGTTTCCCTTTTTGCACAACAGTCTAAGCTTGCAATGGGTTTTCTGCTGTGGAGAGTTCTAGGGTTGGTTACAGACATTAGCTGTGAAATTTTAACATCACCAGGCTTTTCAACACAAAGTGAATTTTCATTTAACAAAACAGCATAACCACAAGGTTTTTCATCACACGGTGTGTTCTTATGTACCCTTTTTTCAAAAGATCATGCCCATTGTGCATTTTTACAACTCTTGATATCAGCAACAAATTGGTTACAAAAGTTAACATTAGCATTAATAGTAAATCTACTACAAGAGTGCATTTACAAGCACTTTTGTTATGCCATGCCTTCTGTTGGTCCTGGGGCCAGTTTTGTTCAACATCTTCATTAATGATCTGGAGGATGGGGTGGATTGCACCCTCAGAAAGTTTGCAGATGACACTAAGCTACGAGGAGTGGTAGATACCCTGAAAGGTAGGGATAGGATACAGAGTGACCTAGACAAATTGGAGGATTGGGCCATAATAAATCTGATGAGGTTCAACAAAGACAAGTGCAGAATCCTGAACTTAGGACAGAAGAACCCCATGCACTGCAGAAAAGGACTAGGGGGTTACAGTGGATAAGAAGCTGGATATGAGTCAGCAGTGTACCCTGGTTGCCAAGAAGACTAATAAAATATTGGGCTGCATTAGTAGGAGCATTTTCAGCAGATGAAGGGAAGTGATTATTCCCCTGTATTTGGCATTGGTGAAGCCACATTTGGAGTATTGTCTCCAGTTTAGCGCACCCCCCCCCCCCCACTACAAAAAGGATGTGGACAAGTTGGAGAGAGTCCAGCAGAGGGCAACAAAAATGATTAGGGGGCTGGAGCACATGACTTATGAGAAGAGGCTGAGGGAACTAGCCTTTTTAGTCTGCAAAAGAGAAGAATGAGGGGGGATTTGATAGCAGCCTTTAACTACCTGAAAGAGTGTTCTAGGGAGGATGGAGCTAGGCTGGTGGTAGATGACAGAACAAGGAGCAATGGTCTCAAGTTGCAGTGGGGGAGGTCTAGTCTGGATATTAGGGAAAAGTTTTTCACTAGGAGGGTGGTGAAGCACAGGATTGGGTTACCTAGGAAGGTGGGGGAATCTCTATCTTACAGGTTTTTAAGCTGTGGCTTGACAAAGCCCTGGCTGGGATGATTTAGCTGAGGTTAGTTCTGCTTTGATCAGGGGGTTGGACTAGATACCTCCTGAGGTCCCTTCCAACTCTAATCTTCTATGATTCTATGATTCTTCTATGTAAAGAGGAGAGAAGTGCGGGGGTGGGGGAATGGGTGGGAGGGTGGGGAATGCTTGTGTTTTAGTGGGGTGTGATGGGGGATGGGATGAGGCATGTGAGAGAAGTTTGGGAAGGGAGGAGAGTGTTGTTGGAAGCACCTGTACACGAGAGGGAAATGTAGTTATTCTGTGATTCCCTGCCCCACCTCAGGAGGGCGATATTGGTCATCAAGGGTTTCTTAGATCCTTTCCTATCTGGCATTGAAGTAAGCATGTCCTATTCCTGGCAGTCTATTTCACTTCTGCTAGGCTGTCTTCTGGGCTGGGAAAGTGGGTCTGGTTCTTGGTGGTGGGAAGGGAAGCCTGTTTGAGTGAACTCCCCCAGGTTAGTGTAGATGGAACCTTTCTTCACATTACACAGGGGATCTTGCAATGGGAAAACTAGGATCCCAGCAGCCTCCTCCTCTGCCCAAGAAGAGGCTCTTTCCTTTTCTGGTGGTGTGGATTGATTGGGTGATCCTGACCTGTACCTAGGGAAGGCAATTACATTCTATGTATCCTGATGTCCCCACTGGAAGTTCTTTTTCCAGGCTTGTCTGGACATAGGATCGGGTTTCACTTTCCCAGTGTGGCCTTGTCCGTGCGTGGAGATGTTCCCTCATTCACTCACAGGCAGAGTGGGGAGCAGTTTGGGTAGCTCAACTGTGCCAGTCCCCTGGGGTGGGGAAGAGGATTGCTGGGCACTGCCATGGGAAGAGAAGGATCACACTGGTGTAGATCTAGAGAAGAGGGGGCTCCCCTGGAGTAATCTCTTCATCTGGTCCTGCTTACCGTAGAAGGCTGGTTAGCCAAATAGTGTTTTATTGCTATGATCGGTTCCCCTCAGTGTGGGGCTTTGGTACATCAGCCACCTCTGATGGTCTCTCTGTGGCAAAATTCCTCTTTCAGTTATTATCTTGACCGTGGCCCCAAAATTTATAAGGTCTCCTTCCTCTCTTATGGTGGGGATGCCGATAATGACCAGTGTGTTCCCTTCAATGAGACCTAGCCACATATGCTTTTTTCTTATTCATAATACCACAGCTGGGTTCCCTGACCTCCCCTTTTCCCACTCTCTGGTGTTTGTTTCTCTCTTACTGAGGGGCAGAAAAAATTCCTTGCCCTTCCGGTCACTGGGTCAGGCTGAGATGATGACTTTGGTTGTCCATGTCACTCAGCAGATACTGTCCAGGGAACCCTGTCCTAGGGCTGGCCTGTTAAAGGGCATTAGATGCCCAGTCTACTGGTGCCAGGACCGGCTGAAGCGCATGAGCTAACCTAGCTCGACCCGGGGACAGTGACTGTCTATGTAGCTGTAAGACAGTTACTGATGTGAGGAGTGCCTGGGCCTAGTAAACGTCTGAGGAGAGCGCAGTTCAGAGGGAAGCTCCAGAGGAGGGGAGCTTCTGGGGGGCCTGAATTGGGCAAAAGCTCTCGAAGCAGAGAAGCCTGGGAGAGACCCTGAACAAGCAGGGCAAAGATGGCAGAACTCTCCAGGCCCTGGAGCAGCGTGGGGCCTTACAGCAGAAGTAGCTGCTGCTGCTGGGAAATAGAGACTCTGGTTTTGGGCCTTTTAAATTTTAGCTGGGCTCTGATGGAAGAGCCTTTAAACTCTCTACAAGTGCTTGTAAGAACATCAAAATGTCCAAACTGGGTCAGACCAATGGTCCATGTAGCCCAGTGTCCTGTCTTCTCACAATGGCCAACACCAAGTGTTTCAGAGGGAACGAACAGGACAGGTGATCATCAAGTGATCCATCCCCTGTCATCAAGTCTCAGCTTCTGGCAAACATCAATCCCAGCCTATCTTGGCTGATAGCCATTGATGGATCTGTCCTCCGTAAACTTTTCTCATTCTTTTTTGAACCCTGTGGTGGTAGTAACTAGGAGCAATGCACTTACAGAATATTAGATTTATCCTTATTCCACATTCAGCATGGGGGTTGTGCAAGCATTACTTTACCATGCCTCAGAAATTGTGCCTTAACTGTGAACCAAGAATTCTCTTTGAAATTGAGTGCAGTTAAGTGTCCAGGAGCACTGAATCTTGTCCTTTTCTGCTGAAACTGTTTGGCAAGGGGAACACCTATTGATTGGGAACAAGATGAGGCTTTAACTATGAAAACATGTTGGGTGATAACGGAACCATTCAGAGTGTAGCTTTAGTCACCAGGTACGGTGTCACAGAAAATGAAGCCGTACCAGATATGACCATGTACCAGATGTTATGTTGTGCCTTAATATCTCACCCTGTCAGGTATGGTGTCGTCATTTCCTGTGATGTCATAGCCTTTGAGATCACATCCAGTGATGCCATTGCCCTTCTGTTATCTCATGATGAATCTCTCATCTCATCCATCAGTCTCATTTTGACAGAAGGGAGAGGCTAGGTACAAGTGGTAACTACATGGGAGTTGAGCTCTTTTGAAAACCTGGCCCACATCAACTCTCTTGCTGCCATTCCCAGTACACAGGAGAATGATGAATGGTCATGGATTTCTACTGCCCTCTCCTGGGCAGGTGTGAGGCTGTTTAGCTGGGCAGTGATCTGTCTGTGGGAAGCTGGCGGTGTTGCCACTTATGCTTTTCATGTGCTGGAGCTGCACAGAGAACAGTACACAGTGTTCACGCTGGAGTCTCCCCTTAGATATGGAAATTACAGCCCCCGACACACAGGGCCGGCTTTACAGGTGAGCGATGTGAGTGACCACGCAGGGCACCATGACCGGAGGAGCAACATGACCAAGAGGCTGCAGAAAGGCCGTGTCCACATGGGAGGTCGGGGGGAAATAGGGGACTGCAGAGTGGGAGCCAGGCACTCACACACGTCCCCTCTCCACCCTCCCGGCAGCATGACGCCTGCAGCACTGCCACTGCTCCACCTGGTGAGTGGCCGCCCACTGCTCTGGGAGCTGTACTTGAAGGGCACCAAAGAATGTTCTCCCCAGGTGCCACTTTCCCTAAGGCCGGCCCTGAGGACACACCAGTTCCTGTCTGTTCCTATGCTTTTCCCATTCACTTGAATATATTTTTTTTGTCTTTCACATCAGGTTGTGCTGGCAGGAATCGTGTTAGCACTGTTGAGTGCAGTAACAGCAGTGTCTGCTGTAGCAATGACAAAGCAACAAGAGAAGAGTGCTGACTCCAAGGCAGAGAACAAGGGAAATGAGGATCATGGTGATGAGGTAAGAGCTTTTTCACCCCCACACACATTTGTTAGAGCTGGAAGAGTACAAGGAGAGAGCAGGATGAGGCTGAGGACACTGATAAGGGATATTGGGGGAAAAGGGAATTCAAATGCTGACTCTGTTGTTAGCAGGTGATGTTTACATTTATTGCCTTATTTCCACCTGAACCTCAACCTCTGACCTTGCTGATGTATTAATGGGCACCAGCTCACGAATGAGTCCTGACAGCCTCACTCTCTGTGGCAGTTGTATAAAGATACAGAGCAGTGGTTCCCAATCTTTTTGGCTTGAAGGCCACAAATATCATTTTTACAACCCTGAAGGGCCACCAGACTATCAACTCATAAAAATGTATTGACGTATACACCATTAAGGACTACAAACCACTACACATTTACAGTAAACATTTGGATGCTACTCTGCTCATTTGTACTTTCACTATTTTACACCTACAAATTACTCACGGTATGTCACACACTCACAAACAAAGCACCAGTGTAGATGAGTGACTGTCACTACGCACTGAAGCACATGGCCTGGCAGCTAAGTCACAGTGGGTGGACTGCTAAGTGCAGGCCAAACCGTAAAGCACTGCAGCCAGATGGAAGGAGTTCAGCGAGGAGGTTGCCTCCTGCATGCATCCTGCAGCCCTGTGGACTCTTACTGGGGCCCTAGGCAGTGGCTCCCTTCTGCAGCTAGGGAGATGGGAGGTCAGTGCTCCCCTCCCTCTGACTCCAGCAGAGACCCCAGCGCCTAGCGACCCAGGAGGAGCACTTCGCTGTGCTCCCTGCTACAGCCAGGGGGAGGGGAGCGCTGATCCACTTGGCTGTAGCAAAGAGCCTGCACCTGTCTTATAGTCCCATGGCAACATGCTTTGCCTGGGTCCTTAGGCAGCAGCTCCCTTTTCAGAGAATTATACACAGAAACCCCAAGTTTCCTTTTTTAGTGTCAGATACTTCTTCTCATAGTATTATTATTATTTATTTGAATCACTGTAGTACTGAGAAGCCCTAGTCAGAGACCAGGATCCCAGTGTGCTAGGTGCTGTACATTATTTATTTATTAGGTGTATCATGGTAGTGCCTAGGAGCTCTGGTTATGGACCAGGACCTCACCATGCTAGACTGTGCTAGAGGTGGAGATTTTCTGTAATATCTATATGAACAATGAGTTCCAGAGGGGTAGCCATGTTAGTCTGTTTTCAGCAAAACAACAAGAGTCCTGTGGGCTTGTTTTTCATGCATCTGACGAAGTGGGCTTCTGCCCACGAAATCTTCTGCCCACATAAATTTGTTAGTCTTTAAGGTGCCACAGAGCTCTCGTTGTTTTGTATGAACAACGTGTCTCAGTTTACCCCTATGACTTTGACCTGCTTACACTACAGAGTTAAGTCGATGTAAGGCAGCTTACTTCAACCTGACTAAGTGAGTATCTACACTACAGCCTTGTCCCACCGATGTAAGTGCTCTACTACACCAACATCATAACTCCACCTCCACGAGAGGTATAAGGCTTATGTTGGGGCAGTTAGGGTAATCCAGTGTCCATGCAGACACCGCGTGCCTTCCATCTGCTGTGGTCTGTCATTCTTGTCAATTTCACGGCACCCCAAGGTGGCTGGGAGGCTCCAGCTACAGCCCTGCTGCTGCCCAGTCTCCCTGCTCCCCACTCTCAGCCCTGCTGCTCCCTGCACTCCTGGTTCCCCACCCCTGACTGGGCTGCCGTGTGGGCTCCCAGCTCCTCGCTCCAGGTCTGGATGCTACCCAGGCTCCGGACTCTCTGTTTGGGCTCCTGGCTCCCTGCACCCTGAGGGCTCCTGGCAGATAGCAGGGAGCTGAGAGTCCAGGGGGGCAGCCGTGCTCCTGGCAGGGAGCAGTATTTACTGCAGTGGCTGAAAGTCAACCTAGCATAGGATGATTTAAGTTTGCATTCTTATCCACTGGCAGCAGAGAGGTTAAAATGCTTTCCCTGGAACAAAGGGGTGGCGTTAGGTGTTTGAATCATCCAGTGTTGGGGTGGTGTGAATGCACCATCAAAAGCTGGCTGGCCTGAACATATATTAATGGAAATACATTAACACTTAATGCCGGCCAACCCAAGGCAGGCTGAACATGTGAACTCAGCATATTTTAAAGGAAGAAGACAATGGACTGAAGGTGTCAGGGCCTGTGTAAAGAATAGGACTCACAGGTTCTTTCATTGGGAACTCAGCATATTCCAGTTTGGATGTGAAGACTCCAAGAAATGGAGAATCCACGATTTCCCTCGATAGTTTGTTTCAGTGGTTAGTCACCCTGACTGTTAGATATTGATGCCTTATTTCTAATTGGAATTCAGTGGGAAAAGAGTGTCTAGAAACTCCTGAATCTTACAGTGCCAATGGCCAGTCCAAGTATGTGCCATGTGCATATTGAGGCGTTGCTCAAAGATAGTACAGGGAAGGTGGTGTGGGTAACTTCCCCCCTCCCTCTTTTGGTCTGTTAATCGTATTAGATGGAATTCTGTGAGAGTGAAGGGGTTTGTAAAAGGAAGGGAGCTGCTTGGATATTTCAGCAACTGTGGCAGTGGCAGAGTCAAGATATGTGTGAGAATGGGGCGTATTGGGGCATTGCTGAAAGGGCAGAGTTAAGGTTGCAAGGGCAACCCTCAACTGCGCATTTCCTGGGTTTCAGAAGTTAAGGTTTTGTTCAGCTCTGTGTTCTGCAAGGGGACAACATGCCACTGAGCAACACAGACTCTGCATTAACATAGGTTGATCTGTTTGTTTGAATTAGGAAAAGATTTGTTGGTAGGAGTTATAGGTATTAAAGGTAGCTGTACGTACCATGTCCTGCAGTTTGCATACTGAGCCAGCCAGCTTCCCCACCCCACACATCAGCTGGGCCCCAACAGCCCCCTCCCCCCAAACAGGGAATGCATCTCCCTGAAGTCCTCACTCCCTAGTCTACATGTTTCTATTGCTGTTACTTCCCCCAGCTCCTATAACCTGACTCACAGGCAGTGCCTGGTGTTGTCAGGTGTTGGCTGTGTGTGTGTGCTTTCAGCGTGCTGCTCCCACTGCACAGAGAGTGGCACAGAAGACCTTGCTCAAACAGCCCAATAAATCCACAGACCCACGTGCAGTAGTGAAGGCACCTGGCCAGGTTTATTGTTGATGAAGCACGGTATTAGCGCTCTGTACGTGCTACAAGTACACACAATACATGTATGTCCGTGACAATTAACACGGTTCAGTGAGTGGAGGGACTTTCCATTCCCCACTTGGGCAGACAAAGACGCGCCCTCTGAGACCCTCTTTTATACACTGATACAAACAAGTTACATGTTGCCCTTCTGACATGGTTAGTTACCGCCCTTTACCTTGCCCATGTTGTTTCAATCAAGACATCTCCATCCATCACACTGTCAACCTGACTTACCTTTAAGAGGGGTCAGGGTGTCCTTGTGATCTTTGGGGAGTGTACTTGCACCATACTTGGTATCGAAGTATTCTGGTACTGCCCTTCTGGAATGTGTTTACGTGAATGCTTAGTGCCTAGGAGTGCTTGTGTTTTCACAACGCCAGCCCTGGTCTTGCCAAGCTTATGTGTTGGATAATGAACCTGAAAGCAGGTATCTGCTTTGTAACAGGGCAGGGGCTGACTTGCCCTGACTCTTGCTAATTCTGCTTTATATTAGCAGGGCTTGACTTTAGTTCAGGCCTTAGGCCTCATACCAGGCCCCTTTACCAGGCCTCCTGTCTCAGGCTCTCACTTTCTACTACACCTGGGGCAAAGAAAACCTATGTCACAGTGGAATGCATTCATGGTCATGTCTCCTAAGCATTGGAGGGTGGAGTTTGTGGCAGGGCTTGTTCCAAAATTCTGACAGTTTTATGTTTAAGAGAAAAATCCTCTTCCCCCTCCACAGTAGGTGTACTCCCCTGCTCAGTCCTAGTTGCACCATTCCCACACTGACCTGCCTCTGAGTATGCCCCACACAGTATCTCAGATGATGCTCAGAGGATGCTCTGTAGCTGGAAGGGAAAGGGGCCACCTGGCAGACAGGGAGAGCAAGGGAGCTGCCAGGAACCAAGGGCCAGCTGGAGCCAGTTTACAGAAGAGCCCCGAGCAGGAAGCAGGAGGGAACAGCTAGTGCCCTGCAGGCCAAATGGAAGGAACTCACGGGCAGCTCAAGCCCCTTTGCTGCCCTGCCAGGCAACCTCTTTCTCCCCTGTAGACCATCCACCGGGACGGAGCAGGGGAGTGCAGGGGATGGAGCTGCTTGGAACCTGGGGCAGACCCAGAGATGGAATCAGAGCTGAGTAGCAGGGATGCCTAGACAGCAGAGCCCCCAGCTGGGAGCAGGAGCTGGGCATAGGCAGGGGACGTGAGGATGGGCTCTGGAGGGAGCCACTCCTGTTCCCCTGGGCCTCTCTCTGCTCTCCCACTACTTCCATCTTCTTCCCAGTCCCAGATCAGGACCCCAGCATTGAGCTTTGCAGGGACCCCCCAGGGGACAAACACCCACACCTTGCTGCAGAGATTAGTCAGACACTGACCCAAACTAGGGGAAATTGTCACAGCTCCTGGACACACATTTCTGATGTAGTCAAAATCTGCTCTCAGACATTGTAGGAGGTGTGTACCAGGAACAGGGCCAAAATCATTTCCACCCAAGTAAATAAGAACATTGTCAGGTAGATCACAGCCTCTGATGTCACCAGTGAGATACTGCACGATAGGCAAAACATGATGACAATGCAGGCCACCTCCCTCCACTCAAACTAGCCTGTAGTTAGGAGTCCCCATATCCTAATGTACTCCTTGCTCTCCCACAAACTTCTGCAAATGCATGATCCAGGAACTGTCCAGAATCCACACATTAGCAACCCATATATTTCTTTTCCCTCAGCAGTCGACGTACGTGCTCTGTCAGCTCCAAACCTCTATTCTATGTGTCTTTGGAAACACTGCTTTTTTCTGCCCCAAGATAAGGAAACAGACACTTGCTGCCCTCCCTCCCCAAGGTCTAGAAAAATACAGATTTTCTCATACAACCAAAGTTTCCAAGGCCAGAAGGAGCCATTGTGATAATCTAGTCTGACCTCCTGGCCAGAGAACTTCCCCAGAATGAGTCCTAGAGCAGCTCTTTTAGGAAAAACATCCAATCTAGATTTAAAAATTGTCAGTGATCTAGATAAATTTGTTTCAGTGGTTAAATTACTCTCATTTCCAGTTTGAATTTGTCTAGCTTCTTCTTCCACTCTTTATATCATGTTTCACCTTTGCTAGATTAAAGAGCCCATGATTAAATATTTCCTCCCCATGTAGATCCTTACAGAGTATAATCAAGTCACCCCTCAACCTTCTCTTTATTAAGCTAAATAAAGCTAAATAAAGCTCTTTGAGTCCATCACTCTATGGCCGGTTTTCTAATTCTTTTAATCATTCTCATTACTCTTCTCTGAACCCTCTCCTATTTTTCAACTTCCTGCTTCAGTTGTGGGCACCAGAACTGGACACAGTATTGCAGCAGTGGTCACACCAGTGCTGCAATGTGAGGTTCCCTGGTTGTTGCATCCCAGGATCGTATTAGTTCTTTTGGCCACAACGTCAGGGTGGGAGCTTATGTTCATCTGATTATCAACCACAACCTCCAAATCTTTTTCAGAGTCACTGCTTCCCAAGACACAGACCCCCATCCTGTGAATGTGGTCTTTGTTCCTAGATGTGTATATTTACATTTAGCCATATTAAAATGCATTTAGTTTGCTTGCACCTGGCTTACCAAGAGATTCAGATCGCTCTATGTCAGTGACCTGTCCTTTACATTATTTACCACTCCCCCAGTTTTTGTGTCATCTGCAAACTTTTAGTTAGATGAGTTTGTGTTCTTCCAGATCATCGATAAAAATGTTAATTAGCACAGGGCCAAGCACCGATCCCTGCAGGACACCATTGGAAACACACCCACTCAATTATTAGTACCTGTTTTAGAATGACATTTTTAGACCTCTCAGTAACACATTAAAGGGATTAAAAACTGACTGCTGTGTTAATTTTATCTTGTTCTAGTTTGTTAAGCAAAATGTTGTGCAGTACCAAATCAAACGTCTTATAGAAGTCTAGCGAGACAGGGCGGGTGAGGTAATATCTTTTATTGGACCAACTTAGGTTGAAGAAAGACAGATTTTCTGTGTAGCTTGAAAGCTTGTCTCTTTCATGAAAAACGTTGGTCCAGTAAAAGCTACTACCACACCCACCTTGTCTCTCTAATATCCTGGGCCCAACACGTCTGCAACAACACTGCATACTTACAGAAGTCTAAGTATATTACATCAACACTATTACTTTTATCAACCAAACATTATCTCATTTAAAAAAATGATACCAAGTTAGTTTAACAGGATCTATTTTTCATAAACCCATGTTGATTCTGGAACTTCCCCAATGCTCCAAGACGTATTGAAAAATCAACATTACCAGTCCATCAGTGTCATCAACCAGCTCTTTTAAAACTCTTAGATACAAATTAACTGAATCTGCTGATTTTAAAAGTCTAACTTTAATAGCTTCTGTTTAACATCATCTAGAGATACTAGTGGAATGGAGCGAGTGTTATCACCATACGATGAGACTATCATCTGTTTTTCCCCCCAAATACAGAACAGAAATATTTATTGAATTCTTCTGCCTTTTCTGCGTTATTCTTGATAATTTATTCCCTGAGGTATCAAATCCTAACCATTGGCCAACCTTACCACCTCCTGGTTCATCTTCCAGAGCTGCTTCCTGCTCATTCTCCATCTTCTCCCACATTTGTAAGAACATAGAACATCAGCCTGGAATGGCCTTTTTGAGTCATCGAGTCCAGATCCTGCTATTGCAGGCATTCCCGTGTAATGGGGTCTCCAAACCCCATACTGAGCACAGACAGATGGGGTGGAGATCCTCTCCTGATTACAAACAAGGAGCTTGATCACACCCCCATGCAGCTGCCCAACTGCCAATCATAGAGGTAGGCACCCACAGCAGCAGCCAATAGCAGGAACAAGGCTTGCTCTATAGAGGACAGTACAGAGGAGGAAGAAATGCAGAAAATCCTGAGATGGTGAAGGGATGACATTCCTGCATTAGGGCACCCCCACGAACTCAGCCAAGAGTCTGAAGCACACTCCTAGACTTAATTAGTGGTGAGTGTCCAAGAACTAACCTGACCAGGGGCAAACTAAGGAGTGCCAGTCAGGAGCAGCCGAAACCCATCAGAAGACCACACCAAGAGCTGGTGACATCGTATCATACAATCCCATTCCTAAATTTGTCAAGTTTATCCACCCACCATGCCCCCTCTTATCCACCCTGCTTGGATATCAGCATCATGGTGGTTAACCACTCAAAAGCATTGCTTAACAATCATGTTTGTTGTAGCAGCAGATACAATATTCACTTTCTCCACACCTTTCATGATTTTATTGACCTCTGTCATATCTCTCATTAGTTGCCTTTTTTCCAAGCTGAACAGTCCCAGTCTTTTTAATCTCTCCTCATATGGAAGCTGTTCCATTGCCTAAATTATTTTTGGTGCCCTTCTCTGTACCTTTTCCAATTCTAATATATCTTTTTTAAGATGTGGTGACCAGATTTGAATACAGTATTCATGGTGTGGGTGTACCATGGATTTATAGAGTGGCATTATGACATTTACTGTCTGTGAAATACGGAGGTACAGTCCCGACCAGTGGGGGGCTGTGCCAACTCTACACTGTAACCTGGGGTACCTGGCAAAGTCTTCATGTTGTAGCCTCCAACTTGGACTGCTCACAACCTACCACCAGCATGCAGGTTACTCCCAGATGTATTTGTGCAACTGCAGACTGCCAACCAGACCCTGGTTCTCATCAGCCTTGGTTCTACTGCAAGGTGACACCAATACACCCCCAGTCCCAGACTTTGCCTGACAATGTATATTTTGTACTGCCCATCACTCCCTAAGACTGTGCAAATAAAGGGGATAATATTGTGTTAAATAGAGTTACCCAGACACTTCAACTTAAACATACTGGCTTAGATAAAACAACAAAACAAGTTTATTAGCAACAGAGAGGGAGATTTTAAATTGTATAAGTAATGAGGCATAAAAGTCAGAAATGGTTACAAGAACAATAAATATAAAATCCTTTCTACTACCTAATTTAACAAACTATATTAGATACAAGAAAAAATTCTCACCACATGCTTCCAGTAAGATTATTGACCAAACTCTTCAGGTTAGGATACTCCCATCCCCCGAGTCCAAAGGCTATTTTCTTTCTCTTCTTAGGTGCCGTTCCGTCACCATCACCTCTGACTGTTTGTGTGTGTAAGTGGAGTGAGGTGCGTGTAAAGGGTTGTTACGAAAATATTGTGGTGGTACTGGATTTTATGGACTCTCATAGGAAACAAATGCTCACAGGCCCAAGACCCGCTCCAAGGATCTCCTCCTTCTTTGCAGAGTGGCTTAGTTCAGGGGCCAGAATCAGAAAGAAAAGAAAATAGAGGGGAAGGTGACATTGCAGTTTAAGAAATGGTCCACAAGGACAGATTTAAACTACTGTGTAGGGTGTCATGGCTGGAGGGTCTGACTTTGGCCAATGCATCTTACAAAGTGGGTTGCAGACCACGAAAGCTTATACCCGCAGAAATTTGTTAGTCTTTAAGGTGCTACAGGATTCTTGTTGTTTTTTCTGTACACAGATTAACACGGCTAAACCTCTGAAACTTCTCATGTTATGAATGTTATCTGTATGTTTCACATAGGTCATGAAAGAATGAAAAACTTCAAATGCTGCTTTATTGAGATGGCCCAGATGTTAGGGAGCCATAGAATATTCCTAGACCCTTGTATCAATGCGAGTTATGTGCATTTCTGTACTGCTTGATGGGTTGCCTGTGGAATCTGTCATCACTACAGCTGGTGAATGTAAAGTTACAAGGCAGCTTACGCTGACAGTCAGCACACAGAGGTGTGAGTAAGAGTGGGGCATAAAACAATGTGAGCAGGCTGAAGATCAATCTGCATAGCCCTTGGTTGACACTGATAGGTTGGGAAAACAATTGGAGAAGGTGAGGTTGATGTCTCTTGCTTGGGGAGAGGAGAAGGCGTGGGTAGCACTTACAGAAGGAGGAGCAGGAGGTAGGCTCATGGAAAGGGCAGGTCCTCGTGATCAGGGAGGGCACAGATCCCACTCTTTTTTGTCTAGCCCACCTCAGCAAACCATTGGAAAGAGGCTGGAGCAGCCGATGATTAAATGGCATCATCTTTTATTGCTTCTTATACATTTCATACTGGTTTTCTCATACAGCCATCTCCTTTTTCATAAAAACATAAAAATCCTATTAGATTTTTCTACCTCTGTTTGTGTGTGTATTGAATTACTCCTGGGCTTAACTGTCTGATTCTCTAAACTACAGTAACTCTTCAGCCACTTTCCCTTTTCCCACTTCCAGTGTGCACTGCTCAGCTCCCTGACAATGTGTGGTTCATGCCATTGACAGTCTAAAACAGGCATGTTTGAAATCTCTCTTTTCATATCTCACAGGAGAAACAGCAGCCTCCTTCCACCCCTGCTGACGAAATGGCTTCTAAATTAGCACCAAAACCCAAGGTAAAAAGGGTAAAGAGATACTTGGGTACTCTGTAGCCATGCAGTTGGTCAGTGGCCCATTGCCCTCTCCAAGAGTTTCAGGAAGAGGAGAACGGAGCTTGGTTGCTGCTGTTATGTTGGGAAAACTATCTGAGAAGTTGAACATGTTTTCTCCTACTTGTGGAGAGGAGAATGCTTGGTTTGCACTTAACCAAGGAGGAGCTGGTGGTACGCTAATGGAAAGGGGAGGTCCTTGTGACCAGGGAGGGCACAGATCCCTGCTCTTTTTTTGTCTAGCCTATCTAAGCGAACCATTGGGAAGAGGCTGCCGCAGCCGGTCCTCAAATGGTATCGTCCTTTAATGCTTCTTATGAATTTCATACTGCTTTTCTCATACACTGGTTTCCTTTTCCATAACAACATAAAAGTCAAATTATATCTTTCTCTCTTTGAGTGAGTGTGTATTCCACTGCACCTGGATTAAAGAGCATGCCTCTGAAAGTCACATTAACTCCCCAGCCTCTTCCCCTCTTCCCATGTCCAATGTGCACCACTCAGTTCCCTGACAATGTGGGCTTCACCAACATTATCAGTCTAAATCAGGCATATTTGAAATCTCTCATTTCATTTCTCACAGGTGAAACAGCACTCTTCTTCCACCCCCGCTGACGGAATGAGTTCTAAATTAGCACCAAAACCAAAGGTAAAAGGCGTAAAGTGACACTTGGGTAATCTGCAGCCATTTAGAGGGTCAGTGGCCCATTGCCATCCACAAGGGCTTTAGGAAGAGGAGAGGGGAAGCTTGGTTCATGCTGTTATGTTGGGAAAACCATCAGACAAGGTTTTCTCCCTCTTGTATAGAGGAAAAGGCTTGGTTTGCACTTAGCCGAAGATGAGCAGGTGGTAGGCTTATGGAAAGGGGAGGTCCCTGTGACCAGGGAGGGCACAGATCCTCCCCGTTTTTGCTTAGCCCACCTCAGCAAACCATTGGGAAGAGGCTGGCGCAACCGGGGCTCAAATGGCATCAAACTTTAATGCTTCTTATGAATTTCATACTGCTTTTTTCATACAGTGATCTCTTTTTCCATAACAATATAAATGTCTGATTATATCTTTCTCTCTCTGACTGCATGTGTATTCCATTACACCTGGATTAAAGAGCATGGATCTGAAAGCCTCATAAACTCCCTCGCCTCTTCCCCTCTTCCCAATTCCGATGAGTACCACTCAGGTCCCTGACAATGTGTGCATCACCAACATTATCAGTCTATCCTCAGGCATGTTTTAAATCTCTCATTCTTTTTCTCAAAGGTAAAACAGCAGCCTCCTTGCACCCCTGCTGAAGAAATGTATTCCAAATCAGCACCAAAATCCGAGGTATAAAGGGTTTATTAAGATGGTCCATTTATAGGGAGCAACTGAATATTCCTAGAGCTTTGTAGCAATTTTTGTTTCGCTTGATGTGTTTCCTGTGGAATATAGAGTCACTAAGGGTGGTGAATGTAAAATCTCACGGCAGGTTTCATAGACACTTAGCACACAGAGGTGTGAGGGAGATTGGGGCATGAATGAATGTGAGCAGGCTGAGGATCAATCTGCATAGCCTTGGGAAACCCGTGGGAGAAGATGAAGTTGATGTCTCCCTCTTGAGGAGAGGACAAGGCGAGGCTTGCACTTAGACAAGGAGGAGCAGGTGGTGCGCTTTTGAAAAAAGGAGGTCCTTGTGGCCAGGAAGGGCACAAATCTTTCCCGTTTTTGTCTAGCCCACCTCAGCGAACCATTGGGAAGAGGCTGGCACAGCCGGTGCTCAAATGGCATCGTCCTTTAATATTTCTTATGAATTTCATACTGGCTATCTCGTACAGTGATCTCCTTTTCCATAACAACATAAAGTCTAATTACATCTTTCTCTCTCTGAGTGTGTGTGTATTACACTGCACCTGAGAATGCCTCTGAAACCCACATTAAATACCCAGCCTCTTCCCCTCAAATGTGCACCACTCAGGTCCCTGACAATGTGCGCTTCTCCAACATCATCACTCTATCCTCAGGCATGTTTTAAATCTCTCATTCCATTTCTCAAAGATAAATCAGCAGCCTCCTTCCACCCCTCCTGAAAGAATGGATTCAAAATCAGCACCAAAAGCTGAGGTAAAAAGGGTTTATTAATATAGGCCATTTATAGGGAGCAACTGAATATTCTTAGAGCCTTAGGGCTAAGGGTGGTGAATGTAAAATCCCACGGTAGGTTACAAAGTCAGTCAGCACACACAGGTGTGAGGGAGATTGAGGCATGAACTACTGTGAGCAGGCTGAGCATCAATCTGCATAAGCCTTGGTTGATGCTGGTACATTGGGAAACCCATCAGAGAAGGTGTAGTTGATGTCTACCTCTTGAGGAGAGTAGAAGGCATGGCTCGCACTTATTCGAGGAGGAGCAGGTGGTGCGCTTATGGAAAGGGGAAGTCCTCATGGCTGGGTATAACACAGCTCACCCATTTTTTGCCTAGCCCATGTCACCCATCCATTAGGATGAGCATGGTGCTGCCCCTTTTCAAATAGTATCATCCTTTATTGCTTCCAGTACATTTCGTACTAGTTTTCTCATAGAGCCATCTCCTTTTTCATAAAAACATAAAAATCTAATTAGATATTTCTATCTCTCTCTGTGTGTGTATTGAATTATTCCTGGACTTAACTTCCTGACTCTCTAAGCTACAGTAATTCTTCAGCCACTTTCACTCTTCCCACTTCCAGTGTGCACCGCTCAGCACCCTGACAATGTGCGGTTCATGAACATTATCAGTCTAAAACAGGCATGTTTGAAATCTCTCATTGCATTTCCCATATGTAAAACAGCAGCCTTCTTCTGCCCCTGCTGATGGAATGGCTTCCTAATTAGCACCAAAACCGGAGGTAAAAAAGGTAACGTGAATTTGGGTGCTCTGTAGCCTTGCAGTGGGTCAGTGGCCTATTGCCAGCCCCAAGTGCCTCAGGAAGAAGAGAGGGGAGCTTCAACCTCCTTACATCACAAACACCTCTGAATGTTACTTTGTGTGTGTAAGGGGAATGGGGTGCTAGTGTGCATGTAAAGGGGTGTTAGGAAAATATTGTGGTGGTGCTGGCTTTTGAGGACTCTAATGGGAAACATTTTTTTCTCAAATCTTACAGGCCACAAACCTGTTCCAAGGATCTCCTGCTTCTTTGCGTGGTGGCTTAGTTCACGGGCAAAAATCTGAAGGAAAGGTAAGCAGAGGGGAAGGTGACACAGAAGTTTAGGAAATGGTCCACAAACTGCTGAGTAGGGTGTCATGGTTGGATGGGCTGCCTTTGGCCCATGTTAGGTCTAATTGCCCCACATAGCCAATCTGTAACTGATGACGAACACAGGCATATTTTAAGACCATTTTATTTCATGTCATAAATGTTATCTGCATGTTTGGCGCAGGCCATGAATGCATGAAAATCTTCAAATGCTGTTTATTAAGATGGGCCATTTATAAGGAGCAATTGAGTATTCCTAGAGCTTTGTATCCATGTGGGTTATGTGCATCTGTGTCTCACTTGATGGGTTTTCTGTGGAATATGGAGTCACTAAGGGTGGTGAATGTAAAATCCCACAGCAGGTTACACAGCGAGTCAGCACACAGAGGTGTGAGGTAAATTGGGGTATGGATGAGACAGACCAGGCTGAAGATCAATCTTCATAAGCCTTGGATGATGCTGGTCCGTTGGGAAAACCATCGGAGATGGTTAAGATTATTTCTCCCCCTTGGGGAGAGGAGAAGGTGTGACTCACACTTAACCACGGAGGAGCAGTGGGTGGGGCCATGGAAAGCAGAAGGTCCTCATGGCAAGGGAGGGCACAGCCCCCCTTATTTTTTGTCTAGCCTACCTCAGCCCCTCCACTGGAAAGAGACTGGTGCTGCTCCTGGTGAAATGGCTTAATCTTTTTTTGCTTCCAATGCGTTTCATCCTGGTTTTCTCATACAGTGATCTTCTTTTCCATACCCACATAAGTCAAATAAATCTTTCTGGGTCTGTTTTCAAGTTTATTGCATCGCACGCGGACTAAACTGCATGTTTCTCTGAGCCCCAGTAATTCTCCAGCCTCTTTCCCCCTTCCAGTGCACACCACTCAGCTCCCTGACAATGTGCGGTTCACCCATATTTTCAGTTCATCTCAGCCTTGTTTGAAATATCTCCTTCTTCGAGTGATGTCCCACTTTAGGTGTTGTCGTGTCCTGTGCTGATGACAAACACAGGCATATGTTGAGACCATTTCATGTTTGGCCCCGCTCACTGTTTCCAACCCCAGCCTGGCTCCCGTATCTACCTTCCTGTCCACTCGTCACCCCACCACAGAGCATCTCCCCTATAACCATCCCACCAACCTTCCCCAGAGCAGCCAGCCGGGATCTTTCCCCACTGATCCCACGGCAGGACTGTGCGTCGTGACCCTGGCTGGAGAAGCCCTGGGCTGCAGTGAGCCTGGTGGGAGCTCACACCCCTGAGACATAACACACTGTCAGCATCTCTGAACGACCCTTCGGCCCCTGTGCTTCCTCCTGCCTTGTCACAGCCCAGCCCCTCCTCCTCCCAGCACCCCCACCCCACAATGGCCCTGCCCCTGCAAGCCAGGCTGGGGAAGGGTGCAGGGAGATGCACTTGTTGGATTTTAATGCTGTGTTTCTTTGCACCAGTCCTCCGGGGAATATGGTCTGCTGCCAGAAAACGACAGGTCGGACCCCCAGGTAATTATCCCAGTGACATGAGTGTGTGAGCAGCAGCGGGGGATGCAGGGCTAGGCAGGACTGGAGGGACAGAGGATGCGGATCTGGGGCTGGGTCTCTACTGAATTGTCCCCCTTTGTTCAGCGATGTTCACAGCCTTGCAGAGACCCTAAGCAGAGCTTGCCTGGAACTAACACATTGTCAGCAGCTCTTATCAGCCCTTCGGCATCTGGTTGCTCCAGAGCCCAGGCCCCTTCACCCTCCAACACCCTCTCACAGGGGCTCAGTAGGGGTCCCATGCTGCAGGGCATGGGCGGGGGGTTTGCCAAGAAGTAGCCTGAGCAGTCCCTGACCCCTGTGCCCTCTGGCCATTCTTCACCACAGGGCATCTCCTGATACTTGAAGACCAAACACTACGACTTCTCCTCCCCCGTGAAGGTACTGCGTTGCCCCTCCCCTCACGTCTCCCTTCCCAGCTTGGATTTTGGAAGTGGGGGCTGCTTCCATTGACCCCAGACCCCAGGTCCTCCTGTCATTGGCCAATCACACTAGGCCAGGAAGCAGCACCCCAACAGCCCCCCAAATATCTCAATCAGGGCTCCCTGCTCCCCCAGTCCCTGAGAGATAAGGGGACCCCCAGGGCTCCCTGCCACGGAACCAGCCCCCTCCACTGGGGTGACAGCAATGTAGCCATAGCTGTAACTTGCATCAGTGAAGTTTTGTAGCATAGACAAGGCCTCAGGCAGCACCTCTGTGTCAGACACACTGAAGGCCGTTCACATCTCTCTCAGCAATCAGCTCTGGCTCTCTGCAACTCAGACACAGCTGCTGTGTCAGTCACACTCAAGGCCGTTCACACCTCTCTGCGGTTTCAGGCTCTCTGCAGACTCAGGCAGACATCACTGCTCTGATTACTCTAGGAGGAGAAGAAATAGGGGACACCAGTCAAGCGACCAGAGAAAGAGGTGGGGGAGGGTGGCAGGATCCCCGGGGTACAACCTGGAGCTGTGGGACCACTGTGCCTCCTTAATTCTCTAGCCCAGGTTGTTATCTCTCAGTGACTAGCAGCAATCCCTCCAGAGATGGGGGCGGAGGAGAGAGGCCAAGGGACGATGTCACTGTGCCTCTTCTATACTTTCTTCCAGTAGCTAGAAAGATCCTTGCTGTGATGTGGGGTCAGGCGGCCCCATTGGTCAGGCAGTCCCTGTTGAGTACCTGTCTTCTATAAGGAGCCTCTCGGAGACTGGATTCCCCTTGATGGGCCATCAAGGCCTGTCTGGCCCTGCTTTGTTGCAACTGGAAGGTGGGCTGTGGGCATCTCCCACCCTCCCAACATATTTCAGTAACACACACAGCAAAACTTGGTAACTTCACACACGATGGCAGCACATACACTTCAACAGGCTATTAATGTGCAACAGATCGAGTGCCTCATGGGCATTCCAACGACAGCTAACGTGACATGCTTTGCCTTTTAGACAATGCGCCATTACACTGTAAAAGTGACCAGGGGGTGCAGGGTGTCAGAAACATTTTTCAGATTATCCCCCCAAAAAAACCCAAATTCTCCCCCTGCCCCTGAAAAATCACATCAAGAGCAACAGTTTTCCCACACAAAAAACATTTTGTGATGAAAGCTTGGTTTTTTTTTGGTGCCAAAAAGTCTGAGTTGAAATATTTTGATCAGCTGGGCTGAGGGAGAATCACTATCTGTGCCTTCATTTGGGAATAAAGAAGTTGCTTTAACTCATGTTAACTGTCCCATGTTCCACTCCAAGTGAAGACAGGACACTTGTGGTTTTAACTCATGTTAACTGGGATTTGAACGTGCTGAGCTCACACTGCAGCTGTTTCATCTGCTGGTTGATAACACACCTTTGTCCCCAGCGGAGATAAGACCAGGGAGGATTAAAGGAAAGAAACAGAAATCTCCTGGCAATGGTGTGTAGATAAGATTTCCTGAAAGAGACTCTAAAGTGCAAAGGCTGCTCATGTCCACAGTCGATCTTGATGGTTGTTATTCCTACACAAAGGAATTTCTTAGCTCAATTAAATGTCCAATGTCACAGCCATGAATGGGCCATTCCTGGTCTCTGCTTAGCCCAAAGGAGTGAAAATGCAAATAGCAGCAATTAACAAACACCAATGACACTGTGAGAGCTGTCCCATCCTGGAAGGGAAAGGTCCCATGTCCCATTCCCTACTCACCTGCCCCAAGCAGTCACTTTTCACGGGACAATCTCAAACTTTCCAGAGCCAAGGATAGAACCCAAGAGTCCTGGCTCTCAGCCCCCACCGGTCCAATGAGAGTGATTCAGCATGTGTACAGGATGCATATTCCCCCAGAGATAGAAAGTTTCTGGGGTTCTAGAGTAGGATTGTAGGAACGATGGGAAAAGTGATGCTGAAACGCAGGGAGATTTGAACCAATCTTGTCACCCGAACGCAGGGCTGGGAGCCAGGTCTCTTGGATTCTATCTCTGGCTCTGCCACAGATGCCTCGTGCGATTGGACAAGTCACTGCATCGCTCTGTGCCTCAGTTTCCCCATGTACAAAATGGAAATGGTAAAACTTTGTCTGTTTACACTGTGACCTCTTTGGCACCAGGATTGTCTCTCATGAGGTATCTGGGCAGCGCCCGGCACAACGGGGCCTGATTCCAGTCGAGGTCTGTGCAACACTTGGCACAATTGGGATCCCATCCCCCTACCATTGAGCCACCTGTTCCCCCCAGTCAATGACTCTTAGGCAGAGCCAAGCGCAGGGCTGAAAACAGGAGTGTCCTGGCTATCTGTGGGGGGGGGTCTCTTCACCCCCATGGGCGTCTCAACCTCCTTCCACACTCTGACTCTCCCACCCTGTCTCTCTCTTTCTGCACCATCCGGTCTCTGTCACTTGCTTTTCCAGCCTGGCCCCACCCCTCTGTGCCTTTCTGTGTTCCCTCCCCCCACTGCCCTCCCACCTCCTGGCAGGACAAATGTGAGCGCAGGGCCCCCCACTTCCCTGCACACCCCACCAGCTGGGACAAGGGCAGTTTTGCTTTTGTTTCTCAGAGAAAGTTTTGCCTGCATGGAGAGAAGCAAAAATTTGGATGGGTAAGGTGGAAGGTGTTTGTTTGCCCCAATCTAGCCCAACCCCCTCCAGGGGGCAGGATTGATCCCTCCAGTCTATTTCCCTTCTCCTCCCAAGGGGGCAGTGTTATGCTTTTAAAATAAACAGCAGGATTTTATTTAGGGGGACAAGGCAATACGCTATGTTTATTGTGAATTTAAAGATTTTGAAAAGCAATTTCTTGCGTACTTTTACATACATACGCATGCACACACAAGGTTTTATAAAGATGAAGAACAGTTACTAGCTGTAGTTGATAAGGTTAGTCCATTGGAGAGGTGGCTAAGACCCGAGGGAGGGAGCAGGGGTCTGTTGGTGTGCACCAATGCTCCTGGAAGATGATAGTAGAACCAAACCCAGCTTTTATTTTTGCGGCTTTTTTATAGGGGTAAGCATTTATGCCATTTTATAGGTTTTGCTTTGTTATGCTGTATTTGCATTCTGGTGTGGTTATTAATTACTCATGTTTTGCCAGAATTATTATTATTGTTATTTTTTGTAGTTTATTTTGTTTTTGTTTTTTGAGGTGGATTTTAGAGTTAAGGGGGCAGTTTTTGCCCATTTGTAAAAGATGTTATTTTTACTTTTTTGAACATTGAGGCTGGTACTTTTTTTGGTTACTTTTTGGTTTTACATATATATTATTTATTTATTTATTTATATTTTATTTTTATAATATATTTAAAACTTGTAAGTGGAAGACACAAGTGTTTTTTGAAACTAATAACTTTTTTTATTTAAAACATTTATTATTATTACAAAACATTTTTATTTAACTTTGAATTTTTTTGTTTTAGAACATTTGCTGATGTTACATTAAGCAGTGACATTAAAACATGTGTACTTTAATAATAGCAATAGTTTTTCAGAATGATCTTTGGTAGCTTTACAAACAGGATAAGCAATGACCAGATGTTAGTTTCGGACAAACAGATGGTGGTTTTAAACAAACTTATCAGTAGTGAATAGATCACCCTACATACCCAAAATGCAAAGCCCTGCTGTGGTGGTTTGTCACATACTAAAATAATAAGGGTATTTCACATAGAATCAATATGATAGAATCAAGCTTTGAGCCTACAGCAGGACTGTCCCCTCCAGTCTGCTCCCCCAGGGGGCTGGATCATCCCATCTGATCAATGCTCCCCCCATAGAAGGGTCAGGATCATCCCCTCCAGGTTGTTCCCCATGTTTCACACTCCCTAAGCTATGCTGGGGCATTGCCCAGTTACATGAGAGCTCTTGGTTCTCTGTGGGGTGGAGATTCCCAGTGGCTGGAGGGTCAGGTTCCTGCAAGGCAGGGACAGTTGAGACCTCGCTGTCTGTCCAGCAGAGAGACAGGCAGAGACAGCAGCTAATCTATCCCCACCATTGCCCGCTTTGGCTCATGCCATGATTTGAGATACAGTAGAATTCTAACCAGTTAAACCAGTTAAAACCAGGGCAAATCCTTGTGCATGCAGAGTCTCCCAGAATGTGGCTTGTCTTACATTAGCCATGATCAGGACATTTACAGGCATAAGCTAACCCGTGGAAGTAGTGCTGCCCCCTCAGCTATTCTCCCCCCCCCCCCAAAAAAGAGGGGCTCTCTATTTGTTTGTTGGTCTTTAGAGCCCCATTTCCAACTTCCCCCACCAATCCCCAGGTGCGAGCGCTGGAAACGGAGGGCTGGATGCTCACTGCTTTGGTTTTACAGTGCAGCAATCCCATGCCTCTAGCAGCTGCGGATTGCAGGAAAACCCCAAATGTCCTGCAAATCTGGAAGCTCTTCTGTTAATGAAAACCTGATAGATTTTATCCAAAGATGGAGGTGTTAGGACTCCCTGCCCTTTCCCTCTCAGTTCCCAGACACAGTTTTCCAGAAAACACCAATCCAGAGTCCAATCTGCAGGCTATGCAATGGGTTTATTGGTCTAAACAAACAAGCATAAAATCATAACCCTTCATACCAGTTGGGTTTCCTTTTCTATAACTGTATTTGTAGCCCTTCACACCACCTGGGCCTATCTCTATAGGCCGATAGAGTTTCATTCCCCCCCCCCCAACCATAGCTCCACACCCCCTCTTTCCCTAACTATGGCTCCATATGCTGATGGAGCCACCTCCTTCCCCTCCTTCTTCTTGGTAGGCTGAATTATACCTGTATGGCCCCCCTCCGCTGGTAACACTCTTTGCAATATATGGTCACGTTCTATTCTGGAGGGAGTCTGAGCCTCCTTTATACCTCATGGGAGGGGTTAGGGAGCGAGGTTACATTTAGCCAGGGTCCCTTTTTCCTAGTGTCAGCGTTTCCCTCTCTCTCTCTCCCTGAGCTGCTTGATTACTGTAGCAACTCCTGCTGGGGTCTGTCCCTTTATCTTCTCTTATTACAGAGAGGCAAAACTCTTGCTCTGTTTGGGCAGGGGCAAATTTAATCTTATGCTTTCTCTTACATTCTTGTTTGCCTCCTAGTCTAAAATCAAGGCCAAAAGCAGGATTATCACTTAGTCTTTCACCTTATTTGTTCACAGTCTCCTAAAAGGAGGGAAATAAAATTCTCATTTTCCATCTATCTTGGGGGGGAAAATCCATTTAGGATGAAAAAACGAATCGGGCCGGCCCGGGAGCTCACTCAGGCATCACTGCTGATAGGACAGGTAGAGCAGGTCCCTTCTGGGTATGTTGGTGGCTGGGAGGGACCCCAGGCTGGGAAATTGGGAAGAGGCTCCAGCAGAAAAAGAGATGACTTTGGAGCTCTGTCCCCAGAGCCCAGCACTGGAAAAGGGAAGTTAGGACAGGGCTTCTTCTTTCCCCTTTCTGTGCCTCAGTTTCCCCACCTACCCCCAGGGCTCTACAGGGGTGAGAGGGTGATTTTGATCTCACCTCAGCAGGAGGAAAGCTTGGCCAATCAGCTCACAGATCACTGCATGATGGAAATGTAGCTATTTCCTGGCTACCCCCTGAGCTTAGCCTTTCTTGACACTTAACTCAGGGCCTTCTGGACTTGGGCTCCAGCAGTGCCTGTGTCTCCCTAGCTGCCCTGGACAGTGATTCTGACTGAGATCAGCCTCCTCTCTGGGGCTTGTGCCTCTGCTGGGAGCGACACAGCCGGTGATTAGCACCAGCACACGGTGTCTGACAGGCTGTAGATAGCAGAGAAAAGCCTGGCTTCCCTAACAGTCCCATCGCTAGGGTCGCTGGGCACAAGCAAACAAGACTTGCCGTGACATGGCCAAAGAACATCGGCCATGCTCAGGGGCTGGGGGCTCTCTCAAGGGGGCAGGGATGCTGAGAAAGTGCAGGGGCTGTGGTGGATCATCAGCTGGATGTGAGCCCCCCGTGAGACTCTGTGGCCACAAAAACTAAGGATGCACAAACAGGGGAATCACAAAAAAGAGCAGGGAGGTTGTTTGATGTCTGGATTTGGCCCTGGTACAACACTGCTGGAATCCTGTGTCCAGTTCTGGTGTCCTCGGTTCAGGAAGGACATGGATAAATGTGGAGGGGTCAGAGAAGACCCACGAGAATGATTAAAGGGGTAGAAAACTTGATCCCAGTCGATCAGTACCTACACAGGGAACAAATATTTGATCATGGGCTCCTCATCTAGGTGGAGGCCTGGATGGTTCATGTGGTCAGAAATAGGACATGGGGCCTTTCCCCTCTAGGGCACACCAGATCTGATTTGGGGGGCAGGGCACTGGCTGGCTCACAGCGGTAGAAATGGTTCACAGGGATTTGATTCGAGGGGCAGGGGCCTGACTAGCTCAGGGGTCAGGTCCCAGCTCTGACCCTGCTCTGTCCCTGCAGCAGATGCCAAGGATTCAGTCAGAGCTCGGGTGTCCAGTGCAGCTGGTGAGTCTGAACGAGGAAGGGGGCCTGATCCTGGATGAGGAGGCCCTGAGCCGCTGCCTGGAGCAGGGTGGGGTGGAGGATGCCCCCGTCTGCCTGGTGTCCATCATCGGGGAGCAGCGCCGGGGGAAATCCTTCCTGCTGAACTGCCTGCTGCGCCGGCTCCAGAGCCCGGTGAGTGGGGACTGGTGACCTAGCTAAGGACCCGTCCCTGAACCACAGGGTCCTCCCAACCAAGCCAGGGCCTTCTCCCTGTACCACTCCCAGGCCTCAACAACTGAGGCCGCACCCTCCAGGTATGGCCCCACCTCCTGCCCCAGTGTCTCACTTGTTGCCCCCTCAGACACAAACTCTGTTCCTTTCTGACCTCCCCTGGTTGCCCCCTACAGGAGGCTGCGGATGGGTCATGGCTGGGCGGAGAGGGCGAGGCCCTGGGGGGTTTTGAATGTCGCACTGGGACGGCAGCCGTGACGAAGGGGGTGTGGATGTGGGACCAGCCCCTCTGGGTCCAGGCCCAGGGCAGGAAGGTAAGTGGGGCAGGGTGCAGGCAAATGGATGAGGGATGGGTCAGTAGGGGAGGGGACTGAGGGGAGGTGGAGGGCAGGGTCCTGTGGGGGTCAAGGGGTGGGGGGCTGGAGAAGGGGGCTAGAGCAGTAGAGGAGGGGGAGCTGAATGAGAGGATGTGGGGGGCAGGATTCTATGGGAACAGGGAAGTTGGAAGGGATGGAGGAGGGGGCTGGAGTAGTGGGGGAAGGGGAGGGGAATGGGGTCACCTGGGGGCCAGGATCCCAGTTCTGGGGCTACCTACAGACACAGTGGGGTGGGAGTGGGGGGTTCACAGCTTGATCCTGCTCCCCCAGGGCCCATCTCAGTGCTGGGCAGGGCGAGGGTGGTGTTAGCACAGGGCACCTGTCCCTGCAGCTGGTGGATCTGTCCGTTTGTCCGTCCTGCAGGTGGCCGTATTCCTGGTGGACACCGAGGGCTCCCTGGACCTGCAGCGCCGCATGGAGACCAGCATCAAGCTCTCTGTCTTCAGCATCTTGCTCAGCTCATACTGGGTGGGGGTACCTTGCTGCATGGGCAGGGTGGGGCTCGGTGGGGGTGCCATGCTGCGTGGGAAGGATGGGGGATTCTATGATGCAGGGGCAGGGTAGAGGCTTGGCAGAGGGTGCTGGGGAGCAGGAAGTGCATGGGGGGCTCTGCTGGGGATGTCGTGCTGCGAGGGCGGGGGGATCGGTGGGGGCACTCACCTTTTCTTCTGATTATTTTCTAGATTTTTAACATTTCCGGCACGTTTAAACAGACGGAAGCAGATTATTTGGAGGTGGGTGGGGCCAGGGATAATGCAGCTCTACTGACCCTGACCTGGCAGCCACGTCCCGGCTGGGGAGGACCCAGGAGTTCGGGTGGTGTGAGGATTGGAGGAGGGCCGTGTAAAGGCTTTGGGGTTGTTAGGAACAGTTAGAAAGTTCCGGAGATCTCGCCCCAGGCCGGAGTTCGGGTGCAGTGACTCTGAACAGTCAAACGTGATCAGTAATTAACAAAATATTAGCAATTGTTGCATTCCTGGTTCACTGCCATTATCAGGCGGCTATTATTCGTTAGCCCCGTTAGCTGTCAGTGGGGGGCTATCACAGCTGAGCACTGGCTCTCCTGAGGGTCCAGTGGAGAAGCGTGTCTATGTCCAAGGCAACTCTCCTTCGTGATCTGAAATGTGCCTGTGGACTCGCATGGCCGGGAGGGTCGGGGAGCCTTGTGGCAGTGTGCGGGGTGGGGAGGGTTTTGGGGACCCACAGTTGGGGCGGGTGGAGCAAATGGTTGCCCACATACAGGCCCCCCAAGAAACCAGCATTTCTCCAGGTTGACCAGTTCTGGCAACCATAGGCAGCGAGTTATATGGTCCCGAGCTGCCCGGGCTCCACCAACACTGAGGATGGTGGACCCAGCTCCACCAATATTTCTATGGTGCTGGGGGGCTGACCGTGGAGGTGCAGAATGCAGCTCGTGTCCATCCAGAATGTCGCTTTCAGCCAAGCCAGGTCCTGCAGAGTTAAGGGAAACCTCTGCCCAACCATACCTCGGCCCTGTTGGACCGACGCCCCAATATGCCCATGACACCCAGCCACCCGCTCTACCTGTGCCCCACAAGGGGCAGGAGCTACATGCACTTGCCCTGTGCCTGACACTGAGTCTGCAGGAGCAGGTGCCAACTCACGGCAACCCACATCATTCTGCATTAGCCAAGTGTTTGTGATGGGACAAGTGTTCCATTGGAATATAGTCACCCAACTCTAACCCTAACCCTGTGTCCCAGCCCTACCTCTATGTGCCCATTCACCCTCCGTGCATGCCAGGGGTTCTGTATGCCCCTCCTTTGTCCCCGCCCAGCACCCAGATGCTGCTACTTCCATCCCCCTTCCTCAGAGTGGTTGGCTGCTGATGTTAGTCACCAGATCCAAATAGAAATTGGGCTTTTCCGGTTTTCCTATTTCCTCCCGAATCGATAGGGTTCTTCCCACTGACGCCTACGATGTCCTCTCAACTTTGGGAATTGATCAAATGTGATCTCAAAAGGTTATGACAATACGGACAGACAAAGATTAATGCCATCGAGTTTGTGTTAGGCCTTTTACTTCGCATGGCCAGTTAACTAACATCTATAATTTGTTATTTTATATTCATTAATAGCTGTCAGTTATTGGCTATTTGTTAGTCATTGTTTGCTGTCCGATAGTTGTTATTTAGTACCTACCATTAGCTGTCAGTTGATTTCATAGTGACATTGGGGGGAAATGGAAAATAAAAGTGTTGTTGGAAAATGGAAAACTCCCAAAATCAGAAAGTTTTCATGCAAATTTCCACTTTCAAAGAAGAGCCGAATGTAAGCCTTTCTTGGGTTTCTCTCTGCTCGTTTTTAGGTTCCCCTCTTTGTTTCTCAGGTTTCCATTTTCAATTTTCAGTCTTCAGTTTTCAGTTCTTGTTTGTCATGTTTGGTTCATGACTCTCATTGTTGTGGCTTTAGTTATCACTTTGCATATTTAATTCATTGGATTATGATCTTCTCAATCGTTTGGGAATGTTCGATAGCAATTTTCTACTTCTTGTTTATTTAGTACAAGATTTCAGTGTTTGTTTATTGGGCTTCACTTATTGGTGTCTTTACTGATTATCAGCTTTTAGTTTTTCTTTATGCATTTGGGGTGTTTAAACATTTTTTTCAGTTCTGCTGTTCTTGTATTGCTTCTTTTCACTGTTGGTTTTCTGTCTTTGACTATTCATTTTCTAATTTTGCCTAGGTTTTGTGACCTTGATATCTGGTTTTCATACTTCAATTACTAGTTCTCTGTTTTGTCTATTGATTTTCTGATTTCAATTACTGCTCTCCTGGCTTTGATTATTGGACTTCTGCGTTCAGTTATTGGTTCTCTGTTACTGATTACTGGATTTCTGGCTCTGACTTTTGGGTATTTTGACTTCGATAACTGGTTTTCTGACTTGCTAGTTTTGGCTCTTTGACCATTGGTTTTCTTGAATTTCAATACTTTTTTTTTTTTGGTTGGTTGGTTGGTTTTCAGACTGATTCTCAATATCTTAGTTTGATTATAAGTTTCTGGCTTTGATGATTACTGCTTTTCTATTTTTGACCATTGATTTTCTGACATTAACTATTAGTTTGCTGATTTTGCTAAGTGATTCTCTGATTTTTTTTCCACTTCTTTTCTCGTTCAATAACTGGTTTTCTGATCCCAATGACTAGTTCTCCTCTTTTCATGATTTCTTTTAAGACACTTATCATTGGCTTGCCGAATTTGGTTTTTGGCTTTCTGTGTCCTCGATGACTGCTTTTCTAGAACCAGCTTTTCTTCATTCGGTTATTGTTTTATATCTTTGATTACGGCTGTTGAGTCTTTGTTGTTTGAAACTGTTTCCTCTCTGCATTTCATTAATTTTTCTCTCTTCAATGATCAGTTTTCACTTAACGATGTTCAGATTTTGTTTAGCTTCAGTGGCAGTTATTTCACTCATTTATTTTGTGTCACCAGTCTTGATTGGTTTCCTTTAGTCACTTGTGTGAGGATCTTTTACTCAAGATGGACATTTTTTTCCTTGTCTCTGTCTCTCTCTGCATCTCAGATGTTCATTCAGGTTGCGAAGGAGGTTGGAAAGACCTGCAATCTGCCCACAATTCAGGTGAGTCCTCGTTCCCCATCAACCCCCAGTGTGGGGATATAATGCTGGTTCCACGACCCGCTCCCGGCACCCCACCTGATTCTTATTATTCATGGTCTCTATCTACAGAGCACCTCAGAACCCCCGACCTTGACCATGACTCTGTTGTGCCAGGCTCTGGACTAACCCGGAAGAAACAGCCAGTCCCTGTCCCCATTATTCTCCCTCCACACCCATGTCCCAGCCCCAGCGTGACCCTTCTGCTATGCCTTCTATTGCAGCCTCTGGACCTGCTGGTGCGAGATTGGCAGCTCTCCGAAGCCTACGGACTGGACGGGGGGCAGGAGTACCTTGGAACCATCACACGGGTAATGATCAGAGCCGAGCACCACGTGTGCTTTAGGAAACAACCATCTCTGGCTTTGGGACGGAGCTATGGTGGGTCGGTTCTGATTTCTCACTGAGGTTCACAAATATCGCTTTGATTCCCGCAGGACCTGGCGACCTCTGATGGGCAACCCCTGGTGTTGGGTGCCCTGACAGCGAGCGGCACCCGTTGTTACCTACTGCCCCACCCTGGCAAAGGGTTCATCAAGAACAGGGGAGGGACGCCACATAGTAAGAGACCCCCATCTGCTCCCCTCTTCCCTCTGGGCTGCTCCTCCAGACCCCATATCCCCTCTTGTGCTGCTCCACCCCATCCCTGCCTCCATCTCCCCCTTCCCACACTGCCCCACCCCCAAATCCCTGTGACTGGCTAACCCCTTTGACTTAGAATTGACTCTATTGCCCACTGCACAGGGGTGCTCACAAGACCACGGTGTCTGGGGGGGGAGGGACATGTTGGGGGCATACTGGGATCCTGGTCTCCTGGCAGGGAGGCTGCTGGTTCCCTCCTCTCAGATCTTCCAGGGTCTCCCAGCATTACCCAGTGGAGATGGCTGACTCCCCCCCCACTGCAGTTTCTCCCTGCCCCCACCCCACTGCTCCCCCATATTTCCCCAGGCAGTGGGGTGCGGGCCTGCTAAGCAGCTGTTGCCCAGAGATGGAATCCCATTTCCTGTGGCATGAACCAGGCCCCCACAACCCCCATTTAACTTATGTCCTACCCCGGACACCTGGGTCCCTCTTGGACGCCTGGGTTCTTTTTCCCCTGCAGACATGGACGAGGATTTCCGGCATTGGCTGTCGGATTATGTCACCATCGTGGCGCACTCAGCAGGGACACATGTACGGATGGACCAGGCTGGGCAGCCGCTGACCAGGGCTCAGCTGGCTGAGAGGATCAAGGTGGGACAGTGGGGTCTGCTGGGGAGGCCTGGATGGGAGACAACAAAAGGGGCTGCAGGGAGGGGGTAGGGGGCCCAGCAGAAGGTGCTGTGCAGCAGGGAGGAGGTGGGGGGCCCAGCAGGGGTGCAGTGGGGCAGGAATCTGGGCAAGGGGGCGCCATGGGGCAGGGAGCAGACGGGGCTTGCCCAGGAGCAGCCTGAGCTGTCCCTGACCCCAGGGCCCTCTGGCCGTTCTTCCCCGCAGGGCATCTCCCGACACTTGAACACCAAATGCTGGGACTTCTCCTCCCCCGTGAAGGTACCGGGTCACCCCTCCCCCACCTTTCCCTCCCCAGCCTGCATTTTGGGGTGGGGGCTGGTTCTATTGACCATTAACTTTAGGTCCTCCTACCATTGGCCAATCATACCAGGCCAGGAGGGGGTTCCCCAACAGTCCCCCAAATGTCCCAATCAGGGCTCCCTACCCCAATCCCCCAAGAGATCACGGCACCCCACAAGGAGCCCTGCCAGAGAACCAGCCCCCTCCACTGGGGTGGCAGCAAAGTGGCTGTGGGGCTGTTTGGAGGGGCAGCCCCGGCTATGGGGGAAATTGAGGAGATCAAAGGGGGCAATGGGGAAGTTAGTGCAGGGTCCTGAAGGAACGGAGAGAAGAGGGGGAAAGATGGCCCCATCCCCACCCCCACCTCTGCCCAACCCCACAGATGGCTGAGTCGTTGGCAGCGCTGAGAGAGGAAGCAAACAGGAGAGCAGTGGAAGCCACCACGAGGGAATATGAACAATTTGTGCAGGAGCTGGTGAGTGTACAGGGGGCTGCGGATCAGGACTGAGGGGCACCGGCAGAAATGGGGGGCAGGGCTGGCATAGCAGGGGGCTGTGGGTCAGGAGTGAGGGGCACTGGCAGAGCTGGGGAGACAGAGCTGGGACAGCAGGGGCTGCGGGTCAGGAGTGAGGGGCACCGGCAGGGCTAGGGGGCAGGGCTGGAATAGTAGGGCACTGCAGGTGTGAGGGGGTGACACCCCCTGTGGCTGGGTGAGGCCGGTGCCCGTCCCTAACAACTGATCTCGCCCCCGCCTGGCAGGACCGTGGCCACCAGGACGTCAGTGCCTGCGTGAGGGTGACCCCTGCGGAGATGCAGGGATGGCTGGAGGAGAGACACTGGGAGCTGCTGCAGCGCTGCCGGAGGGAGCTGCTGGGTGACGACTCCCACAGACAAGCTGCCCTGCAGGAGCTGGAGCAGGCGCTGGATGGGCAGACGGCCCAGTTCCTGGAGACCTATGGGCAGCGCTATGAAGTGAGGAAGGCCGCGCGGTTGGGCCTGTATATCGGGTGGAGGGAGGTTTCCTGGCTATGTGGGGGCGGGTGTCGGGGCGAGTGTGGCTGTGGCTGGCGGCAGTGGGGCAGGCGGTTGCCATCGGGGCTGGGGCAGGGAGCCTCGGCCGTATTGGGGGGCTGGGCAGTGGTGCGGGCCTGGCTATGATGGAAGAGGGCCCAGAACCCAACTGGCACCAATGCCCCAGGGCACGGAGATGAAGGGGAGGGTGGGGCCTGGGACCCCTGCGGCAGGCGGGGGGCACATAGTGAGAAAGATCCATCATCCCCACCTCAGGTAAGAGTCTGTCCCAGCTCTCGGCACTGGGAACCGGGGTGGATTGATTTAAATCACCAAGAGAAAATCATTGATTGAAATGAAGTTTTCCTCTGATACTTCTTCACGTTTTTTTAAACAATGGTGCAAATAAGATCACTAAAACATGTTAATTTACAACTCAGTACAGCATTTCACAACATCTCGGAGGGTATACTTTGTATAATTTTATTTAATTAATGAATTAATTAATTGATGTTGTATTAAACCAAAGCTTAAGTGTTACATAAATGTTTCACCTTTTCAATTGCAGTAGTTTCATCAGCTGCTGGCTAACGGCAGTCCTTAAACTCTTTTTATTTAAATTTTCCTCTTTTATTAACTCTAACAGACAAGTTACTAACAAGACACTAAATGTACGCTGTCCTTAAAACTTCTGCAGCTAGCTCTCATCTTCCACATTCCCAGTGTCATTTTTTACTCACAGACTGAAACAGAAATATGCATTTTCCTGCTTTTTCAACTCCCAGTCGATTTCTTAGCTTTAAGTGAATAATACCAAACGATGAAAATATTCTTTCTGTGCCTGCAAAGGAAGCTACTGTTGTGAAAAGTTGGCTTAGCAACTGAAGGAACTCTGTTTCAAGCTGGCTGGCTAATGATTTCCATCAGTTTAGGGGAGTGAATTTATTCAAAACATCATCAGTAAACATGTACGGTTTAAATGGTTCCGCTCCAGCTCTGAAATTTATTATGACTGGCATAACTGAGGAGTGATTTTGAGATGCCCATGCCATGGCAGCAGCATCTTCCTCAGAAGTTAGGCATCTACCTTTATATGTGGGGTTGAGAATGTTTGCAAGAAAATGAGGTGGAGTTAGTGCTTGATCCATTCGTCTCTTTATTGCCTGCAGTTTAACTTTCTGGTGAGGTATTTCTTTCTTCAATGTCCCTTGAAGTTCCTTCCAAATTTCGATAGCATCAGCAATGCAGCAACAGTTTCTCTGAAGTTTGATTAAGGCTATGGATATAGGCTTCAGTATACTGAGCATATCCTCTACATTCCTCTTTAATCCAATGTTAGATACTTTGGAAGAGATATTTCCATCTATTTTAGCATGGTTTTCTTCACAAAGTTTTATGAGACTAGGCCAGTTCTTAATAAATTGTTCAAAACAATCAACTACAGAACATCCATTGAACATCTTGAGGGAGAATTAGTTTGGATCCTCCTGCTCTCTTCAGTGAAGCTGGAGCAAAATGATTGTTACGGAAGTATTTTGCGACTTCAACATTTTCTTTTATTCCTGGAGAAGACATACTTAAGTCATTGGCTAAAAGATGCATTAAATGGGCACTGCAGCCATATGTTCTTAAGGAGCATCCTTCCGTTTCTTTTTCTATATATCTTCTCATCTTTGCCATGTTTGTAGCATGGTCTGTGACAAAACTGTGCATGTGACAGTTGAATTTTTGTTCACAGTTGATTATAGTTTTCACTGCCACTTCTTATACATATTCTGTTGTGTGGGCATTTCCTGATGTATCTATTGTTTCTGAAAGATATGCAACCCCATCTTCTGTTGTCACACAGGCACATATTACGGGATCATTGTGTACATTGTTCCATCCATCAAGGCTTAAACTGGCAAATTTCCCCTCAGTATTTCTTGCACACTGTTCAAGTTCCTTCTCATACATTGTATCTAGCAACCTTCCACCAATGTCTGCTCTACCAGGTGGAGTTTAGCCTGGTCGTAAGGACTCAACCAGGTCAATGAAGTGTTTATTTTTAACAATGCAAAAAGGAGAATTTGTGGCATAAATGAACCGAGCAATCTTTTCATCTAGGGTGTCTTGTTGGTATTTGCTGGTCCTTATTACAAACCCATCCATGGTGGTGGTTTCGCTGAATGATTGAAATCTTTTGCTTGCTACTGATATTTTGTTGTCTGCAATACGTTTAGTTGCAGCACTGCTGCTAAAAGTACCAACCGACAACTCTGAATTGTTGCAGATAGACAGTCACAGTCAAAGCCTCTTATGCTTAAATGGGATCCTGAAACAAGATTCAAAACTGATTTTGAATAGTCGTTCTTCTCAGTTCTTCTCACTCTATTATTCAGTTCATCATTTACATTCTTTTCAGCAACGATGCAGATCCGATTCCAAATTACCAAAAAAGCTAAGGCTGACTGCACTTAGAGGGCACTTCATTTTGGAGTAAGCCCCATAGCACTCATGGGCACTTCTGTTTTTTGAGAAAACAAGTATAGGATGGGGCTCCCTTGGGAAAGCTGAGTTATGCTGAAGTAAAATAGGGAATAGACTTATGGCATCACCATTATGGTCTGTGGCCATGATGTTCCAAAATAAGGGGCCTGTATTATGTAATATACAATAAGAAAATGATACCCAGTGGTAACTGGCAACTCTAGATTTCGCTTACTGCAGTTTCTGTACCATATACTTGGGTGATAGATTCTAAACTAGTTAACTAAATAAACAAGCCATAAGGATTAGCTAAGCAAAAAATTTTTGTCTAGCAACATCCAACATAGCAAACAGCTTGGGAATTTACGTGTTAAATCACACTTATACTAAAACGGCATAGAGAGAGTCTTGAAGAATGATGCATTGCAAAGTGAATTATTTAAGTTACTAACCGTTGATCCACATTGTTCTTCAGACATAGCCACATTTTCATCCACATCATTTGTTCCCAATAAGCAGTTTTCAGATGATGATTCACTCTTGCAACTAGGCTTTGCATCTCCTTTTTGCACTGCTTACACATGACACGTTTTCCTTTTTTACCCAGGGAAGAAATTGTTTTCAAAAAATTGTCAGATACACCCAGAAGCCATGAGAGTGTTTCTGTGGCAAAAGTGATGGGGAATATAGGAAGCTGTGCATGTACTGAATAATGTCTTCCCTTTTTCCTTCCAGTCCATTCCACTTTTCCTTCCTACTCTGTCTCCGTCCTTTGTCTCTCTGTCTTCAAGGGAGTGTCTTAACTAACTCCTCTGCCTTGCCTGGCCCAGCTCCATCACCAGATAAGCACAGAACAGCAACAATCCTATCCAGCCTCTGTCTTTTTTTGCACTTGTGACTTTAGTCTCCTGAGAAAAAGAAACTGAAAGAGAAACTGAAATATCGGAACTTTCAAGCTGCAAGAGCTGGTAATTAGGCTGGACAGACTAGAGCCATTAATTCATTTTTATGAGATTGTAAGTGTAGGTTTAGCATGTCTGTGATGAGATTTAATTGTAACAGTTATTTTTTAAATGAGAGAGAAATTTAGTATTTTATGGATGATTTAAAAAAAAATCAAAAAAATCTGATTTAAGTCAAAAAATCCAATTTAAATAAAATAAATCCAATTTTTTTAATTTAAAAAAAATCATTAATTTTTATCCACCCTGCTGGGTATCTCTGTAGGCAGGAGATAGACGGACGGATGGATATAGGTACAGAAAGAATTTAGAACCAAAAGCTAGATTTCAAAAGATCCCAGTGATTGATTGATTTACAGCTGGGTAACCTAGATCCCGCAGCGACAGGATCTCACCCACCCAGTCGCTCACACCCTCTGTCTCAGCTAACACTTTGGGAGGCTTCGCTTATCCAGCCCCAATGGTGGGGCAGATGTCACACACCCAAGGTGTTATCATGCAACCTTGTATTGGAGCAGGGGACGGTGGCAACATGTCCATGGCTGCGGGGCTATTCGGGGGGACTGCCCCAACTCTCTGTGAATGTGAGGGAATCGGAGGGGCAATGGGGATGTGAGTGCAGGGTCCTGGAGGAATGGGGAGAAGGTGGTGAATGTGTTTGGGGGGCTCCCAGTTCAGAAATGTTCACATAACCATTCCCACCCTGTCTCCTCTTCCCCCACAGAGAGCTGAGACAGAACTGAAAGAGGCAAACAGGAGAGCAGTAGAAGCCACCACGAGGGAATATGAACAATTTGTGCAGGAGATGGTGAGTGTACAAGGGGCTGTGGGTCAGGACTGAGGGGACCGGCAGAAATGGGGGGCAGGGCTGGCATAGCACGGGGCTGTGGGTCAGGAGTGAGGGGCACTGGCAGGTTGTAGGGGGCTGTGCTCGGATAGCAGGTGGCTGTGGGTCAGGAGTGAGGGTCACCGGCAGGGCTGGGGGGGCAGGGCTGGGATAGCAGAGAGCTACAGGTGTGAGGGTTTGGTGCCCCCTGTGGCTGGGTAAGGCCAGTGCCCGTCCCTAATGGCCTATCTCGCCCCCCCACCCCACCCTCTGGGCAGGACCGTGGCCACCAGGAAGCGATCCTCTGCATGAGGGTGACCCCTGCGGAGATGCAGCGACGACTGAAGGAGAAGCGCCAGGAGCTGCTGCAGCACTGCCTGGGGGAGCTGCTGGGTGATGACCCTCATAGACGGGCTGCTCTGCAGGAGCTGGAGCCGGCGCTGGACGGGCAGACGACCCAGTTCCTGGAGACCTACAGGCCGCGCTATGAAGTGAGGAAGGCCGCACGGCTGGATCTGTGTATTGGAGGGAGTGGGAGGTTTCCTGGCTTGGGGGGCAGGTGTCGGAGTGACTGTGGCTGGTGGCGGTGGGGATAGCAGTGGCCATCAGGGCTGGGGCAGGGAGCCTTGGCCTCACTGGGGGGCTGGGAGTGTTGAGGGCCTGGCTAAGACGGAAGGGGGCCCAGAACCCTACAGGTACCAAAGCCCCAGGGCAGGGGGAACAACGGGAGGGTGGGGCAGGGGATGTGTAAGAAATACCTTTGACTAAAAAGGTTCAGATCAGGAAAACAAGAAAAGTACTTTTTATTTCCCCTGCCGCATGGGGCATTATTCATATATATTTCCTATCCCGTGAGAAGGATCCATCACTCTCTGGGGTGTGCGATAATATTCTAATACCTTATTACACATGAAATCAGGAGTTTTTATTCCAGAAAGGCAACTCGAGGCCCGTCTGTCCCAGGCCTCGGCACTGGGAACCTGGATGGACAGGGGATGGATGGATGGATGGATGGGGTATATAGGTACAAAAAATAATTTAGAACAGGAAGCTACATTTCAAAAGATCCCAGCGTTTGATTGATTTACAGCTCGGTCACCTAGATCTGAATCAGCCCTGACCCCATTGACATCAGTCAATAAATAACCTGCCCTGATCCCTGTGCTGCGACTCGGCCTCTCTGTCCCTCAATCACAAGTTTCATTTGGTTTCATTTTCATGAAATGGGGAAAATAAATTTGGCTATTAGGGTGGTTTGTACATGAGCTTTCTCAGGAAGTGCCAGGGCAAGACTCTCAGGGCATCAGGCATCCCGTCCCTCAGGCTCTCCGGGCTGATTTCCAGGAGATGCCTCAGCTTAAGCTTCCAGGCTGTGAACTTCCTGAGTCTCAGCTTGGACAGCTTCACAGCGCCTCTTCTCCCTGCAGAATGAAACAAAGGTTTTATGTTTAATTATTTTAAATTGCTTGTATTCAGAGAGATAAATCAGCACAGGATCACAGAGAGATGCAACACAGGATGCGTCTTTATTGAACTAACACTAAAAACAGTCAGGACTGACTGGCAGAACTAGCCCCTAATAGTCTATCTCTAGTCAGGCAAGACACAAAATACACAACATATTCCTCCCCCCCTTAATGAAAATGCCCATTTAACAGAACAATCTCTAAACTAGGGAATGAGGGTAGACTGCCTCATTTCCCGGTTAAACCCCGGGGATTATTCAGCCCCGTAACGTGGGTTTTCCCTACCTAAAGATCCAGCCATTGCAGCCACTGCAGATATTAAAGCTTGTTTCATGGTCTGCACAAACCTTTCAGCTAATCCATTGGTGGATGGATGATACAGTGCTGAAGTGATGTGATGTATGCCATTTGCTTTCATAACATTTTCAAACTCCTCACAGACAAACTGTGGTCCATTGTCACTCACAAGTTGTTCTGGCAGACCAAAACGACTAGAAATTTCACACAGTTCCTGGATAGTACTTTCAGCAGTAGTGCACAGCATTACAGAGACTTCTGGCCACTTAGAGTGGGCATCCACAACAACCAGGAATATGCTTCCTTCAAATGGGCCAGCAAAATTAATGTGCGTACACTGCCACGAGTTTTCAGGCCAGTCCCATGGGTGTAGGGGTGCCAACTGAGGCACGTTCCTCAGATTCTGACATGACGTACAAGCTTTTGTCTTCTCATCAATGGCACTGTCCAGGCCAGGCCATGCCACCAAAAGTAGCTTTGTGAAATTTCTTTCATGCGCACTATTCCACAGTGACCTGAATGCAGCTGTTCTAGCATCTGTGATCTCAGTAGTTGTGGAATAATGACGCGCATCCCCCACAACAAGGATAACTCCATCCTCCTGGATATGTAGGGAAGATGGTTGGGTGAGACCTGAGACTCCTGTAGAGATCATAGACTCAGACAAGATTAGAGTTGGAAGGGACCTCAGGAGGTATATAGTCCAACATCCTGATCAAAGCAGGACTAACCTCAGCTAAATCATCCCAGCCAGGGCTTTGTCAAGCTGCAGCTTAAAAATCTCTAAGGATGGAGATTCCACCACCTCCCCAGATAACCCATTCCAGTGCTTCACCACCCTCCTAGTGAAAAGGTTTTTCCTGATACCCAACCTAGACCTCCCCCATTGCAACTTGAGACCATTGCTCCTTGTTCTGTCATCTGCTACCATTAAGAACAGCCTAGCTCCATCCTCCCTGGAACTCCCTTCAGGTAGTTAAAGGCCGCTATCAAATCCCCCCTCATTCTTCTTTTGCTGACTAAACAAGCCTAGTTCCCTCAGCTTGTCCTCATAAGTCTTGTGCTCCAGCCCCTAATCATTTTTGTTGCCCTTCTCTAGACTCTCTCCAACTTCTCCACATCCTTTTTGTAGTGGGGGGCCCAAAACTGGACACAATACTCCAAATACGGCCTCACCAATGCCCAATAGAGAGGAATAATCACTTCCCTTCATCTGATGGCAATGTTCCTACTAATGCAGCCCAATATAGTATTAGTGTTCTTGGCAAGCAGGGCACACGGCTGACTCATCTCTAGCTTCTTATCCACTGTAACCCCCAGGTCCTTTTCTGCTGCCTAGCTTGTTGGTCCCCAGTCTGTAGCTGTGCATGGGGTTCTTCCATCCTAAATTCAGGATTCTGCACTTGTCTTTGCTGAACCTCATCAGATTTATTATGGCCCAATCTTCTAATTTGTCTAGGTCACTCTGTATCCTATCTCTACCTTTCAGGGTATCTACCACTCCCCATAGCTTAGTGTCATCTGCAAACTTGCTGAGGGTGCAGTCTACCCCATCCTCCAGATTATTAATGAAGATGTTGAACAAAACTGGCCCAGGACCGACCCCTGGGGTATTCCGCTTGTGACCAGCTGCCAGCTAGACATGGAGCCATTGATCACTACTCGTTGAGCCCTATGCTCTAGCCAGCTCCCTATCCATTTTATAGTCCATTTATCCAACCCATACTTCTTTAATTTGCTTACAAGAATACTGCGGGAGACTGTATCAAAAGCTTTGCTACAGTCAAGGTATAACACATCCACCGCTTTCCCCACATCCGCAGAACCAGTGTCCTCTTCATAGAAGGCAGTCAGGTTGGTCAGGCACGACTTTCTCTTGGTGAATCCATGTTGACTGTTTCTGATCACCTTCCTCTGTTCCAAGTGCCTTAAAATGGATTCTTTGAGGACCTGCTCCATGATTTTTCCAGGGATTGAGGTGAGGCTGACCATTCTGTAGTTCCCTGGATGCACTTTCTTCCCTTTCTTGAAGATGGGTACTATATTTGCCTTTTTCCAATCATCAGGGACCTTCCCCAATTGCCACAAGTTTTCAAAGATAATAGCCAATAGCTCTGAAATCACATCAGCCAATTCCCTCAGCACCCTCAGATGCATTGCATCTGGCCCTATGGACTTGTATTTGTCCAATCTTTCTAAATGGTCCTGAACCTGTTCCATGCATCACTAGGTCCATAACTTGGGACAGTTCTGGGTCAATGCGATTTGCCCTCCTTACTTAAGTAACAGTGATGGGTGTGTTCTCTATCTGTTCAAAGTAGAAGATTTCTTTCTGGCCAATATCTTGATGTTTAACTGGTAAGGCAGCTTTGAGAGACCAACTGTGTTGCAGTGCATGAGTGGATTTCCAATATTTGATCTCATGTGTGTGCGGAAAGCAACAATGCCCATTGTTGTATACGACTAGTAGTTGATGGTGGAATGCCTGTGCGTGGTGCAAAAATTGATGTTAGAGGTCAATGGTCGGTGAGAAGTGTGAAGTTCCATAAGATTTTGTCTCTGGCTTATCAGGGTGCACTAAGCTGCGCAATAAAGTATAGGTTTTAGCTCCTACAGCATGTAAGAAAATGGGTTCCTTTAATCTGTAATTTCATTTGCAATAACAAAAAGCTGAAAATGCTCAGTACATGAGTTCCAATTCTCTAGCGCAGTGTTTCTCAATCTTATAAGTAGCAAGTACTCTCTAACTTCTGAAAATTTTTGTAAGTACCCCAACACTCAATTTTCCACTCTGAGAAATACAATCTTTTCCCCTTTACCACTGGACGACTGTATTTCGCATAAAGCAGGAAAGTTCTGCAGTGCTGTGTGGCTGTGGCAGATCACAAAACCCCTGTTGTTTCTTCCCTCCTTCCTCCTCCACTTCCTCCTCATAGGAGCAAAGGTCAACACCAGCCAATCACTATGGCCTGATGGTAGGGTCACGTGGTGTTCTCCTCACACAGGCAGGAAATTGTGAGGTATGAGCAGGCAGTAGCGGCCCACCAGAGTGGATAGCAGTGCTCCCCAAGTCTGTCCCTAGAGGGCTACAAGCCTGGGGCAAATCACATTGTTTGGGCCCCTCTTAAGATTTTTATATTGGTAAAATCTGGGGCTGTCATAGGGCAGTGAAATTGACAAGTAAATCTGTGGTAGAGCCCAACTCCAGGACTGGACAAGGTGCTGGGCTCTCCACCTGGCTTTCTGGGCACCGGGCTTTGAGCAGGGGAGGGGAGCTGCCACCAGGGTAAGTTGCAGGTGGCTGCCACCTGGCTGCCAGCCTGGGACATGGGCGATTACCACCCAATCTGAGCTGGGGCAGAGAAGGCTTCCACGCAGGCCGGGACCCGGGGATGTGGGCAGGTGGCAGGCAGCTGCTGCCCATCTTCAAGCCAAGGCATGGGAGACTGTCTCTCGACTCAGAGCTGGAGCGCGGGTGGCAGCCACCCAGCTGCAAGCACAGCGTGCAGGGCATAGGAGGCTGCTGCCGGGCTCCCACCTGGCAGCTGGGACTGGGCGGCTACAGCCCGGCTTCCCAGGACTGGGGCCGCTGCTGTCTACCTCTTAGGCAGGAGGTGGGACCAGGCGGGAAGCCGGCGGCTAACACCCGCCTCCCCCAGAACTGGTGGCTGCTGCCTGTCTCCCAGCTGGGAGTTAGAACCATGTGGGAAGCGGGCGGCTGCCACCTGGCTTCCCCAGCAGTCGGCGGCTGCCACCCGCCTCCCTTCACTGGGTTTTTTGCCACATACCACCTGCCTATGTCTCATGTATCCCCTGGGGGTACATGTACCACACATTGATAATCTATGCTGTAGAGCAGGGGTGTCAAACTCGCTGATGGTGACGGGTCAAATTCTCATAAACTGCACTTCACAGGGGCCAATACCCTCCACCGAAAAATTCGGGCCATCTTCCCCTTTTCGGCGGCGGGATTTCACGGGGGACCGTGTTGCCGGACTGAATGCATTGCCACTTTAAGGGATTTCTAGGTGCAATACCCTCCGCTGAAAAAGCTCTTAAAGTGGCAATGCAGAGAAATGTCTTAAAGTGGCACTTTCGGCGGCATCACGACTCACTTAAACTGCCCGAACACGGGCTGGATCAAAAAGGTTCACGGGCTGGATGCGGCCCGCGGGCCGTATGTTTGACACCCCTGCTATAGAGTTTCATCAAAAGATCCCAGGGGCCTTGTATATGTAGCCATTGCTGCCCATCTTTTTTTTTCTTTCTTTCTCTTGTCTTTTAGTGTCTTTTATTCATGTGTGTTGCAGTTGTTCACACACAGTTGCTTGGGATTTCCATTCACAAGCACTGTTCCCAGTCTGTCTACTTCACTCCGGCCAGAGCAAAGCAGAGCCTGTTTTAGTTTCAGTTTGAACAGTCAGTGTAAACAGCCCAGTCCCCAAAACAGCAAAAAGGGTTTTTTTTTCTTACATTGACTTTTGCTTCTTTGCTGGTCCAGCACAGGTCGATCCCATCCTCTGTCAACACTCCTCCTTTCAATTGCTTGTATTCAGAGAGAGAAATCATCACAGGATCACAGAGAAATGCCACACGGAGTGTTTCTATTGAACTAACTCTAAAAACCAGCAAGGACGGACTAAGCTATCTCCTAATAGTCTAACCCTATTGCTATGGGAACAAGTTAAGCTCTGTTGCTACGGCAGTCAGGCAAGACACAAAATACACAACAGGTGGTGTCTCCCCCAGGATGGTATCAAGGTTCGGGGCCGGCTGCCCCTTGGCCTCCTCTTGGTCTCATTTCCCAAGATTTAGGCCTCGAGCTGTCACCTCCTTGGGGTGGGATTTCCCCAGGCTCCCACTCATAGACCGGGGAATAGCTGCATTCCCCAGCTGTGATTCCTCCTGGGGCCTGGGCTGGGACTCACGGCCGGTAGCTGAGACCATGTGTAAACACAGAGACGGACACCCACCTCCTCCAAACGCTGACTCCTTTAATCTCAGCACAGTGACAGGATCTCACCCACCCAGCCGCTCATACCCTCTGACTCCGCTAACGCTTTGGGAGGCATCACTCATCCAGCCCCCACTGGTGGGGTAGGTGTCACACACCGAGGTGTGAGCTAGTGTCGGAGCAGGGGGCGGTGGCAACGTGGCCAGGGCTGTGGGGCTATTTGCGGGGGGCTGCCCCGATTCTGAGTGAATGTGAGGGAATCGGGGGGGCAATGGGGATGTGAGTGCAGGGTCCTGGAGGAATGGGGAGAAGGTGGTGAATGTGTTTGGGGGGCTCCCAGTTCAGAAATGGTCACATAACTACTCCCACCCTGTCTCCTCTTCCTCCACAGAGAGCTGAGACAGAACTGAAAGAGGCAAACAGGAGAGCAGTAGAAGCCACTATGAGGGAATATGAACAATTTGTGCAGGAGATGGTGAGTGTATGGGGGCTGTGGGTCTGGAGTGAGAGGCACCAGCAGAGCAGGGCACCCTGGGATAGCAGGGGGCTGACAGTGAGGGGGCGACACCCCTTGTGGCTGGGTAAGGCCGGTGCCCGTTCCTAATGGCCTATCTCGGCCCCCTTCCCCCCCACCCTCTGGGCAGGACCGTGGCCATCAGGACGTCAGCGCCTGCCTGAGGGTGACCCCTGCGGAGATGCAGCGACGCCTAGAGAGGAGGCGCCAGGAGCTGCTGCAGCGCTGCCTGGGGGAGCTGCAAGGCGATGACACCCACAGACAGGCTGTCCTACAGGAGCTGGAGCCAGCGCTGGACAGGCAGGCGGCACGGTTCCTAGTGACCTACGGGCAGCGCTATGAAGTGAGGGAGGCCGCACGGTTGGGCCTGTGTATCGGGGGTGGGGGGAGGTTTCCTGGCTGTTGCGGGTGGGTGTCGGGGCAGCATCAGGATGGCTGTGGCTGCGGCTGTGGCTCTGGCCGTGGGGGAAGCGGTGGCCATCGGGGCTGGGCCAGAGATCCTTGCCTGACTGAGGGGCTGGGAAGTGGTGGGGGGCCTGGCTAGGAGGGAAGGGGCCCCAGAACCCGAAGGGCACCAGCTCTGCAGGGCAGAGGAGGAGGGAGAGAGCTGCACAGGTGTTTGGATCGGGAGCCCCTGCCATGGGTGGGACCATATAGTGAGAAGGATCCACCACCCACCCCGGGCAAGAATCTGTCCTGGGGAATCTCTGTAGGCAAGGGATGGATAGACAGACAGACGGATAGATAGATAGATAGGTGCAGTGTGTGTGGATAGATGGATGCGTGGATGTGTGTGGGAATGGATGGACAGATGTCTGGATGGATACATAGATAGATGTGGCGTGTGAGATGGATGGATGGATGGATGGATGGTTAGACTGATTTCAAAAGGACCCAGAGATCAATCGATTTACAGCCGGATCATGTAGATAAGAACCAGCTCTGACCCCATCGACGTCAGTCGATAAATAACTGGCCCTGCACCCTGGGCTGCGACCTGGCCCCTCTGTCCCTCAGTCGCAAGTTTCATTTGGTTTCATTTTCACAACCTGGGGGAAATAGATTTGGCAGTTCGGGGGGTTTGTTCATGAGCTTTCTCAGGAAATGCCAGGGCAAGTCTCCCAGAGCTATGGGGAGTTAATGGCCACGACCCCCGCACTCCTGACCTCCATTTAATGAGGAAGGGTCCTAGATAGGGGTCTGCTGAATTGTTCCCCTTTTGTTGAGTGATGCTCACACAGCACTGCAGAGACCCTGGACAGAACTTGCCTTGAACTAATTGTGTGCAGAGATGCCAACCCCTGGGCTACAGCCTGGGAGTGAGGTACTGCAGGACAGCGTTACCCTGGTTTGCTGGGGCTGACTTCCCACCAGTGCGTCTGCTGATGGCTCACGGACAGTCTCTCCAGACTCTGTTATCATCCAGCACGACAGCAGGTGATGACACACAACCAGTACCCCTCTTCGCCAAGCATCACCCTCACAGGGATACACCCCCCGCTGATACCGTCCGGTGCTGGACACACATTTGTTCAGCACAAGCTCAGTAAGTGGGCCCCCTCCCCATTCTTTGTGGGGCAGGCATGCAACAGCTTTTGTTACTAGAGCTGAGATTTCTCAGACACATCCCTCAAAAACACACAGACTAAGATAAAACATTAAACAAGTTTATTAATGACAGGAAAAGAGATTTTAAGTGATTATGAGGAACAGGCTTAAGAGATGAAAAATAGTTACCAAAGAAATAAAAAGCAGATCACAGTCTAAATTCTGCGCACTAACAGGACTTGGAGCTAAAAATTCTCTCCCCCTGTGAGATGGTACAAGCAGACTACCAATCCTCAGTTCACAGGCCGTCCGCTTTCCCCACCGGTCTTAGACAAACCCTCCCTCAGTTCAAAGTTCTTTGTCTTTCAGCCCTTTCTTTAGGTGCTGAGCTGTGGGCAGTGAAGCCAAGTCACATGATAATATCAGGTCACTCTCCCCCTTTTATAGCTGTGCCCAACTTGCTGGAACAGTCTGTGCATGTGACATGGGGGGTGCTTCCCACTGGTCAAGCAATCCCCATTGTGAACCTGTGTCCTACTGTGTTGCACTTGAAAAGCTGGTTTAGGTCATTTTTCAGCGCACACGTGCTAGTGGCATTTACAGAGAGATTTGATAGCTTCCCATGCAATGGTAGCACATACAATCCAATGGGATGTTAATGTTTAGCAGATCAAGATTTTTAAAATGATACCAAACAAGGACTACTTAGTGCAGTAGACATCATCATTATCTGACCTCGCTGAATATGGGGGTTTCTAGGGTGTTGTTTTCAGTCAGAGTGCCGCACTAACACACTGTCAGCAGCTCTTATTGGCCCTGTGCCCCCTGGCCACACCAGAGCCCAGGCCCCTGCACCCTCCCACACCCTGTCATGTATTCACAGGGTCTGGTCTATGCCTGGCCTTTAGCCAGACCCTTGGGAGTGACCCCAGTAGTGTCCAATACTCGGACCTTGTTCAACGCTGTAATGTTGGGCAGTGACTGGGTTATGTCAACACCTTTAGCCCAAATTTTCCATCTAAGTTAATACATTGGACCCTCACTCCCCCTGCTCTATCCTCCTCTCCCCATGCTGGGCACCCATCCTCCACCCCTGCTATATTCCCTCACTGTCCCCTGCCGGCCACTCCCTCCCCTGCTGTATTCCCCCACTGTCCTCTGCTGGGAATTCACCCTCTGACATATCCCCCCTATCGCCTGCTGGCCATTCACTCCCCTGCTGTATCCCCCCATGCTGGCCCTCATAACCAATACATTCCTTCACCCCCTGAGGGTTAGCAGGCCCCTGTTTCGCTCCCTGTCTCTCAAGCAAAGAGCCTATGGACACCCACTCTGGCTCCTAATCTGGGGTTATCGGTGCAGGCTCTGACTATCTGTCCCTGTCTCTCACCAGCAAGCCCCAGCTCCTCTTTCTAATCCACCAGCCTGTGCTTCTATTCAAAGTGTGACGCGTCTGTGTCCAGGGTAGCCCCCTGAAAATGCCAAGGTCAGGGCAGGCTGTAAAAGGAGAGCAGATTCTCCCAGCATGGGTGGGTGGCACTAAAGCAAGACTTCCCAACCAGCCACAAACTGCACTTCTGAATCCCCACAGAAGTCAGTATACAAATGCACACAGATCCCTTTACTGCATTTCAGCTCCAGGCTCCCAAATCAGCATTAGGTCCGGTAAAGAGACCAGTTACTTAAACTCTATGCTCTTTACTAAAAAGGTTACCTCTGACCCCAAGGGGTCAGCCACAGCACCAGTTCAATGTAAGTTTTGATCTTACCTAAAATCCCATGCTGCCAGCCAATCCTCTAGTAACTAAAACTAAAAGTTTATTGTAAAAAGAAGGACATAAACCATGAGAGAAATGTTAAAGGATTAGAGCAATCACATACATACAGATGATTAAAAGTCCATATACATTAGGTTTCTGGAAGAAATGTGGAGTTGCAGGCTTGTATAGTCCCCTCTGGTACACATCCAGTACCTGGATGGGTCTAAGTCCTTCGGTTCAGTTGCAAGATGAATTGATCCAGAGGTAGGTGTGTGTCAGCAGCTGGACAGGAACATAGACTAAGATGGATCCTGTGGTTTGATCTTATAAACCCCCTCCCTCGGCCATGCGGCCTGTGGACAGTCACAAGACCCAAACTGGAGTCCAGAGTCACATGGGCCGATCCTGATGATTCTTCAGGTGAGCTTGGGCCCCTCCCATCTGTGAGTGTCTTGATGGGCCATTAATCAGGCTATTGTCTAGCTGCCTCTCTGTCTGGGGTGCGTCCCAGCCAGCCCAAACTGACATACAGAAATATCAAATACATTCATAACTTTAATTTTACATATACTACATGAACGTGAGTATTATTATCTTACTCAGCATGATATATCCCTCCTAACAATACCAGACATATTTCACACGCATTATCATGATCCTGCCATACTGATGTCACACAATATACTAAATGCCCCCCCCACTCAAGCCAGCCCACTTAACACCCCCAACGCGAGACTGATGTAGAAAGGAGCAATCAGAGCTCCTGAATACACTTCAAGGGCCCCCCTTATCCAGACAGCGTGACACAAGGGACCTCTACTTCTCTCCTGGTCCTGCAGGCAACCACTCCAGGCAGCTCATGGCAGATACACCCCTTTCCACGGGTTCCCTCAACACTATCTGCTGAGTGACATGGACAACCACAATCATCAGCTCAGCCTGACCTAGTCATTGAAAGGCAAGGAATTTTGTTTGCCCAAGGCTGACTGTCCTGGAGTTACTGGCATTTGACTAGTGGCAGCTGCACAGATAAGCTGCTTTTCTCTTCTCTCCACCACTTGGTCAGTGATGCAGGCTTTCTTTCTTTTCTGTTGTTTTAAAACTTTCTTTGCTGCTTCTCTGAATTTATTTTCTCTCTTTTTTGCTAACAGGCTGAAATGCTTCTGCTTTTCTCAGCTGTTCTACAGCATCTCTCACTTTGTGTCTTCTTTAACCCCACCCTGCTTTATTTTCTCAATAAAAATGGATAATTAATATTTAATGCCTTTATTTTTAAAGACATACAATTATTTTCAAACTATATTTCAAAATAGCCAAAATTCATAAAATTATTTTTCTCTAAAAGCACATGTTCTGTTGCTAATTTGTAATGACTTTACTTCAAAAAACAATTATTTTTCAGACTTTATTTCAAAACAACCTAATGCATAAAAATTTTTTTTTCTAAAAAGGCCTATTAACATATTCCTGCTTTACCACTTTATTCCTCTGTTGATAAACTTTGTTTAAAATGCATAAGAAGCCTATTTTCTTCTGAAAAAAATCTTTTTTCTTCTAACCTTTAAAATGGCTGTCAAAGTGAAACACACACACACACACAAGCAGTTCTAATGCTCTACATGAACATATTTCAAAATGGCCACCATGCCAAAAGTGTACATGACGAAAAACGAGACTAGAGGGAAGGACATAAATCAAAAAGGCGGGGTGGAAATCTGCCAGAATTATATGGTGACGAAAGGTACAGAGATCTTTACAGGAAGGGCCACATCTCCATTGGTCACAACTACCAATCTTCAAATCATTAGGAGCGTCACATGACCACATGCTGGTTAGGTTTCTGGTTTAGTGAGCATGGATGAGATTCTTAGTGAAGAAACCAAGGCACATCCCAGATTCGAAGCTTTGTCACTATGGAGTTATGACTGAGGAATCAGAGCAGTGCTTCTGAGTAAATTACATTACCAGCGGGTAGGAGTGATCCCAAAGCCAAGTGTTATAAACCCATGAAATTCACCACCCAGGGTACGCGTAGCACAGCGCAGACATGGTAAGAGACGGAATGTGTGAGGGTGTGTGGGCACAGAAGGTGAAATGGCCTTTGGTATCTCTCCTTCTCTCTTGCTTCTTTCTATTAAGCCCCTTTTGAAAATCACGAGGTCCCTCAGTGTGCAGGTGCAAGGCCCAAAGGACGAAGAGAACTAATACGGGCAATGAGGTGATGGCCATGGTACAGAGCTGGGAGACCAGGAAAGGGCCTGTCCTGATCTCTGCTTAGCCCAAAGGAGTGAAATGCAAATTGCAGCAATTAACGAACACCTAAGACACTGTGGGAGCTGTCAGTTCATGGAAGGGAAAGGCCACATGTCCCATTCCCTGCTCCAGTTGTCACTATTCAGATGACAATCCCAAACTCTCCAGAGCCAAGGATAGAACCCTCCCTAAAAAGGAAGGCCAAAAGCATTGCCAGGTTACATGAGAGTTCTTGGCTCTCTGTGGGGTGGAGATTCCCAGTGGCTGGGGGTCAGATTCCTGCAGGGCAGGGACAGTTGAGACCTCACTGTCTGTCCAGCAGAGAGACAGGCAGAGACAGCAGCTAATCTACCCCCACCATTGCCTGCTTTGGCTCACGCCATGATTTGAGATACGGTAGAACTCTAACCAGTTAAACCAGCTAAAATCAGGGCAAATTCCTGTGCAAGTGGAGTCCCCCAGAATGTGGCTTGTCTTATGTTAGCCATGATCAGGACATTTACAGTCATAAGCTAACCCGTGGAAGTAGTGCTGCCCCTCAGCTATTCACCCCCCAAAAAGAGGGGCTCTCTATTTGTTTGTTGGTCTTTAGAGCCCCCTTTCCAGCTTCCCCCACCAGACCTCAGGTTTGAGCGCTGGAAACAGGCAAGCTGGATGCTCACTGCTTTGGTTTAACAGCGCAGCAATCCCATGCCTCCGGCAGCTGGGGATTGCAGGAAAACCGCAAATGTCCTGCAATTCTGGAAGCTCTTCTGTTAATGAAAACCTGATAGATTTTATCCATAGATGAAGGTGTTAGGACTCCCTGCCCTTTCCCTCTCAGTTCCCAGACACAGTTTGCCAGAAAACAACAATCCAGAGTCCAATCTGCAGGCTATGCGATAGGTTTATTAGGCTAAACAAGCAAGCATAAAATCATAACCCTTCACACCAGTTGGCTTCCTTTTCCATAACTGTATTTGTAGCCCTTCACACCAGCTGGGCCTATCTCTATATGTCAATAGAGTTTCAATCACCCCCAACCATAGCTCCACACCCCCTCTTTCCCTAACTATGGCTCCATATGCTGACAGAGCCACCTCTTCCCTTTCCTGCTTCTTGGTAGGCTGAATTATACCTGTATGGCCCCCCTTCACCGGTACCACCCCTTGCAATATATGGTCAAGTTCTATTCTATTTTAAGAGGAGGGAAATAAAATTCCCATTTTCAATCTATCTTGGGGGGAAAAATCCATTTAGGATGAAAAAACAAATCGGGCCGGCCCTGGAGCTCATTCAGGCATCACTGCTGATAGGATGGGTAGAGCAGGTCCCTTCCGGGTATGTAGGTGGCTGGGAGGGACCCCAGGCTGGGAAACTGGGGAGAGGCTCCAGCAGAAAAAGAGATGACTTTGGAGCTCTGTCTCCAAAGTCCAGCACTGGGAGAGGGGAGTTAGGGCAGGGCATGTTTTTTCCCCGTTCTGTGCCTCAGTTTCCCCACCCACCCCCAAGGCTTTACAGGTGTGAGGGTGATTTTGCTCTCACTCCACCAGGAGGAAAGCTCAGCCCATCAGCTCCCAGCTCACTGAATGACTGGAAGATCAGCCTCCTCTTGGGGGCTTGTGTTCCTGCCGGGAACGACACAGCCCGTTATTAGCCCCCAGCACACAGTGTCTGACAGGCCGTAGGTAGCAGAGAAAAGCCTGGCTTCCCCAACAGCCCCATCGCTAGGGTTGCTGGGCACAAGCAAACAACACGCGCCGTGACACAGCCAAAGAATGTCAGCCATGCTCACGGGCTGGGGGCTCTCTCGGGGGTGCAGGGATGCGGACAAAGAGCAGGGGGCTGTAGTGAATCATCAGCCCCCCGTGATCCCCCATGAGACGCTGAGGCCAAAACAGCTAAGGATGCACAGACAGGGGAATCACAAGAAACTGCAGGGAGGTTTATTTTCCCTCTGTATTGGGCCCTGGTGTGACACTGCTGGAATCCTGTGTCCAGTTCTGGTGTCCTCAGTTGAAGAAGGATGTCTCACAGGGGATGGAAATGGTGCACAGGGATCTGATCCGGGGGCAGGTTCCTGTCTGGCTCAGGGATGGGGTCCCAGCTCTGACCCTGCTCTGTCCTTGCTGCAGGGGCTAGCAGTTCAACCAGAGCCAGGACGCCCGGTGCAGCTGGTGCGTCTGGATGAGGGAGGGGGCCCGATCCTGGATGAAGAGGCCCTGAGCCACTGCCTGGAGCAGGGTGAGGTGGGGGCTGCCCCCGTCTGCCTGGTGTCCATCGTCGGGGAGCAGCGCCGGGGCAAATCCTTCCTGATGAACTACCTGCTGCGCTGGCTCCAGAGCCAGGTGAGTGTAAACGGGTGGGAGTGGGCCAAAAGAAATCTGATGGGGTTCAACAAGGACAAGTGCAGAATCCTGCACTTTGGATGGAAGAATCCCATGCACAGCCACAGACTGGGGACCAACGGGCTAGGCAGCAGTTCTGCAGAAAAGAACCTGGGGGTCACAGTGGACAAGAAGCTAGAGATGAGTCAACAGTGTGCCCTGGGTGCCAAGAAAGCTAATAACACATTGGGCTGCATTAGTAGGAGCATTGCCAGCAGATCGTGGGAAGTGATTATTCCCCTCTATTCGGCATTGTGTGAGGGCACATTTGGAGTATTGTGTCCAGGTTTGCGGCGCCCCCCCTCCCACTACAAAAAGGATGTGGAGAAGTTGCCGAGAGTCCAGTGGAGGGCAACAATAATGATTAGGGGGCTGGAGCACAAGACTTATGAGGAGAGGCTGAGGGAACTAGGCTTGTTTAGTCTGCAAAAGAGAAGAATGAAGGGGGATTTGATAGCAGCCTTTAACTACCTGAAAGGGGGTTACAGGGAGGATGGAGCTAGGCTGTTCTCAGTGGCGGCAGATAACAGAACAAGGAGCAACGATCTCAAGTTGCAGTGTGGGAAGTCTAGGTTGGACATTAGGAAAATGTTTTTCACTAGGAGGGTGGTGAAGCACTGGAATGGGTTACCTAGGGAGGTGGTGGAATCTCCATCTTTAGAGGTTTTTAAGCTGAGGCTTGACAAAGCCCTGGCTGGGATGATTCAGCTGAGGTTAGTCCTGCTTTGAGCAGGGGGTTGGACTAGATACCTCCTGAGGTCCCTTCCAAGCCTCATCTTCCACAGTTCTGTAATTCTGTGAGCTGTGGATATGAACAGCCCCATTGTTCCCCCTGCTGGAGGGCCCTGAGATGCACGAGTCTGTGAGCACCCTTCCACCCTCCACCCCCCAACATGTCCAGTTAGGTGGGGCCACGGCTGGACCCTAGCGTGTCTGTTTGCCTGGAATTCTGTCTGATATTAGTGTCTGTCTGTCTGTCTGTCCCCAAGAATGTCTATCTGTCTGCCGGTGTGTCTGTTTAGAACTCAGTGTGTCTGTCTGTCTCTCTGTCTAGGAGGCAGTGGTTCTGTTGATCTGTCTGTCAGATTCTGGGTACGCCCATCACCATGTATTTCTCCCCACCCCACACTAGTGCAATTACCCCCTGTTTCTGCCGCTGCCCCGCCCAAGCGTTTGCATCCTGGGTGCGGGGGGACCAGTCACTCTCCTTTCCCACCCTGCACGGTATCTCCCACTCCTCACGCCTGTGTTTCCTTCTGGCAGGAGGCGAGAGAAGGGTCGTGGATGGGCCGGGAGGATGAGCCCCTGGAGGGGTTTGAGTGGCGCATGGACACACACAGAGTCACTGAGGGGGTGTGGGCATGGAGTCAGCCCTTCTGGGTCCTGACCGAGGGGGACAAAGTAAGTGGGGTTGTGTTGGGGGTTCAAAGTAATAGGGAAGGAGGTCATGGGGGTATGGGGAGGAGGGAAGAGGGTAGAGGGCTGGGAACAGAAGGAATGGGGGAAATAGGGAGGGAAGGATGGAGACATGGAAAGGCCCCAGGATAACCTGGCGGGATGGATAATGGGGGGATGGAGAAGCGTGAGAGGAGGGATCTAACACTGGGGCAGGCTGGAACAAGATGCCAGGTGCCATTGGGGCTGAGCAGGGGACAGGCTGTGGGAAGCAGAGGAGCTGTGACTTACTGGACAAAGCTGAGAGCTGACCTGGGCTGTCACTCTTGTCCCCCAGGTGGCCGTGCTGCTGATAGACACCGAGGGCTCCATGGACATTGAAAGCAACAAGGAGACCAGCATCAAACTCTCCGCCTTGTCCATGCTGCTCAGCTCCTACCAGGTTGGGGGGCTCAGCAGGGGGCTGTGCTGCAGGGAGCGGGGTGGGGGTCCAGCAGGGGGCGCAGTGCTGCAGGAGGCACTGTGTGGCAGGGAGTGGGGTGGGCATTCAGCGGGGGGCGCTCTCCCTTAGCAGACAGGGCTGGCTGAAATGCCCCGTGTAGTACTAGAGGATGCTGTGATGCAGGGAGTGGAGTGGGGAGATCCAGCAGAGGGCGCTATGCTTCAGGGAGTGTGGGTCCAGCTGGGGCTGCTGTACTGCAGGGAGTGGGAGAGTGTCCAGCAGGGGGTGAAGTGCTGTAGGGAGTGCGGCGGGTATTCAGTAGGGGGCGCTCTCCCTCAGCAGACAGGGCTGGCCCCAATACCCTGTGCGGCACTAGGGGTTGCTGTGCTCCATGGGGGATGATGTGTCCCGGGCCGGCTGTCACTGCTCGTGGCTGTAGCTCTGTCTGTCTCATGATTATTTGCAGATACTGAATATTGGCAGTCGGGTTAAGGACACGGATCTCGAATACCTGGAGGTGAGGCAGAGCAGGCGACACAGATCATGGCCATGCCGGTTTCTCCATTGGCCCCACAGGGTTATTTTCCCTCCCCATTGATCCTGTGGGGAAACTGAGGTCCATTGGAGAGAAACTGACTCTCCCACGGTTACGTAGGTTTCTTGAGTCAGCCCACACAGCCCAGCCTGGCTCTCTGCTCCCAGGTGTCTGGGGTTGGCCACTGAGCCAAAGTTAGGACCCATCACTCCCCTTCAGCCCCGCTCTGCCATTGATGGGAAGGCTGCTGGGGCCAGGGCCTGGGGCAGTCACTCTGCACCCTGCTCTGCTTTGCTCTTCTCTTCAGGCTCTTACCCAACAACAGCCCTCCAGGTTGCGCCCTTAGTGAGGTCACTACCACCTGCAGCATCTGGTACATCCTGCCCTCGGACGTACTCCGGCGGGTGGAATCTCTCTGCATGGGACGGGTCGGCTCGGGGAGGGATTGTATCCATGCATGCTGCCCTGGGTCCAGTCACTGCAAAAACCTGGTTAACACAGAGTGACGGTGGCCCGGGGAGAGCCTAGGTAAAAGCGGCATGGCTGAGATCATTCAAGGCATGAATACAGCGGTGGTTTGAGCCTGGGGCTGTGCAAAGAGTGTTGGTGACGTCCGTCAGCCTGAGGCAGTGCTGTTTGTGTGGGGTGCAGGTGCATCCGAGGAACATCGTGGGGAAAGGACCCCTCATTGGGATCACTGACCCGACCCACCTCGCAACTCCACAGAGCACCCTGGAGAGAGGGGACGAGCCCTGGAACCAGACGTGCCCCTCCATGGGGCGCAGTGCATGGAGGAGGGGTGTGCACCAATGGGCATCCCCTGGCATCAGATCTCTGTGGCCCCCCAGCCTCACTGAACACACCCTTGGCCGGGTCCAGCTTGTTTGTCTCCATCCCATGAAAGTGTCTCTGTCCAAATCCAGTTTCATTTCACACTCGCCGGGCCTCACTCTGTAATGGGTGGAGGGAGCGGCTAAGATGGGGAGATGGGGCTGTCAGACCCCTTTCTGATTACAGGCAGGGTCCCCTCCTCCCTATGGTAAATGCCTGTGGAGCCCCAGACTCACCCCCACCCTTCCCTTTGCTCTGCAGATGTTTCTGCATGTGGCTGAAGTGGTGGGAGAGGCCTACGGATTGGAGCCTATTCAGGTGAGATGGAGTCACCCCTCATCACCCGCCCTGCCCCACATATCCCCCCATAGCACCCCTCCCTTATTTGCATTGTTATAGGGACTTTCCATGCAACTCTGTTACCATGGCTGCCAATACTTAGTAACGCAGCATTGCCCCGTATTCGCTGCTGGCTGCGAGCCATGAAAACGGCGACCTGCCTTTCTATGCAGACCTCGTCCACCACCCGCCAGCTCACCTGCCTTCCAGACGCCCTTTATGGTCATTTTATGGCACTGTGGGGCATGCGGGTGGAATCTCTTGGCACAACGAGCGCTCAGCGAATCCCTCAGTTGTCACTGACCCCACCATCAGACCACCAGGTTTGGACCTGCCAAGGCACCTGAGCTGGTTTCGAACAGGTCAGGGCAATTGTGTGGCTGGTCGCTTCAGATGGGGTGGCTCTAACGACCTGCGAGCCAGCTGTGGTCATCGTCAGACTATGATGTATAGCCTTGATGAGGGCCTGCTGACTTACGTCGACGACAGGCTGTCAGCTCTCCACCTTGGTGACGACGATGCTATCAAATGGCTGGGCATGTTGCACATACGCTGAAGACCCATCCCCCACCCCACAGCCTGTTTCTGCCCTAGGCATCCCCTGCCCCATTCCCCAAGGGTTGAGGCTTTCCCTCCAGACAATGTCCTTCTCCCCATCCCAGCTTCCTCCCACACCCCAGTGACCCCCATTCCCCTCCTGTCTTCCCTGCAGCACCTAGACCTGCTGGTGCGGGATTGGAGCAGCTCCCTGGACCTTGGAGACCAGGGTGGGAAGGATTATCTGAGAGATGTCAGACAGGTGACTCTGGGGCTCATGGGGGTGGGAACTGGGATATGGGGCCTTTCCCTTCTAGGGGGCTGGTAGCACCATCCTGGATAAAAGTTGCCTGACAAATCCCATTATAAGAACCCTTTTTTAGTTGCTTTACCAACCTTTGACTGTTCGGGCTGAAATTTTCCATGCTTCTTCTCTGCCTCATGCTAAATTCTTTCTGTATTTCTCCATAAGAACATGAGAACTGCCAAACCGAGTCAGACCAATGGTCCACACAGCCCATTATCCTGTCTTCTGACAGTGGTCAATCCCAGGTGTGACCTTCCCCTCTGCAATCTGGACTGGTGTATTGCTGTGTCACCCCAAACCCTCACTCCTGTAGCCTGTCTCACTCTGCTCTGCTGTGTGAACCCCCCTCCTGGGCAGTCCAGACACAGCCCCCAGCAAGCAAGTTGTTCCTCACTAAGTGAAAGAGCTTCTAACCAGCCACTCGGGATTAGAATGACCCTGGCCAAACCCCACAATCCCAGAAGCAACCCTAGGAATTGCCATTTTATAGTGTACGTGCTGCACACTGCACCCTGCAAGCTCATATGTTTGACAATTTACCAAAGAAATTGATATGCATCAGCCTTGTCACTTGAAATGGAATTCTTAATACATTTCAAACCACACACACTGCTTTAGATAAAACAAACAAATGTATTAAGTGCAGAAAGATTTTAGGTAGATCAGATTTTACAAGATGAAAAAGAAGCCAAACACATTTTAAACTAAGGTGAACACTTTCAACAACCCTTCAGTCTTAGATGACTCTCACCACTGGCTGGGTGGTCGGCCTGCAGCCAGGCTCTCCCCAGGTCAGCGTTTCAGTTCTTTGGTCCTGTTTGAGGATGGAGGAGGAAGAGAGAGAGACTGCAAAACAGCTCTTCTTTTAACATGTTCCTTCCCCACCCCCTGGGGTCAGGTGACAGACAATGTCCTACAGATTCCTCCATTTGAGTCAGATGAGTATCCCTTATCGGTGCTTAGGCTAGTCCATTGTTTCTGGCAGAACTGGTTTGTTTTACGCATGCCTTCATGAGGCGTGAGCTACCTCTCTGCTTTTGAAGGGTTTTGCCTGAATCTGCTTCAAGCCATGAGACACATATTTGGGAATATTACATAGCAGAGCTTCATAGCCATACATGTGATATTGCAAAAAACATACTACTATAACAATAAGGTTCAGTACACCATGAGCATTCCAAAAACATGTTACGTGACATACTTTGCATTAGAGAATGCACAATTATGTTATACTTGTAAAAGAAATGATCAGTGGGATCTGTTCAGGGGACAAGGCAATACGCCATGTTTATTGTAAATACAAAAAAATTCTTAAAAAACTATTGCATTCACACATTCACATTCACACACTCAAGAGTTGTGGAGGGTGATATAGTATAATGACCAGTCCTTATTATGCATTGCTCAAGCCAGCCTACTGGCAAGATAGGCTGAGCACAATGTGGGAGCCAGACCTCTCTCGGTGCACAATCTGATGGTCCATGAAGATAACTGCAGAATGGACTCAAAGTTTCCATGTTCTTAACCCATTTTCATAGTTGCTGGCTCTCATGTAAGTCTGTGGGTCTTGCTGTGTCCTACTGCCTTCAGATTCTGTATGGTAGCCGGGCACCAGTCAACAGCAAGCGTTCTCTCTCCTTTTCTTATTTCACATTTTGTTCCATTCTTAGGATGGATTCTCCCGTGCTGTGGCGTTGTTATCTGTATTCTTCAGCCTTCAGGGTCAGGGTGATAGTTGCAGCTGGCATCTTTATTCCCCTCTTTGTTGTCCGAATGGTTTAGGCTGGCTTCTCTCCTTGTCTATTTAAACCCCACACACATTCCTCACTCATACCCAAAAAGCAACTAATCCAAGGTTCAGAAAAATAGCAGAATGAAGGAACCTAACAAAATGGAGTTCACTTATACCAAGCAGTAAAAAAATTCATTGGCAAATATTAGTAAGAAATCGATTAATATCTAGTTTGCTTACACATCTCTCTGGCTCACAATTACACTACAAGGGTGAACATGAATGATACACAATCACACCATAAGGGTGTACATGCTGGGGCAGTGTGTCACACCAGGTGCTTCAGAGGGAACAAACAGACCAGGCAATCGTTGAGTGATCCATCCAGCTGTTTCTGAGAATGCAGCTAAAGAAAGACAAGTGGTTGGGCAATATTGAAGGAAAAATTCAGATGTTCCTTTTTTTGAAACATCTCTAGCACCCTCCTGCTTCGGAGCAGGCACTTGACATTTGGCTGGGGGTGGCCTGTGTGTCAGAGATTTGCCATGGGCTGTTCCCAAGACAATCCCCCCACATTTGGCCAAGTAACAAGACAGGCCAAGTAATGTACAGGAGAGATTTGCTAGGTCAGTGTTTTTCAAACTGGAAGTGTGCGACCCCCAGGGGGGGCTGCAGGATGGGTTCGGGGCTCACAAGTGCATAGCCAGTGTTACTGGGTGGCAAGCAAGACAATTGCTCAGGGCCCCCTCACCACAGGGGACACAGCAAAGCTAAGTTATATGCTTCATCCCAGGGCAGCTCAGGCCCAAAGGTAAGACCGGAGGAATCACAATTTTTTCAACTCAGGGGGGGTCACAGTTGTGTTTGAAGTTCAAAGGGGGTCGCCAGCACAAAAAGGTTGAGTAACTCAGTGCTAGAGTTTCCCTTCTGCAATCTCCAAAGAGTCCGTCTGCATGGACCATGTTCCAGCCCAGGGCTGCAGAAGCAACGCTGGAGTCTCCCTGTAATTCCTGCTCAGTCTAGGTGCTAGAACTGAGAGCAGGGGCACCTGTCACCCCATGTTTACAATAAGCCCAGGCAGCGTGCAGGAGGAAGCAGATTCATTGCAGTGTGGAGAGGCAAAAAGCCAGGCCAGAGGGAGGGAAAGGAGCAGGCTGGGACAAGAAGTCTGGAGAGGCTGGGAGCTGGAGAAATGGAGACCAGGACCGGGAGCCACTCCTTTCTCTTCCTGCCATCCCCTGCCTCATTCATTGCACCCCTGCCAATATATGCCACAAACCAGGCAGGCTCTCACAGACCATCTCCTACTGCCCAGCAGCTCTGGCTAACGCTAACACTGTGTATCATGTGTCAATGTAACGATTCCCCCTGACTCCGGCAGATGCTGACGGCGATGTCCCCTTGCAAACACCCCAAGGCTCTGGAAATGCTGAGCAGAAGCAGCACCCGCTGTTACCTGATGCCCTTCCCTGGCAAGGGGATCACGACTGTCAGCGCGGGAAGGCTGAGAGGTAACGGACCCGGAAGAGCGGCTCTGACCTCCTTGCCATGTGCAGGTCAATGCGACTGGGTCACTGCTCGTGCCCATGCGTGGAAGGTGGAGAGAAAGGGGATCAGACAGGCCCTACATTCCCCACCATTGTCCATCCTTTCTCCCCTTTGCAGACATGGATGAGGATTTCCGGGAGAGCCTGAGGGGTTACGTCACTGCCCTGGTAGGTTCGGTTGGCCAACATATCCGAACGGACCCGCATGGGGAGACGCTCACCGGGACACAGCTCGCTGCCAAGATAAAGGTGGGGACAGGCCAAGTGTGCTGCAGGGATTGGGATGGGGATGCTCTCACCTGGCAGTCAATGATGACCCTTCTACCTATGCACCATCATCGAATCCTATAAGATGAAGGTTGGAAGGGAGCCCAGGAGGTCATGTAGTCCCACGACCTGCTCAGAGCAGGACCAACCTCAACTAAACCTCAACTAAACCATCCCAGCCAGGGCTTTGTCAAACTGGACCTTAAAAACCTCTAAGGATGGAGATTCCACCACCTCCCTCAGTAACCCATTCCAGTGCTTCACCACCGTCCAAGTGAAAAAGTTGTTCCCAATACCCAACCTAGACCTCCCCCACTGCAACTTGAGACCATTGCTCCTTCTTCTGTCATCTGCCACCACAGAGAACAGCCTAGCTCCATCCTCCCTGGAAACCCCCTTCTGGTAGTTAAAGGCTGCTATCAAATCCCCCCTCACTCTTCTCTTCTGCAGACTAAACAATCTTAGTTCCCTCCGCCTTTCCTTATAAGTCTTGTGCTTCAGCCCCCTAATCATTTTGTTGCCCTCTACTGTATTCTTTGCAATTGTTGACTCATATCCAATTTCTTTTCCACTGTAACCGCTAGGTCTTTTTCTGCTGAACTGCTATCTAGCCTTGTCCACTGTGACCCCCCAGGTCCTTTCTTGCTGCTAGCCTGTCGGTCCCCCGTCTGTAGCAGTGCAAGCAGGCATCACTGTGTGGCGGTTCCCCAGCTCACCCCACCTCCAGAGGAGGCTGCATCTCAGCACTGTTCCCAGCCTTTCTAAGCCCTGTGGAGTCTGTGATGTGATGGTTTGTTTCGGTTCCTTTGCAGAATTTATCTGATGTGATGAAGAAATGTCGCTTTGGCTTCTCCTCTCCCTGTCAGGTACTGTCTCTGCCTCTCGCCTGACCATGGGGTGTGTCCCCTCTCCTCTCCATGCCAGGGCTGGGGTGGTGTTGGGAGCTGGGTACATCCTGCTGCAGGCAACTGGGAAAGGATCTGCTAAAATCTCAGGTTTTTGGACTCTGGGATAGGAAAATTTAAGTAGACTAGAGGGTGACTGGTTCTGGATGGATCACCCAGCCTATGGACATGTCTCCAGTCCATGAGACCCCTAACATGAACCAATCCTGTGGGTATTCGTGTGAAAATGAGAGCCATTTATCAGAGATGGCCTGAAAATGGGGATTTTTTTGTTTTTCTGCAAAAACCATTGAGTTTCCTGCAAAACCCCCAAACGTTTCCATTTCGTAGTGCCATCAAGGTGGCTTCTGGGAACTGTAGTTCACTTTCCTCACATGCCCCTTTCTTCTCTGTGGGTCAGGCATTCTGGTGGGAGAGCAGTTCCCAAGAGCCTAGACTCAGAAGACAATGGAATCAGGGACTCGGGTCCCAGGGCCCTACAGGGTAGAGGGTCTGAGCCAGAGTCAAGCTGGGAGCCAGGGTTCAAGCCTTGTTGCTTTCAAATGTAGACACAGCCCTGCTGGACTCATCCTCTGGGAGGCCACTGAAAGTATCCCACAATCCCACAGGTCATCTTCCTTTCTCCTCTGGTCAGTGAAGTTAGGAGGACAGTCCAGTTTTCCCAGGTTGCACCACCAACAATGGGACAGGGCAGCCATAGCTGGGGAGGGAAGTTGGGAGTCTGGGATACGGGTGGTTGCACCCAGACACGCCTAATGCAGTGTAGATGCTGGAGCCCCAGGCTGGGACCACGGTTGGTTTAAACTTTTGTGGGCCTCCCACTCTGCCCAAGCTCTGCCCTGAGCCTTCACCCCTTCTCTGCCCCTTCTTCCCAAGTCCCTGCCATGCTCCATCCCCACTCAGCCTCTCCCCTTAAGGCCCCGCTCACCGCTCCCACAGAGGGGAGGGGCGGAGAGGAGCAAGCAGGGGATGGGGGAGTGGGGGCGCAGAGGAAAAATCTGTGGGCAGGGACTCACTGAGAAGGGGAAAAATGGGGGCGGGGTCTCACAGTGGAGCACGGGTGGGGGATGGGAACACGGTCCAGGCACTGGCCCCTTCTGAGTGTGAGCCCAGCACCACGGCGCCAATGTAAACCTGTTACAGGCTTGGATGTCAGACTCAGATCAGCTGGGACAGGTGCTACCCAGGCCCTCTTCTAGAGGAGAATTGGTGGTGGGAGGGCTTATCTACACAAGGGAATAGACCAGCCTAGCTATTCCGAAATAACTACTCAGCAATAGCCGCTGCAGAATAGCGCCACGGCAGAGACTATTCCGGAGTCATTCTTGCTTCATAGCAAGGTTTAACTCAGCCCAGAACAGTACCCTTCCCCCAGCCCCAAACCAGAGCTGAGATTTGCACCCAAACAATCTGCCTCCCCGAGATAGATAACAGCCCCCAAATACCACCAGACCTGCAGGATCCGGTGTCACTGATGCGCTGTCAGGCGTCAGCCTCATGCCAAGCCTGGCTGGTGCAGGGGTTTCCACAGTCCTCAGCTACCGGACAGAGCCACAAGTGCAAAGTGCAGGTCGGGGCAGGGAAGGGAGCTGAGGCTGGGCTGCCGTGAGGATCAAACTGGTGACCAGCGGCACTAGAAGCCCCAAGTCTCTGCCACATCAGATAACGGTGTCATTCTGTTACGTGAGGCTGCTGCAGTGGAAGATATGGCCCCAAGGTGGAGACAGGGTCCCATAAACGGCACCTCAGCCCAGTCTTGTCCTCCCTGCGCAGATGGCCATCACCTTCCACAACCAGAGAGCCATGGACAGAGCCCGCATGGACCACGCTGCCTTTCTAAGGGAAAAGGTGAGTCTGTGCAGGAGGCTGTGCCTCCAGGCAGGGAACCCCAAGGCACCATCCCGGCCAGCCCTACGGGCTCCTGGCTTTAGGGAAGAAGATGGGAGTTCATGCCTCTGGCTGCCAGGGTGGCTGCAGAAATGGGAGACCCCAACTCCAGCACAAGGGGGACCCTGATCTCAGTCAGTGGAGTGAGGGGAAATTGCTGAGCTGAAGCCTGATGGGCCATTGGTGAGCCAGGCATGCCAACTGTTGCCTGATTTTCAGCGTTTTGTAATTGAATGAAATTATAGGCTCGTCAATGGATTTGATCAGAAGATAATGAGGTTCTAGCCCTGAAATCAGGCTACGAAGAGCTTTACAAGGACCCTCGGGGTGTGCGACAGGAAAGCTCACACTGATAACCGAATATGCATAATTTACAGGCTTTTATTGAATAACATAGAATGACAGACAAATGACTAATCAAATGGATAATAGTTAGAATTACAGTCCTGTTCTAAGGCACATATAATATATACATATCTATCGTATATTTTGGATTAATATACACACACTCTTCCCTGAAAACCAGGTCAAGAGAGATGTTCAGTACCTCAATTCTTGAGTGGCGGCGGGGAGAGCTAGGCAGTGCTAGAGAGCTAAGAGCTATAAGATTAAGTCTACGGATAATACTAAGTATGAACTAAGAATAAAAGATCCTAACAAACACCAAAAGAAGTCTAAAGGAAGAAGAAGCTCAAAGAAGGATTAGCTGACGATCGCACCCAAGTAACATGGTTTTCCCCTTTTATACATTTAATAATATGGGTGTATGGGTCCTCCTTCTACATCCAAACTTGGCTTCTTCACCCCCCAAATTATTAGGGTACACTTATTGTATATGCTGGCAGTTTCGTGCGTTTTATTGACGCATGTCTTCTTTCCAGATGATTTGCTCATCTTCCCTTTGTTATTACGGGCTATTGCTAGGGATTTTGTGGTGTTCTTGTGAAGTTTATTTGGGGCATAACCTGGGTAGCCCCTCCACCCCGTTTTGGTGCATCCTGACTTATCTAGAGTAAAGGTTATGACGACATATGCACCTTATCCTTTAACACATCATTACTTATCTGGGCCAAAGGTCCCAAACGTATGTATGCAAACTGCATTAGCTCTGATACAGGATGTGGCCTGCAGGCCTCTTGCATTACAGCTGTAATACGTTAATACAAATCTATGACTCTATTATAATAAAACATATGCTTAAATCTATGAGGAAATGTATATATGTGCAGGTAAGCAGGCTAGTCCTATAGTTTACACAACCCGCCCCTTCTAACAGCCTTGGTCCCCCTTCTCTCCCCCCCTCTCCTGCTCAACGTAGGATGGCCTGTCCCAGCACAGGATTGACTGTCTGAGGGTAACACTGAGTGTCGTGGCGGAGCAGTTCGTGGCGCAGCGCATGTTTCTGCTGGAGCGGTGCTGGGAGGAAATGAAGGAGCCGGAGAAGGAGACCCTGTTGGCAGAGCTAGAGGCAGAGCTGACTCAGGAGGCTGAGACCTTCCTGGAGACCTATGGAAGGCGCTATCAGCATCACACCATCAACCAGAGAGCCATGCACAGAGCCCGCACAGACCACGCTGCCTTTCTGAGCGAGAAAGTGAGTCTGGGAGAAGCTGTGCCCCCAGCCAGCGAAACCCCAGGAATGATCCCAGACAGCCCCACGGGCTCCTGGCTTTGGGGCAGGAGATAGGAGTTAATCTCTCTGGTTCTCAGGGCGGCTGCAGAGATGGGAGACTGCGGCCCCCGCAGAATGGGCGCCCTGATCTCTGTCAGGGGGTGAGGGGAAGTTGCTGTGCTGTAGCCAGAGGGTCTATTGGTGAACCGGGGTTGCCAACTCATCCCTTCTAACAGCCTTGAGGCCTCTTCTCTCCCCCTCCTCTCCCACTCAATGCAGGATGCCCTGTCCCAGGACAGGATCGAGTGTCTGAGGTTGACACCGAGCATCGTGGGGGAGCAGTTCGTGGCGCAGCGCATGTTGCTGCTGGAGCGGTGCCAGGAGGAAATGATGGAGCCGGAGAAGGAGACCCTGCTGGCAGAGCTAGAGGCAGAGCTCTCTCGGGAAGCTGGGACCTTCCTGGAGACCTATGGAAGGCGCTATCAGCATCACACCATCAACCAGAGAGCCATGGACAGAGCCCGCACAGACCACGCTGCCTTTCTGAGCGAGAAAGTGAGTCTGGGAGAAACTGTGCCCCCAACCAGGGGAACTCCAGGGAACCATCCCGGCCAGCCCCCTGGGCTATAGGCTTAGGGGCAGGAGATGGGAGTTCATCTCTCCGGCTCCCAGGATAGCAGGAAACATGGGAGATTCCAACCCCAGCACAATGGGGGTCCTGATCTCGGTCAGTGGAGTGAGGGGAAATTGCTGAGCTGAAGCCTGACGGGCCATTGGTGAGCCAGGGGTGCCGACTGTTGCCTGATTTTCAGCGTTTTGTAATTGAATGGGGTTATAGGCTCGTCAATGGATCTGATCAGAAGATAATGAGTTCTAGTCCTGAAATCAGGCTATAAAGAGTTTTACAAGGACCCTCGGGGTGTGCGACAGGAAAGCTCACACTGATAACCGAATATGCATATTTTACAGGCTTTTATTGAATGACATAGAATGACAGACAAATGACTAATCTAATGGATAATGGTTAGAATTACAGTCCTGTTCTAAGGCACATATAATATATACATATATATTGTATACTTTGGATTAATATACTCACACCCTTCCCAGATAACCCGTCAAGAGAGATGTTCAGTACCTCAATTCTTGAGTGGGGGTGGGAGAGCTAGGCAGTGCTAGAGAGCTAAGAGCTATAAGATTAAGTCTACGGATAATACTAAGTATGAAGTAAGAATAAAAGATCCTAACAAACACCAAAAAAAGTTCCAAAGGAGAAGAAACTCAAAGAAGGATTAGCTGATGATTGCACCCAAGTAACCTGGTTTTCCCCTCTTATACCTTGAATAATATGAGTATATGGGTCCTCCTTCTACGTCCAAACTTGGCTTCTTCACCCCCCAAATTATTAGGGTACACTTATTCTATAAACTGACAGATTATTACATTTTGTTGGCACATGTCTTCTTTCCGATGATTCGCTCATCTTCCCTTTGTTATTACAGGCTATTGCTAGGGATTTTGTGGTGTGCTTGTGAAGTGTATTTGGGCATAAACTGGCTAGCCCCACCTGTTTTGGTGCCTCCTGACTTATCTAGGGTGAAATTTATGACCATATATGCACCTTATCCTTTAACACATCATTACTTATCTAGGCCAAAGGTCCCAGACATATGTATGCAAACTGCATTTCATACAGGATGTGGCCTGCAGGCCTCTTGCATTACAGCTATAATACGTTAATATGAATCTATGACTCTGTTATAATAAAACATATGCTTAAATCTATGAGGGAATGTATATATGTGCAAATAAGCAGGCTAGTCCTATAGGCTACACAGCCCTTGCCTTCTAACAGTCTTGGGTCCCCTTCTCTCCCGCTCTTCTCCTGCTCAACGCAGGACAGCCTGTCCCAGCGCAGGATCGACTGTCTGAGGGTGTCACCGAGCGTTGTGGGGGAGCAGTTCGTGGCGCAGCGCATGTTTTTGCTGGAGCGGTGCCGGGAGCTGATGGTGGAGCCGGAGAAGGAGACCCTGCTGGCAGAGCTAGAGGCAGAGCTGAATCGGGAGGCTGGGACCTTCCTGGAAACCTATGGAAGGCACTATCAGCGTCACACCATCAACCAAAGTGCCATGGACAGAGCACGCACAGACCACGCTGCCTTTCTGAGGGAGAAAGTGAGTCTGGGAGAAGCTGTGCCCCCAGCCAGCAGAACCCCAGGGAACAATCCCGGCCAGCCCCACATGCTCCTGGCTTTGGGGCAGGAGATGGGAGTTCATTTCTCCAGCTCCCAGGGTGTCTGCAGAGATGGGAGACTCCAACTCTGGCAGAACGGGGGGCCCTGATCTCAGTCATGGGGGTGAGGGGAAGTTGCTGTGCTGTAGCCAGAGGGGACATTGGTGAGCCAGAGTTGCCAACCTGTTCCTTCTAACAGCCTTGGGCCTCCTTCTCTCCCCCTCCTCTCCCGCTCAACGCAGGACACCCTGTCCCAGTGCAGGATCGAGTGTCTGAAGGTGACACCGAGCAACATGGTGGAGCAGTTCGGGGAGGAGTACAAGTTTCTTCTGAAGCGCTGCCAGGCAGAGTTGATGGAGCCAGAGGAGACCCTGTTGGCAGAGCTAATGGCAGAGCTGTCTCGGGAGGCTGAGACCTTCCTGGAGACCTATGGAGTGCGCTATCAGAGTCACTACAATTATCTGATGATGGTCTTTTACAGCAGCCTCAGAGACCACAGTGGGTCTCAGAAGAAAGGAATTTTCCATTCAATCTGGGCAGCGGTGGTTAGGTTTCTGCGATGGGTAGAGTCATTTTTTGGCCAGTGATGCTGAAGGCATGGAGGCCGTGGTGGCCCCGCTCTTTCCCTGCTGGTAAGGCAAAAGTTTTCATGCTCTATGCGGATTCCCCAGCGGTATCTCCTCTTCAGCTTCCAGGGTCCCTGCTTGGACTCCCTCAGCCAGGCGGGCAGCGTTCTCTCCTCCTGTCTCCGTCTCTGCCTGCTCGCTGCCTGCCTGGCTGGGCTCTGGCTGCCGTGCTGCCAGCCTGAATCTGCTCTCAGCCCACCCCTAATCCCACCGCTAGGCCCCTCACTGCTGCTCCCGCGTCCCTCCTCCTCTCTGCTGTTGTTCTGGCTCTGCCCTGGGCATCTTTCTCCCGCTCGCCCCCCACCCCACCGCTGCCCCTGTCCTGCCACCTCCCTCCTGTCTCCTCCATGCGTCGCCCCCTCCCCTGTGCCAGGAGGCCCCCCCCCACTGCTCACGCCTCTCCCCTCTCTTCTCCACACCCCCCCCTCGCTTGCCCTACCTGAGTTGCTCCAGCATCAGCAGGCACCAGGCACTGACAGGCAGCAGAGGCGGGAGTCCCACAGCGGGGCCAGCCAGTGGGGGAAAAACACTTTTCCCAGTTGTTGTGTATTTTGTGTCCTGCCTAGCTGTTGCCGTAGCAACAGAGCCTAGCTTTTTGCCGTAGCCACAAAGCCAGAATATTATGGGATAGCTCAGCCTGTTCTGCCTGGTCTTAGAGTAGTACAAGAAACCCTGTTGTGTGTTTACATCTCTCTGTGTATCTGCTGCTGGTTTCTCTCTGAGTGCAAGTAACTTCCAAGGATCCAAACATAACAACACTGGTTCCTGTGGGGTGGCCAGGCATAGCAGCAGGAGAAATCCCTCAGCTGGGCCACTGCCAGCCAGTGGCAAAAAAAACACATTTCACAGCGAGAGAGAGAGAGAATGTGTGTGGGAATGGTGGGAGACATTTAGGAGAATAAACGCATGATGTAAGAGGATCATGTCTGTATCTATAGCCCTGGGCAGGATGGTTTAGTTGGGGTTGGTCCTGCTCTGAGCAGGACATTGGACTAGATACCTCCTGAGGTCCCTTCCAACCCTCATCTTCAGTGATTCCGATTCTAAGAAGTAATAGATTTATTTCCAAACAGGGAACAGTGAGCACTTGTTGCTGCTTCAGTGATTGCTAAACGTAGCATCATTGCCTACCTGGGCATAAGTAGAAAATAAACTTTAACAGGAAACACTGAGACTAGTTCACTTTTGTCTCCTTTGGACTTTGTGCTGGTGCCACTTAATCAGTAATCGCCTATGGCATTTGCATGCCTCTGCCTTTTGGACTGGTGGCTAGTGGCTCCTATACCTGGCCCAGCTGTGGGACTCCTCCTGCTGCTGTGATGATGCTGGAGCAACTCAGCTAAGCAGGGTGCTGGAACAGGGAGGCTGGCCAGGTCACTTTTAAAAGAGGGGGGGCTTTTGGAAAGCTTGCCTCTCTCACCAACAGAAGTCAGTTCAATAAATTACCTCACCCACCTTCATGGGCAGTGAGTATAATAGTCCGGAGGGTTGGGGGGACGGACACACAAGTCTCTCTAAAAGGACACGTCATAAAAAACTCACACCCAATTCCTGTGTGAAACGAGGAATCGTTGAAATTCTTGGATTCCTTTATGAACTGTACTGTACCACAAATACCATTGAATTAACTACCCTACATGCACAGCCCAGCATGTTCAGTGATCAATTAAGAGTCCCTTCAAAGACACTCATTTGTTTTCCAGTTAAGGGAAATGGAAAATAAAATTTAAGGGAAGAAGCAGCATGGCTTGGTGTTGAAAGCTGAGCCAACAATGTGAAGATTTGGGGTTTTATTAATGGCCCCCCATCCCAGACGTCCAGTGTGACATTGGACCATCCGTCATTTAAAGCTTTATCGCAGGCTGTTGACAATTAGGGGTAGGGGTAGCGCTGCAGTTCTGGGGAGGTTGGCTGGGCTTGGCGGGAGGGGCAGTGTGTTTTGGGGAGCGCTCAGCACTGTGAAGATACCTGGGGTTTTTCAATAGTAGTACTGGGGGCTGAACAAGCACGGGAGATGGGGGAGGTGAGAGGAGAGGAGAGGAGGGCTGGTGTAGCATTGCACTGACCCTGGCTGCATGGGAGGGGTGGCTGCAGCAGACACAAGCCAGAGCAGCACCATGGTAGGAATGTGTGTGAGCAATGAGCATTCAGCTCGGGCACAGGACAGAGGGAGGGTGCCCAGCCACCCACCAGGACTTTCTGCTGGGATATGGAGCTTCTCGCCCAGCTCACCTCTTCTCCCATGGCTGCTGCAACCCTCCTTCCTCCTGCCCAAACGTCCTGTGTCTCTCCCAAGCTCTGTTTAATATACCCCTGCAAAGCTTGGGTCTGTAGGTACGGTTACTGCCCATAACCAGCCAGGGAGGGAGGAACAGACTGAGTGAGTCATTCTAGGGCAGCTCCCGTCTTGTGCTGATCCGGTTCTTGCCTACCAGGCACACATAGGTGGCAGCTCATGCTGGAAGGGGAGCGGGGAGGGTAGGGGGGAAGGAGAGGAGAGGAGGAGTCATCCAGGGACATGTGGGAAGATGCATGTGATGGAGAGAGGGAGGCGGATCCTGGGGAGGGGCCTGGGGTAGAGCGGGGATGAGTGTGGGCAGGGCCTGGTGCAGAAGAGGCAAGACAGGGAGCTAGTCTTCCCAAGGGGAGGCTTCACCAATCGCCCATGGCAATGGGGTCAGGCACTCGGCATTTTTTCCAATGAGGCTGCAGAGCTAAGTCTTCCTGAGGCAGTGGCCATACGGGTTGGGGTGGGGGTGGGGGGGGGCATTACGGCTGGGATGTATGTGGGTGGGGAAGTGGGTGGCAAGTTGCAACATCAGGTGTCAGGAAACCAAGAGAGCTGCAGCCTCCCACAGTGAAAGGGCATCGCCATCAACACAACAGTCAGACCATGAGCCCTTGCTATGTGATTTTAACTAAAACACCATCCAGGGGGGCCTCCAGTGGGGACTGGAAGCCATCAAGGCACAGAGAATCCACCATTGCCATCGGGAGTTTGTCCCAGTGGTTACTCTCCCACACTGTGAAAAACTGATGCTTTATTTCTCATTGGCTTTTGTCTGGCTTTAACTTCCAGCCAGTGGTTCTTGCTCTGCCTTTCGCCTACACTAAAGGCATATGATGGCTGTAATGCAAAACACTCCAAAAATAGGCATTGTCAGGATCAAGGTTGCCCGCACAACCTTAACACTGCCCCCTTATGTGCGTGCTTTGGCATATGGTCTTTAATTCCATGATTACATACTGTTGTTTTCCCCAGGATTCAGTGCTTGGTGTCTGAGATTTTGTTTTCTCCTCATTGTGCAGCGAGTGGCCTCAAGCCTTATTTCCTACTCACTTTCACACCCTGCTCTGAAGTCAGAATGATCAATTTCTTCATGGGTTTTTCTTTGGTACCCAAGGGCTTCACAAGCATTGATTTCTTTTCACAACACATGTGAGGTGGGGATGGGGGGGCTGAGCCCCCTTTTATAGAGGGATTACAGGGGCAAAAGTAGTCACTAATTTTGGCTGCCCAACTGGTGATGCCTGCAGCCTGACTTGTTCGAGCACTTTGCATTCTCTTACCACTTTGTATGTCAGAAGCACAGCTCCTTTTGATGTCAGCTTCAACTAGGAGTGCTCAGCACTTCTGCAAATCAAACCCCAGGGTCTTGAGTCAGGTGCCCAGCAAATGAGGTACATCCCATTAGTGGCCACTTGGGAAACATTTGGTTTCAGTGACTTGCCCAACATCACACAAGAACTGGATGCACTGAGGCAGGGAGAGAATCCATTTTCCCAGGGAAGCATCAGCTACCTTAACCAGGAGCTCCTTTCTCATCCTGCCATCCCCTGCCTCATTCTCCACACACCTTCCAACTTCTGCAACAAATGAAGCAGTGATCCACGAGACGGCAACCTTCTTCATTGCACAGTCTTGATTCATCTGTTATGAGAGAACTGGACATAGCATAAGCCACAGACATCTTGTGCTCTCAGCCACCATTAGCTGGAAACAAGAAAATGACAGAGTCAGAAGAAAGTTTGTCCTTGCTCAGGCAGAAAAAAACTTCACAACTGTAGTGTGTTACTAACAAGGATAGATATAGCAAAGTGAAAGATTTATGGGGTTGGAAGGGAGTATGAATAACTGACCTTGATTCTCTCTAAGTTTCTTACTGTGTACCTGCAATTATTACAGGGTTTTTGTTTTGTTTTGTTTTTGTCAAACTTGCTTTGCTGATAAGGAGTATTATTAAATACATAAATATATATATAGAAATTGTTTTGGCCCATTGTGATTACTTTGAGTTATACTTTGTTTTGTGTTACATAACAAAGAGATTAGTCAGTGTGTGCACTTTGGAGAAGGTTGTGAGAGAAGTTCAAGAGGATTCTCTACAAGCAAAGAGACTGGCATCAAACTCCCCAGCAGCTAAGTGGAAGGCAAGCTACCAGAAACCTGCTGCTGTTACTCGAGACCACCTCAGACTTTTGGTAACTATATTCTGGGGTGCTCTTAGACTATTGCTGTTTTTGATGTATGCTTTGAACTCAATAAAAACAAAGAGTTTTGGGTGGGAGCTCTCTTGTGTGTACCAATCATTTATCAGATGGAAGTGCTGTATCCTATTGATTTATGTTCTGCCACTGCCTGGAAAACAGAGACTAATTACCATAGCTTTGGGTTTAGATAACACCGGTTACATCCCCAGACCACAGCTGTCCTGTTCACTGTAATTCCAGACTGCTTGCCTTGGTGAGCTGAATAATATCCACTAGTGTGGCTCATTGATGGGTCACTGCTCTGTGTCACCAACTTGTGTCTGGCCTGATGGACTCTCTGCACCTCACACACAGGTGTCATACTCTAGACCCAGTGGGTGCAGATGAGATCTCACTGGCAAACTCATCTCTCGCTGGTCCTTAATATTTGTGTGTTGACATCTGCATGGGTGTACACAAAGACTCATGGGCATGGGTGAGAATAATGCTCTTAAAATGTAGTTGGTGAACCAGGCATCAGCCTGGGCTGCCCTGGACCAGGGAATGTGCTAATCTGTTCTACCAGGTCTCCAAAGGAATGCGCGGGACATTGGAAATGCATTTACATAAAAGCTGCACAAAGACCTCAAGCTACCAAGGGGCAGAGCTAACCACATGACACCCCAACAGGAGAGAGATGCTGAGACTGGGTTTACCTTTTCAGACAGCTTCCTGGGCTATAACGACAGGGCGAGGCTGAATCTCAAATAAATCATCGACTCAATGGCTCATCTATAATATTCCTTTATTATCAAAGTGTCTTGAGTGAGGCCTTTTCTGAAAGCCAGTGATCCACTGGCAATAAATATCACTGTGAAACATCTGTATTAACGCTATAGGAGAAATGATGGATACTCGCTGGTTTTATGCATTGAACAGAGACATTGAACTTTGCGGTGATACAAGGAGGGCAAAGAGAGACAAGTGTTATCCTGCACTGGCAGGACTGAACAGGCCAGTGTCCTTGAAATCACAGAACAGCGGGTCCTTCAATCAAGGGGGCTGAGGTCTCTGGGAAATGACTGTAGGGAGAAACCCTAGACTGTAACTTGCGTTAGTTAAGTGTTAGACTGAGAAGTGTATTTTTACTTCTCTTTGCTTGTTGTCCTTTCTGTCTTTACGCCTTACACGTGGTGCTGTGTAACCCTATGGGCCTTTTTTCTTAACAAAAAGCCAAGGCTGTGATTGGAAACCGAGTGTTTGTCAAACCCCAGTTAAATTGATAAGTGGCAGCATATTGTCTCTGTAAAAGAGCAAAAACTGAATAGTTGCTAGACTGTGACATTCCCCCCCTGCAATCCGGACTGGTGAGTAGCTGTGTCACCCCCATTCTTCACTCCTGGGCCCCAACTTACCCCGCTTTGCTGTATGAACCACCCACCCCTGGGTCAGGCCACTCCCAGCCTCTTGCATGTAATTGATCCCTAATGTAGTGAAGGAATGCTCTGGCCAGCCACTCATGGGATAGATCCCCAGCAAAGACCCCCAGTCTCAGATGCAACCCCAGGAACTGCCATCTTGCAGGGTGCAGTGCTGCACACTGCACCCTGCAAGTTCATTGACACTTGTCCGTCAATTTATCAAATAAATTGAGATGCACCAGTTCTGTCACTCTATGTGAGATCTCTGCACACACTCAATCCACATGCACTGTTTTTGATGAAACAAACAAGTTTATTGACTACAGCAAGATTTTAAGTGAATCTAAGTCAGGATATTAATAAGTCAAGGAGTTAATCACAATTAACTAAAGGATAACTCCCATCTTAACCTAAGATTAATATGTCAGTCTGTATTCAGCTTATCACACAGGCTGGTTGCGATGCCTCTTTCAACTAGCCCCCACCCCCCACCCCCCTTATGGGTAGATTCTTAGTCTTTGGTGTTGCTTAGAAGATGGATTCCAGGGAGGACCCCAAGAAAAAGACACCTCAGCTTTTAACAAGTTTCCCCAACACCTCCTGGGGTTAGATGATCGGCCTTGTCCAGCAATAGGTATGATTTCTTCCACTTGGTCAAAGTGCTCACAGGTGCTTAGGACAGTCCATTGTTCCTGTATGCATGCCTCTGCAGGGCATGGAAACACAGCTTCATGCTTGTCTTCATTTATTCAAACCATGTGAGCCACACATTTGGGGATATGACATAGCAGGGTTTCATATCTGCACATATGTATGACATTGCAGGAAACATGCTACCATAACAATAATGTGCAGAATTCCAAAATCACCGTACATGGCACACTTTGCATCAGACAATACACAGTTACACTGTAAGGGTGAACTTGAATGATATACAAACCACACCATAAGGGTGTACATGGAGTTCAGCGTGTCACAGCATGTTGCAGAAAGGGCCGGGCACTGCAGGGAGACATCTTTGGGGAGCCCAGGATTCGAGGTTCTGTGTTTGTTTCCCCCAAGATAAGGACTGAACAGGCCAAGTCCAGAAACGTTTGCTGGCAGGGCAGACAGGCCGGTGTGTCAGGGAAGCTGAAATGGGTGACAGCTCTGGGAAGCCCAGCAGATTGTCATATTGGCAGATATTGGGAGCAAATTGAGACTGGGCGGGTGTTGGGATTTCTCTGTAAAAAGCAACAGGGTGGTCGGAGCCTGAGTGCAGTCTGGAGCCTTGTTGCGTCCAGATGCCATCGTAACATTGAAGGCACCCAGAGCTGCAGGCCAGTGGTGACACCGCCCTTCCCTGCACTGGGTTGAACGCCAAACCATTGCAGGGGGCGAATTGTACTAGTGCTTGGAGGAGTTGGGGAAAACATGGTGATGGGTGTGCTCAGAATCTGATAGACAGACAGACACACTAGGGGCCAGACAGATAGACAGACACACTACTTTCTGACAGAAAGGCAGATGGTAACACTACATTCCAGACAGACAGACAAAGACATTAGTGTCCAGACAGACAGGCAGAAAGACATGCTGTGGTACTGCCATGGCTCCAGGTAATTGGACATGTTGGTGAGGGTCACTCACAGACACATGTGGAGCTCTGAGCTTTCCTGCTCACATTTACACTCACCAGGCTCCAGAGCTGGAGCAACAGGCAGTTCAGCAGAAGGATTTGCCCTGGCGCTGCTCCCCGACAATGGACACCAGGCAGACGGGGGTGTCTCCCACCCCACCCTGCTCCAGCCAGTGGCTCAGGGCCTCTTCATTCAGGATCAGGGTCCTTGCCTCATCCAGACACACCAGCTGAGCCCCTGGTCCCTGCTGCAGGGACAGAGCAGGGTCAGAACTGGGATCCCACCCGTGAGCCAGCCAGGCCCCTCTACCCCAGACCAAAGTCCCATGTCCCCTTCTCCAACCCAGGAGCCAGCCAGTCCCCCACCCTGCAGCTGGATCAGAGCTGGGTTCCCTAGGGAGGTTTCCTTATGTCTCATTTCCAGCATCCCCAGGTCTCACCCTCTCTGTCTCTCCCCTCCTGTGGTGTGTGTCTGATTTTCTCCACCAGGCTTTGACCCGTGTGTTGGGGATAATCCTGTGTGTGGAGCGGGGGTGATGGCACTCGGGACACAGGTACATCAGGGCCTCGATGCAGCCCCAGCAGAAGTTTAAGCTGTGCAATATGAAGGAGAGTTGTATGGTGTTCTTGCCATTGTGATTTTAATTTGTGTGTTTGTTGTGCTATGCTGGTGTGAACGGGATAAATGGTGCAATTTTAGACAAAAGTTGCAGGATGGTACCCCTGCCAATTCCCATGTGGCTGGTGGAAGATGCTTTAGAACTTAAGATAATGGCTTTTTGTAATTTTGAGGTGCAACTCACAATTAATGTCAACAAAATGAGTACCTCACTGTTCCGACAGGTAAAAGATCCCCCAGAGTCAATAATTAATCAACTGGAAATAAATGAGTTTAATTATAAACACAGGAGTAATATAGGTTTAACTAGTTATAAAAGGACATAAAAACAATAAAGCACAAAACACAAACTGATATAAGAAAGTATTAAACAGGCAACTGACTACGAAGACCTAAACTAATATTAACCAGACAGTGGTTCCTTGACCAGGAGTCAAACCCTGGTCTTCCACATGGTAGACAGGGACACTTACCACTATACTACACAAACAACTAGTTGCTTGTAGGAAATAGAAAGGGGTTACACAGACTTAACTGAAAAGCACAGAGGCAGAAGCAGTTATCTACAGGAGGGAATGCTCTCACATAGAGATTTCACAGACAATGAGTTAATTACAAGGCACAGAAAGGGGGGGGGGGGAGTCACACGGGCAGTCAACTGCAAAGGGGCAAACGGGGTTTAAAACAGAAACTGCACAGAAGGGGGGGTCACACGGGCAGTCAACTGCAAAGGGGCACACGGGCAGTTAAAACAGAAACTAAATGAGAGAGAGGGTTAGCAATGGGGGGAGGGGCGGCTTCTGCTTTCAGAGTAGGTTTAAAACAGGAACTGAAAGGGAAAGAGAGTTAGCAATGGGGGGGCAGCTTCTGCTTTCAGAGCAGATTTAAAACAGAAACTGAAAGAGAGAGAAGGTTAGCAATGGGGGGGGGGCGGCTTTTGCTTTCAGAGTAGGTTTAAAACAGAAACTGAAAGGGAAAGAGAGTTAGCAATGGGGGGGGCACAGCTTCTGCTTTCAGAGCAGATTTAAAACAGAAACTGAAAGAGAAAGAAGGTTAGGATCTTACCAGTCCCAGGAGGGAAAGTTGCAACATCACCCCTGAAGCTAAGTAGCAACACAGAGCAGGCTTACACGTTCAGGCTCGGAGTCCGGAGTGGGAGAGGGGAAAAAAAAGGGCAGCTGGTGTGTCTAGCAGATGGTGAGTTCTCTCTGGAGCCTGGGGCGTGCCCTGGCTTTAAACTAATCACTTCAGGTGGCCAAGGTTACTCCTGATTGGAGGGGAGACATTTGAATCAGGGCAAACCTTTGGCTGGGAGGTGAGCCGACCGTTAGGGAGGCTGTGCTACTGGTCATGTAGCCAGCTGCTCCCAGTCACCTGGTCAGGAGCGAGGAAATTGCCTAATAAGGTCAGTTTCAGCAGGAGTGAGCTAATGGCCTAATAAGGTCAGGTCGAGGTTTTACTGATGCACCAGGTGGGTAGGTGGGGGCGAGAGGTGGACATATCAGGTACTGCGTTGCAACACTCACGAGAGGAAGCCATCTCAGATGATTTGATTTATCTACACAGAATGAACTGGATCAGAGAGGAAAGGAACACCACATTACTATGGTGTCAAAATCGGTCTGATGTAATTTACAGCAAAGCCGATTTTAGTTACTACTACATGAGGACATTTCATCTGTTGAAGGGAAAGACACCTGTTACTGCGCTGAAGATATACTATCCAAAATGGGTTTTAGTGAATCCCTCTGCCAGTGTGGTGATGTACATAAACACCTATCAGTGTAATTGTGTAATTCTACATTGTGCTCCTAAGCCCAAAGAATACAATGTCGGGAACTTGGTGTTAAAAGAAAATTATAGAAGCCAAGTGCTGGAAACCCCAAAGGTACATCTTGTGAAAATACATGTAGGCATGCAAAGTATTAACATATCTTGCCTACATCACTGTTGTGCACCAGTTGTAACACCCGTAATACGAGAATGGTTACACTGGATGGATCTCTGGTTAGCACACAATGCTGACACACATGCACGCCCCAACGAGATATTGGAGGAGATATTTTGGGAGGTATAGGAGCATCGGCAGAGGTGCTGAATGCAATTAATGAAAAAGTTTTGGCAAATAAGTTAAGTGCCCTAGGCAAGAGCTTTGGAGCCTTATCAGATCCCATAGTACAAACACATTCAGCCTTGGGATATGGAGAAAAGTTACTTGGAGATATATTGGTACCCTGGGATATGAATAATGAGAAAGCACTCCTGAGCCTATTGCACCTCACAAAAACCGTAATAAATGCTACCTCCGAAGCTTTAGGCTGCATACAAGCACAGCTTTGGGCTCAAGGAATAGATCCAGGTATTATTCGACAAGGACTTAGTGGAGTCCTACCTGATAAAATAAAGAAATTGATTTGGGATGATGCCACCACCCAAGAAAGGGCCTTAAGGCATTGGTGGAAGATGTTAAATTTTACAGTAGATGCCCAAGCTCAACTGATTATAGCGTATGTAACGATATTGTCTAATGTTCGCATCATAGACATACACAGAGTTGTCCCCCTAGGCCTCAATGCAAAAACTGGAGTGCTATGGCCTACCGAACACTTGACATGGGGATTGAAAAAAGGAAATGAAATTTGATTCGTTAGTTTACAAGGTTGCACACGTGAAGCCATGTTGGGATCAGAATTGGGATATATTTGTGAAGAACCACTGAGACAATTTACATACCCCTGTAAGAAAGATGAATTGGATGTATGAAATTGTCAATTTGCTTTGCTACCCAATAGTAGCATTAATTCTACCATTGTGTATATTGGACAAGGTTGTGTTTGTGTATGTACACAATGTATTCAAACTGTAATTAATGAAATTTTAAAAAAAGATGTTAATCCTGCCCAAAATAAATGTAATTGTAATGTTGCTGTACTGCAATTTTGTGATGTAGTTTATGAAGTACCAAAAATATATTTTAGTTGTTAGTAGCAGATATTAATGTTGTAGAGCAGGTTCAACCCATGTGTGACCCGTCCGAGCCTAGGGTTGCCCCCTGAAAATGCCAAGATCAGGGCAGGCTGCAAAAGGAGAGCAGATTCTCCCAGCACTGGTGGGTGACAGACTTCCCAACCAGCCACGAACAGTGCTTCTGATTCCCCACACTGGTTATCAAGTAGCTAAAATAGAAATATACACAGCCCTCTTTAGTGCATTTCAGTCTCTGGCTCCCAATCAGCCACTAGGTCCAGTAAAGAGATCAGTTATTTAAACTCTATACTCTTTACCAAAGAGGTTCTCCTAACCCCAAAGGGTCAGCCACGTCACCAGGTCGTTACAAGTTTGGATCTTACCCAAAATACCACGTTGCCAGCCAATCCTATAGTAATTAAAACTACGGTTTATTATAAAAGGAAAGAAATAAACTATAAGAGAAATGTGAAATGGTGAAAGCAATCACGTACATACAAATGATTGGAAAGTCCATATATATCAGGTTTCTAGTAGAATTGTGGTTTGCAGGCTTGTATAGTCCCTCTGGTATACATCCAGTACCTGGATGGGTCTCAGTCCTTTGTTTCACAGCTTCAGTCGCAGATGAGTTGATCCAGAGGAATAGAGACTAAATAGTCCATGTGCAGAGTTTGTTCAAATTCTCCCATGAGAATTAGCAGGGTGATGCCAAGCTGGTGCTGGGATCTCTATCTTCTGATCCAAACTTTCCCTGACAAGCTTAGACAGATTTGAGGAAAAAAAGAATCAGTCCCCTAGAGTCTTTTATAGCTCCATGCAGGCTGACCGATACTTTTTTGACAGCAGGTATCTCCTTGAACAATTAATAGATGATTACTTGGGACTCTGAAGTACCATCTCCTATGTCCTGAGCACACCAGTAACTAGTTACATTAGCACAAGAAAATTGGCCATTTACAACCATTCAGAGATATTCACTACTTAAACTTCAAAGAGAAACACAAAGAATAGTATTGTTACATTCAAACTTCCAACTAAGTTTTCACATGTTCCTTCTGAACTCTTAATCAATAGAACAGTGACAGACAGGAAAGCAGTTTATCTACCTTGCTAACCTCTAACAGAGATATGTAAATAACATCAAATAACTACCAGCAAGACACTTGCATATCAGAGCTCTCGGCTACTTATAAAGAATGAGCCTCACTACCTTTGTATTTTCATATAACATATCTTGAAAGGTCAGAGTTGTGCCATGCAACTTGCAAAGTTGCTTGGCTTTTTTTGGCCTAGCATCACACCATGATATTGGGAGGTAACACTGATTTGGTACAACGCATTTGGTACAACTGATTTGGTACACACTCAGGTATGATTGCCCTGATTAAAGGACAATTGAGAACGTAAATTTGATGGTCAAACATGATGCGACTAAAGCAACCAAAGTCCTAGGGTATGTCTACAGTGCGGAATGAAGTTGATTTATTTAGTTATGTAGGGAGTTGATTTAGTTAGTGCATTGCGCAATATCGGGCCCAACGCAGGAGAAGTGGGCGACTTTCTCCAGGCCAAGTGGTACTGCAGGTCAGATGAGATGATCCAAACATCTCTTCTTAGAACCTGCGGCTGGATGTCTGCCCCGCTCCAGGGTGGTTTGTGAGTGACGTGTCTGAGCCACGCTGCAGCTCCATCACCCCATTCGTCACCCTGCGAGGGCGCTGCGGTTCAGATCAGGGGCTTCTTGTCAGACGGATCCTCAGTGCCTTCCTCCTTCTCCTCCCTTTGGCTGCCAGCATCCTTGACCCTCTTTATATCCTTCTTGGCAAAGATCCAACTGAATCCCCAGCCCATACTCCCCCCGATGCCTATCCCAGCCGCGACGCCCACCCCGGCTCCAGTGAGACCCACAGTAACTACAGCGGCAACGGCACCGACAGCGATCCCGGCACCGACAACTCCACCCACTGATGCCAGCGCCAGCGCCCCTACGCCAACACCTGCCCCAATGGCAAGTTTCTTAAAGCGCTTCCCATAAGTCTCCAGGAATTTCTCATCCTCCCTCATCATCTTCGCCTCCAGCTCTGTCAGCAGGGCTTCTTTCTCCAGCGCCAGCTCCCGCATGTCTGTCTGGCACTGCCACAGCAACTGCTTACGCTGCTCTGCGAACTGCTCCGCCATCTTGCTCGGTCGCACCTTCAGGCAGGCGATTATGTTCTGGGAGTCGCCGTCCTGCACCCGCCGGGAAGGGAGACGGCCAAGTGTGTTACAAGGGGCCAACATTGCATAGATCCCTCCCGTCTGTCCGCAATCGGTGCCCCTCACACACTGGGTGCTGCAGAGACCTGCACTGAGATCAGGCTCCCCATCACGCCAGCCGCTGCACACAAAACTGGCCCAAAAATCTCAGTCTAAACACCCAAAGGCAGGATCATTCTCCCCGTTTTATAGATGGGGAAACTGAGGTCCAGAGAGGGACTCAGTAACTTGCACAAGGTCACACCAGGAACTCTGCAGCAGCACTGTGGACAACACCCAGGAGTTCTGACTCCCAGTCCAGCCCATTAACCACCTGGTCCATGATGCCACCACTACTGCAGCTGCCCAGAAGGGGGGGACCAAGAACAACTTCCCCCCGGTGCAGAAGTTTAAGTCTCCCATCTCTGCAACCGTCCTGGGAGCCAGAAGTATGAGGTCCCATCTCCTACCCTGGAGCCTGGAGCCCACAACGCTGGTCAGGATGGTTCCCTGTGGTTTACCTGAGTGGGGGGCACAGACGCACATGCCCAGACTCACCTTTTCCCTTAGAAAGGCAGTGTGGTCCATGCGGACTCTGTCCATGGCTCTCTGGTTGTGGAAGGTGATGGCCATCTGCGCAGGGAGGACAAGACTGGGGTGAGCTGCCGTTTATGGGACCTTGTCTCCACCCCAGGGGCCATATCTTTCACTGTAGCAGACTTACGTAACAGAACGACACCGTTATCTGATGTGGAAGCGACTTCAGGCTTCTAGTGCCGCTGGTCACCAGTTTGATCCTCACGGCAGCCTAGCCTCAGCTCCCTTCCCTGCCCCGACCTGCACTTTGCAATTGTGGCTCTGTCCTGTAGCTGAGAACTGTGGAAACTCCTGCCCCAGCCAGGCTCGGCCTGAGGCTGACGCCTGACAGCACATCAGTGACACCGGATCCTGCGTGTCTGGTGGTATTTGGGGGCTGTTATCGATCTCGGGGAGGCAGATTGTTTGGGTGCGAATCTCAGCTCTGATTTGGGGCGGGGGGAAGGGTATTGTTCTGGGCTGGGTTAAACCTTGCTATGAAGCAGGAATGACTCCAGAATAGTCTCTGCTGTGGCGCTATCCTGGAGTGGCTATTGCTGAGTAGTTATTCTGGAATAGCTAGGCCGGTCTATTCCCTTGTGTAGATAAGCCCTCTCACCACCAATTCTCCTCTAGAAGAGGGCCTGTGTAGCACCTGTCGCAGCTGATCTGAGTCTGACACCCAAGCCTGTATCAGGTTTACAATGGTGCCATGGTGCTGGGCTCACACTCAAAAGGGGCCAGCGCCCGGACTGTAGTCCCACCCCTCCACCCATGCTCCACCTTGAGACCCTGCCCCCACTTGGCCTCTTCTCCTTGAGACCCTGCCCACCACTTGGTCCTCTCTTCCCCCTCTCCCCACATTCCCTGCTTGTTCCTCTCTACCCCCTCTGAGCAGGCACGGAGCATAGGCAGGGTCTCGGGAAGAAGGGGCAGAGCTGGGGTGGGAGCTTGTGGCCACAGTCCAGGCATCAGGACCCAGAAAAGATTAATCTCGCCATGGTCCCAGCCTGGGGCTCTAGCATCTCCACTGCATTATGCGGGTCTGGGTGCAACCACTCGTAACCCAGACTCCCAACTTCCCTCCCCAGTTATGGCTACCCTGTCCCATTGTTGGAGGCGCATCCTGGGAAAAATTGGACTGTCCTAATTTCACTGACCAGAGGAGAAAGGAAGTCGGCCTGTGGGATACTTTCAGGGTTGCGTTTACACTTGAAAGGAACAGGGCTTGAACCCTGGCTCCCTGTTTGACATTGGCTCAAACCCCCTCAGATTCCGGGCTCGTGGGAGCTGCTCCCCACCAGAGTGCCTGACCCACAGAGGAGAAAGGGGAATGTGAGGAATGTGTTCCTACAGGTCCCAGGAGCCACCTTGGTGGCTCTGCCAAATGTAAACATTTGGGGGTTTTGCAGGAAACTCAACAGTTCCTGCAGGAAAAACAAGAATCCCCATTTTCAGGCCAGCTCTGATAAATGGCTCTCATTTGCACACCACACCCGCAGGGCTGGTTCATGCTAGGGGTCTCACGGACTGGAGACATGTCCATAGGCTGGGTGACCCATCCAGAACCAGTCACCCTCTAGTCTAGTTAAATTCCTGTATCCCAGAGTCCAAAAACCTGAGACCCAGACCCTTTCCCAGTTGCCTTCAGCAGAATGCACCCAACTCCCAACTCCACCCCAGCCCTGACATGGAGAGGAAAGCGGAGAGACCCCACGGTCAGGTCAGAGACAGAGACCTTACCTGACAGGGAGAGGAGAAGCCAAAGCGACTTTCCTTCATCACATCAGATAAATTCTGTGAAGGAACCAAAACAAACCATCACATCACAGACTCCACAGTGCTTAGAAAGGCTGGGAACAGTGCTGAGATGTGGCCTCCTCTGGAGGTGGGGTCAGCTAGGAAAGAGCCACACAGTGATACCTGCTTGCACTGCTACAGACGGGGGACCGACTGGCTAGCAGCAAGAAAGGACCTGGGGGTCACAGTGGACAAGAAGCTAGAGATGAGTCAGCAGTGTGCCCTGGTTGCCAAGAAGACTAATAGCATACTGGGCTGCATTAATAGGAGCACTGCCAGAAGATGGAGGGAAGTGATTATTCCCATCTATTTGGCAGTGGTGAGGCCACATTTGGAGTATTCTGTCCAGTTTGGGCCCCCCCACTACAAAAGGATGTGGATAAATTGGAGAGAGGCCAGTGGAGGGCAACAAAAATGATTAGGGGACTGGAGCACAAGACTTATGAGGAGAGACTGACGGTGTAATACAATCGTGCCTAGGGTAGCCAACTGACAATGCCAGGGTCAGAGCAGGCTGCAAAAGGAGAGCAGATTCTTCCAATCACTGGTGGGTGGCACTGAAGCCCGGTTTCCCAACCAGCCACGAACTGCTTCTGATTTCCCCTCACTGATTATCACAAAGCCAGTCCACAATTGCCCACAGCCTCCTTTACTGCATTCCAGTTCCAGGCTCCAAATCAGCATCAGGTCCAGCAAAGAGCCCAGTTACTTAAACTCTCTGCTCTTTGCTAAAAAAGTTCTCTCTGGCCCCAGAGGGTTAGCCACAGCACCAGATCAATGTAGGTTTGGATCTTACCCAAATATCATACTGCCAGCCAATCCTTTAGTATCTAAACTAAAGGTTTATTGTAAAAAGAAAGAAATAAACCATGAGAGAAATATTAAAGGGTTAAAGTAAATCACAGATATACAAATGATTAAAAGTCCATATACATCAGGTTTCTGGAAGAAATGTGGAGTTTCAGGCTTGTATGGTCCCCTCTGGTTCACATCCAGTACCTGGATGGGTCTAGGTCCTTCAGTTCAGCTGCAAGATGAATTGATCCAGAGATAGGTGTGTGTCTGCAGACTGGACAGGAACAAAGACAAAATGAATCCAGTGGTTTCATATTATAAACCCCCTCCCCCGGCCATGTGGCCTGTGGACAGTCCCAAGACCCAAACTGCAGTCCAGAGTCATGTGGGCCAATCCTGGTGCCTCTTCAGGTGTGCTGCCTGCAATGGAGTCCAGAGTCACGCAAGCAGGTTCTGGTGACTCGTTGGTGATACTGGCTTCTTTCTCTGGGCCCCTCGCACCTGGGAATGCCTTAATGGGCCATTATGCGGGCCATTGTTCTGCGGCCATCCTATCTGGGGTGTTGCCCAGGCAGCACAATTTGAAACACAGATATCTAAAATCCATCTATAACTTCCATTTCACATATTACACATGAACATAAGTATTATTATCTTACTTAGCATATTATAACCTTCCGAACAGTACCTGACATGGCATATCTCACATGGATTATTATGATTCTGCCATGCTGATGTCACACAATATTCTAAATGCCCCCCCCCCCCCCCCCCACTCAAGCCACTCAAGCCAACGCGAAACTGGTGGAGAAAGGAGTAATCGGAGCTCCTGAATACACCTCAGGGCCCCCCCATCCAGACAGCATGACACCCCCCATGCAAAACTGATGCAGAAAGCGGTGTCCCTAGACACAACTGAATTCATCATAGGAACTTTCCCTCTTCAGGTTTTAACATGTTTCAAGGCTTTTACACAATATCAGGCACATGGTACATTTTTACAATTCTTGCACTAACCACAAACTACCTACAAGACTTAATAATGGCACACAGATCATTAGCAAAATCATGTTTAGCTAAAACAGGCTTTCTCCTTGCAAGGATCACTAAGGAGTTAACAATGTTATACAATTTTTTACAAACAGTTGTAAAGGTTTAGTTAGTTCAAGGGTGACACATACTTTACCACTGGTTGTTCTGTTACCTCTACATTATCCTCCTGCTGGGGCCAGGCTTTGGACCCCAACTCTTGCCCCCTCTAAAGAAACATTCCTTCATTGAGCCTCAACAAATTCATTCTGTATGTGACTCCAAGTCAGAGCATTCCAGGCATGCCCAACCCACTCTCAGCTGACCACACCCAAGAGGAATTCTCCTTGCTTACAGCCATCGATGGATCTTTTCCTCCCCTGTCTGGCAGGTAATCTGCATTAACCCATACACTAGCCAGTTTACTAGTTTTCAGATGCTTAACTGCTATCCCCTTCAAGTCTGGACTAGGTTTTAAAGAGAGATCCACCATTTTCACTAGCATCTCATAAACAGGGTTCTGATGTTCCTTCATTGCCAATCTCTGACCCCACATAGCATCAGATGTACCTGAGCTCACTAAGAGACTACAAGATACATCCAAAGCATTCAGAGGTGAGAGTTTGTCTGCCACCCCCTGTTTTCCCCAGAGATCACCAGCACAGCTGTTCTGCTGGGTAGCTTTAGGTACCCAAATTTCCCTCTGAAACTGAGGCACTATCTGCTCACTTAGAGAGCTAACAGCCTGGAGACATTCAGGTTCCAACCTCATTGTCTCTCCACTATAATGATTAAGCACATCCATTTGGTTACAGGGCTGTTTAAGCTTTCTAAATATCTTCACCCCATCTGGAATCTTTTTCAAGGTATCCAAATTGGACCTTTCTAAAACAAAGTCAGTGAATCCATCCACCTTTGGAAAACTTTGGCAGTTAGAAACTGAACTACTTTTCCCAACCTCTAAGCTGTTGCTTGCTACAAGCAACGGCCCATCCTGAGCTGACTTAATCAATTCACTTTTACACTCTTCAGTTGCAGCAAACTGCTTGCAAAAGCCATCAAGAGGTTTTATTTCTTCAGGAGCAGTTTTAGGCAACAATCCATTTCCCAGAGAAATGCCCCTTCCCTCTTCAGCTAGAGGCTGCTCTAAAGAAACATTTCCCTGAGCCTCAACAGACTCTTTCTGGGTTTCAGGTAAGTCCCGGCCCAAATCTGATACCACTGGCACCCCCTCAATTTGCATGAACTGAGAGGCACACCCTGTCTGCTCTTTAGACAGAGGATTGGAGCTAAACTCTCTCTCTGCAGATAAACTGCTATTCTCAACCTTCCAACCATTTGAAATTTCCCCCTTTTTGTCCCAGTCCACATGGCTGTTCCCAGACAAACTTTTGGAGACCGGGGTTGCTTTCCCCTCGGGCAAGTCAGTGCCCCCAACAGACACAGGCTTAGGAACCTTTCCCTCCTGCGTCTCAGTTGAATCCAGAACCACCTCTGGTCCAACTGACATAACACTGGAGATTTTCTCTCTCTCAGCATATAAACTGCTCTTCTGGACAAGCAAGCTGCTATTTTCCACAGTCCCAAGGCTAGAGACGCTCTCTTCCTTGTTATAGCATACCTGGCTAGGCACAGACAACTGCTTACATTCATGCACCCCCCTTTCCCACATTTTCCCATTGCCTACTGGTAATGCAGGAGACTTACATTTATACTCCCTCTGAATTTCACTCAGATTCAGAGCCGTCTTAGGCACATCCAACTCACGCCCAGCTGGTAGCACTGGAAAAGACCCCCCCTCTTGACTACCAGATAGGGAATCTACATCAAAACCACATTTTCTTTGTGATCTAGTGACGACATTGACCTTGCCCCTCAGAACTACAATGTCATTTCCTATTAAAATATCCGCCGGGATCAGCTCCCAAACCCCCACCACCATTTCACCCTTAAAATCTTCCCACTCCAAGTGGACCTTTGCCAAGGGCACCTTTACTTTGTACTCAGAAAGAGCCACCAAATTCACACTCCTATCCGGAAAATAATCCTCCTCCCAGATCAATTCCTTTTTAACCAAGGTAATTTCTGAGCCGGAATCCCTCCATCCAGTGCACTCAATCCCATTGACCCTGGCTCTCTTTACAAACTCCTCATTGCCCCTTTCCATCTCTGCCCTCACATAGTTAGTGAGCATTAAGTGAGCAAAGTGGTAGCATTAACTACTGCAGTGTTCGTCTCCCCACACAAGGTGGCAGGGCCTTCCTGTATCTGGACAGTCTCTGTGCTTAAAGAGACAGCGTTGGAATTAATTGCTGCCCGGGGGATCGCTGGCCTTGGATTATTCCTGTCGCCTGGGTTTGGATAATTTGGCCTTATAGGGCCTATCTGTCCACACTGGAAGCACGCAGCAGGCTTTCCCCCTGGGTTGGTATAGGACCTCCTGGCTAAATTGGGGCTAGTCTTATTCTGGACCCCTCCTCTCTTCTAATCTGCGAAGAATAAGGGCTGTTCTTCCCTTGAGGTTTATGCCCCTCCCAGTTCCTGTTTTCCACAAAAGCATCTACAATCTCTGCAGCCTCTAAAATGGTCTTGGGGCTTCTATCCAGGACAGCTGCTCTGATCTGGTGGGGTGCTATTTCTTGGAGTTGTTCCCTAGCAAACAAATCAATAACCTTGCTGAAACTGTTACAAGCCTTTGCTCCCTCAACCCACTTCTTCAAATACCCGAGCAGTTTATGAGCAGTTTCAACGTAGGTAACATTATCAGACAACTTAACATTTCTAAATTTCAGCCTGTAAGACTTGGGGGTAATTTTAAACCTTTGCAACACCCCTTTTTAAATTTCCCATAATCTAATGCATCCTCTAACTCCATTTCATTAAATACCGTCCTGGCTTTTCCAGTCAATTTGGTGAGGAGAACAGGCATCCTTCTCTCATCAGGAACCTGATGAACACTACAGAGTTTTTCAAAAGCAGACAGAAACTCTTCAATATCCTCGTCATCTCTGTAAACGGGACAGAGCCTTTCCAGATCTTTGCTGGTGGGAAGCGAAGAATTCTCAGATGGCTGCGGTGGATCCTTTCTTCCCTCCTGGAACTGGAGTTTGGCCAATTCCATTTGTCTCCGATGAGCTTGTTCAGCCATCTCATTATCTCTTTTCTTTCCCTGCCACTGAAGTTCTGCTATTTCTCTCTCATATTGGAGATGCTTGTCTCCCCAGGTTGACAGCTGATCTTCTTCCCCTGCTCCCTTTGCGGGAGAGTCGGTCGGGGATCCTATTTCCTTGTCATTGTCTTTGAGCAGATCTCTTATTTTCTGCTTAAAGACATTCCCTTTAAGGGTGATCTTTCTATCTATACATAGCTGTTTAAGTTGTTTTGTTCTCATAGCATCATATGATCTCTGCTCACTCATCTTGACTACTTTAATCTTTAACACTCTCAGTATCAAATTTCAAAATTTGGAATAGCGTGAGGTTCTGATCTAAACTCCAAATGTTCTGGTTCTGTGGATCCTGCCACGACTATGCCACTGTGATACGACTGTGCCTAGAGTAGCCAACTGATAATGCCAGGGTCGGGGCAGGCTGCAAAAGGAGAGCAGATTCTCCCAATCGCTGGTGGGTGACACTGAAGCCCGGTTTCCCAACCAGCCACAAACTGCTTCTGATTTCCCCTCACTGATTATCACAAAGCCAGTCCACAATTGCCCACAGCCTCCTTTACTGCATTCCAGCTCCAGGCTCCAAATCAGCATCAGGTCCAGCAAAGAGCCCAGTTACTTAAACTCTCTGCTCTTTGCTAAAAAGTTCTCTCTGGCCCCAGAGGGTTAGCCACAGCACCAGATCAATGTAGGTTTGGATCTTACCCAAATACCACGCTGCCAGCCAATCCTTTAGTATCTAAACTAAAGGTTTATTGTAAAAAGAAAGAAATAAACCATGAGAGAAATATTAAAGGGTTAAAGTAAATCACAGATATACAAATGATTAAAAGTCCATATACTTCAGGTTTCTAGAAGAAATGTGGAGTTTCAGGCTTGTATGGTCCCCTCTGGTTCACATCCAGTACCTGGATGGGTCTAGGTCCTTCAGTTCAGCTGCAAGATGAATTGATCCAGAGATAGGTGTGTGTCTGCAGACTGGACAGGAACAAAGACAAAATGGATCCAGTGGTTTCATCTTATAAACCCCCTCACCCGGCCATGTGGCCTGTGGACAGTCGCAAGACCCAAACTGCAGTCCAGAGTCACATGGGCCAATCCTGGTGCCTCTTCAGGTGTGCTGCCTGCAATGGAGTCCAGAGTCACGCAAGCAGGTTCTGGTGACTCATTGGTGATGCTGGCTTCTCCCTCTGGGCCCCTCGCACCTGGGAATGCCTTAATGGGCCATTATGCGGGCCATTGTTCTGCGGCCATCCTATCTGGGGTGTTGCCCAGGCAGCACAATTTGAAACACAGATATCTAAAATCCATCTATACCTTCCATTTCACATATTACACATAAACATAAGTATTATTATCTTACTTAGCATATTATAACCTTCCGAACAGTACCTGACATGGCATATCTCATATGGATTATTATGATTCTGCCATACTGATGTCACCCAATATACTAAATGCCCCCCCACTCAAGCCAGCCCGCATGACACCCCCAATGCAAAACTGGTGTAAAAAGGAGTAATCGGAGCTCCTGAATACACCTCAGGGCCCCCCATCCAGACAGCATGACAGAGGGAACTGGCCTTGTTTAGTTTGCAGAAGAGAAGAGTGAGGGGGGATTTGATAACAGCCCTCAAATATCTGAAGGGGGTTCCAGGTAGGATGGAGCTAGGCTGTTCTCAGTGGTGGCAGATGACAGAACAAGGAGCAATGGTCTCAAGTTGCAGTTTGGGAGGTCTAGGTTGGATATTAGGAAAAAGTTTTCCCCTAGGCGGGTGGTGAAGCACTGGAATGGGTTACCTAGGGAGGTGGTGGAATCTCCATCTTTAGAGGTTTTTAAGCTGAGGCTTGACAAAGCCCTGGCTGGGATGATTTAGCTGAGGTTAGTCCTGCTTTGAGCAGGAGGTTGGACTAGATACCTCCTGAGGTCCCTTCCAACCCTCATCTTCTATGATTTTAGGATTCTATGATACCGCACAGTTATTAGGGTCATCAGTGACTGCCCAGGGAGAGTTTCCCTGTCCTACATTCTGCAGCACATCTGGCCTCTCCCCACCTTTATCATGGCAGCAAGCTGTGTCCTGTTGAGCGGCTCGCCATGCTGGTCCCTCCGGACGTGTTGGCCAACCGAGCCCACCAGGGAGGTGACGTAGCCCCTCAGGCTCTCCCGGAAATCCTCATCCATGTCTGCAAAGGGGAGAGAGATGGACAATGGGCGTTAATCAAGGGCCTCTTTGATCCCCCTTCTCTCTGCCTTCCATGCCCAGGCATGAGCAGTGACCCAGTCACATTGCTCTGCACATGGCAGAGGGGTCGGAGCTGCTCTCCTGGGTCCTTTACCTCTCAGCCTTCCCTCGTTTCCAGTCATGATCCCTTTGCCAGGGAAGGGCATCAGGTAACAGTGGGTGCTGCTTCTCTTCAGTGCTTCCAGGGCCTTGGGGTGTTTGCAAGGGGATGTCGCCGCCAGCATCTGCCGGAGCCAGGGGGAATCGTTACAATGACACACGATACACAGTGTTAGCGTTAGCCAGAGCTGCTGGGCAGTAGGAGAGGGTCTGGAAGAGCCCTGCCTGGTTTGTGGCAGACGTTGGGAGGGGTGCAGTGAACGAGGCAGGGGATGGCAGGAAGAGAAAGGAGTGGCTCCAAGTCCCAGTCTCCACTTCTCCGGCTCCCAGCCTCTCCAGGCTCCTTGTCCCAGCCTGCTCCTTTCCCTCCCCTGGCCTGGCTTTTCTCCCCTCCACACTGCAATGAAGCCACTTCCTCCTCCACGCTGCCTGGGCTCACTGTAAACACGGGGTGACAGGCGTCCCCGCTCTCAGTTCTGGCACCTAGCCTGGGCAGGAATTACAGGGAGACTCCAGCGTTGCTTCTGCAGCCCCGGGCTGGAGCATGGTCCTTATGAACGGACTCTTTGGAGACTGCAGAAGGGAAACACTAGCACAGAGTTCTCAACCTTTTTGTGCTGGCAACCCACTTTGAATTTCAAACACAACTGTGACCCCCCTGCTTGAAAAAATTGTGACTCCCTCCATCTTACACTTGGTCCTGAGCTGCCCTGGGCGGAAGCACGTAACTTAGCTTTTCAGTGTCCCTTGTGGCGAGGGGGTCCTGGGCAATTTTCCTGCTTGCCGCCCCGTAACTGGTTCTGCACTTGTGAGCCCCGAACCCATCCCACAGCTCCCCTGGGGGTCGCACCCTCCCCGATTGAGAGACACTGACCTAGCAAGTCTCTCCAGAGTATTACTTGGCCTGGCTTGTTACTTGGCCAAATGTGGGGGGATTGTCTTGGGAACAGCCCATGGCAAATCTCTGACACACGGGCCACCCCCAGCCAAATGTCAAGTCCCTGCTCCAAGGCAGGGGTTGCTAGAGATGTTCAAAAAAAGGAACATCCAAATTTTTCTTTCAATATTGCCCAACCACGTGTCTTTCTTTAGCCACATTCTCAGAAACAGCTGGATGGATCACTCGACGATTGCCTGGTCTGTTCGTCCCCTCTGAAGCACCTGGTGTCACACACTGCACCAGCATGTACACCCTTGTGGTGTGATTGTGTATCATTCATGTTCACCCTTATAGTGTAATTGTGAGCCAGGGTGATGTGTAAGAAAAAGAGATATGAATCGATTTTATACTAATATTTGCCAATTATATATTGATATTTGCTAATTGCCCTGTGTGATTTTTAATGTAATATTAGAAATGATGCTGTTCTTTAATGAATTTCTTTACTGCTTGACATAAGTGAACTGTATTTTGTTAGGTTCCTTCATTTTGCTGTGTTTCTGAAACTTGGATTAGTTGCTTTTTGGGTAGAAGTGAGGACTGTGTGTGGGGTTTAAATAGATAAAGAAAGACGCTAGCCCAAACCATTTGGACAACAAAGAGGGGAATGAAGAAGCCAGCTGCAACTATCACCCTGACCCTGAAGGCCGAAGAATGCAGATAACAACCCTAAAGCATGGGAGAATCCATCCTGAGAATGTAACAAAATCTGAAATAAGAAAAGGAGAGGGCATGCTTGCCACTGACTGGTGCATGGCTACCATACAGAGTCTGAAGGCAGCAGGACACAGCAAGAACCATAGACTTACATGAGAGCCAGCAACTATAAAAATGGGTTGAGAACATGGAGACTTTGGGATTGTTCTGCAATTATCATCAAGGACCATCAGTTTGCGCACCGACAGAGGCCCGGCTCCCACCTCGTTCTCAGCCTATGTGGCCAGTAGGCTGGCTTGAACAACAAATAATAAGGACTGGTCATTATATTATATCAGTCTCCACAACTCTTGGGTGCGTGACTATGAATGTTTGAATGCAATAGCTTTTTAAGAATTTTTTTTTGTATTTACAATAAACGCAGCATATTGCCTTGTCCCCTGAACAGATCCCGCTGATCATTTCTTTTACAAGTATAACATAATTGTGTATTCTCTAATGCAAAGTATGTCATGTAAGATGTTTTTGGAATGCTCATGGTGTACTGAACCTTATTGTTATAGTAGTATGTTTTTTGCAATACCACATGTATGACTAAAAGCTCTGCTATGTAATATTCCCAAATATGTGTCTCATGGCTTGAAGCAGATTCAGGTAAAACCCTCCAAAAGCAGAGAGGTAGTTCATGCCTCACGAAGGCATGCATAAAACAACCCAGCTCTGCCAGGAACAATGGACTAGCCTAAGCACTACTAAGGGGTACTCATCTAACTCAAATGGAGGAATCTGTAGGACTGCCCAGGGGATGGGGAAGGAACATGTTAAAAGAAGAGATGTTTTGCAATCTTTCTCTCCTCCTCCTCCATCCGCAAACAGGACCAAAGAGCTGAAACGCTGACTTGGAGAGATCCTGGCTGCAGGCCAACCAGCCAGCCAGTGGTGAGAGTCATCTAAGACTGAAGGGTTGCTGAAAGTGTCCACCTTAGTTTAAAATGCGTTTGGCTTCTTTTTCATCTTGTAAAATCTGATCTACCTAAAATCTTTCTGCACTTAATACATTTGTTTGTTTTATCTAAAGCAGTGTGTGTGGTTTGAAGTGTATTAAGAATTCCATTTCAAGTGACAAGGCTGATGCATATCAATTTCTTTGGTAAATTGACAAACATATGAGCTTGCAAGGTGCAGTGTGCAGCATGTACACTGTAAAATGGCAATTCCTAGGGTTGCTTCTGGGATTGTGGGGTTTGGCCAGGGTCATTCTAATCCCGAGTGGCCGTCTAGAAGCACTCACTCACTTAGTGGGGAACAACTTGCTTGCTGGGGGCTGGGCCTGGACTGCTCAGGAGGGAGGTTCACACAGCAGAGCAGAGTTTGATAGGCTACAGGAGTGAGGGTTTGGGGTGACACAGCAATATACCAGTCCAGATTGCAGAATGGAATGTCACACCTTGCATTGGCCACTGTCAAAAGGTAGGATAATGGGCTGTGTGGACCATTGGTCTGACTCGGTTTGGCAGGTCTCATGTTCTTATGGAGAAATACAGAAAGAATTTAGCGTGAGGCAGAGAAGAAGCATGGAAAATTTCAGCCCGAACAGTTAAAGGTTGGCAAAGCAACTAAAAAGGGGTCTTATAATGGGATTTGTCAGGCAACTTTTATCCAGGGTGGTGCAACCAGCCCCCTAGAAAGGAAAGGCCCCATATACCAGTCCCCACCCCCATGAGCCCCGGAGTCACCTGTCTGACGTTTCTCAGATACTCCTTCCCACCGTCGGCTCCAAGGATCCGGGAGCTGCTCCAATCCCGAACCAGTAGGTCTAGGTGCTGCAGGAGAGACAGGAAGGGAATGGAGGTCACTGCAGTGTGGGAGGAAGCTGGGATGTACAGAAGGACAATGTCTGGAGGGAAAGCCTCAACCCTTGCGGAATGGGACAGGGGTGCCTGGGGCAGGAGCAGGCTGTGGAGTAGGGGAGGGGTCTTCAGCATATGTGCAACATGCCCAGCCATTTGATAGCACTGTCGTCAGCCAGGTGGAGAGCCGATAGCCCGTCGTCGATCTAAGTCAGCAGGCCCTCGTCAAGGCTGTACACCGTAGTCTGAAGATGAGCACAGTTGGCTCGCAGGTCGTTAGAGCCACCCCATCTGAAGCGACCAGCCACACAATTGCCCTGACCTGTTCGAAACCAGCTCAGGTGCCTTGGCAGGTCCAAAACTGGTGGTCCGATGGTGGGGTCAGTGACGACTGAGAGATTCGCTGAGCGCTCGTTGTGCCAAGAGATTCCACCCACATGCCCCACAGTGCCATAAAATGACCCTAAAAAGCATCTTGAAGGCAGGTGAGCTGGCGGGTGGTGGACAAAGTCTGCATAGAAAGGCAGGTCGCCATTTTCATGGCTCACAGCCAGCAGCATGACGGAGGTTCCCTCACAGCGAATACGGGGTGATGCTGCATTACTATGTATTGGCAGCGGAGTTGCACGGAAAGTCCCTATAACGATGCGCATAGGGGAGGGGTGCAATGGGGGGATACGTGGGGCAGGGCAGGTGATGAGGGGTGATGTTGTCTCACCTGAATAGGCTCCAATCCGTAGGCCTCTCCCACCACTTCAGCCACATGCAGGAACATCTGCAGAGCAAAGAGAAGGGTCGGGGGGTGAGTCTGGGGCTCCACAGGCATTTACCATGGGGAGGGGACCCTGCCTGTGATCAGAAAGGGGTCTGACTGCCCCATCCCCCCATCTGAGCCGCTCCCTCCACCCGTGGCAGAGACTGAGGCCCGCTGAGCACGAAAGAAAACTGGAGATGGACAGAGACGTTTTCACGGGTCACAGAGAAGCAGGCTGCACCCGGTCAAGGGGGTGTGCGGGGAGGCTGGGGGGCCACAGAAATCTGGTGCCAGGAGATGGCCATCGGTGCACACCCCTCCTCCACATACTGCGCCCCACAGAGGGGCAAGTCTGGTTCTAGGGCTCCGTGGAGTTGGGAGGCAGGTCAGATCAGTGATCCCAATGTGGGGGTCCTTCACACGAGGCATTCCCTGGATGCACCCCGCACCCCACACAAACAGCACTGCCTCAGGCTGACAGATGACACCAACACTCTTTGCACAGCCCCGGGGTCAAACCACAGCTATGCTTACAGCTTGAATGATTTTCGCCATGCCGCGTTTCCCTAGGCTCTCCCTGGGCCACCGTCACTCTGCATTAACCAGGTTTTTGCCAGCGACTAGACCCAGGGCAGCATGGACGGATACAATCCCTCCCCAAGCCGACCCATCCCATGCAGAGAGATTCCACCCCCCAGGGTACGTCCGAGGGCAGGATGTGGCAGATGCTGCAGGTGGTAGTGACCTCGCTAAGGGCGCAACCTGGCAGGGCTGTCACTGGGTAAGAGCCTGAAGAGAAGAGCAAAGCAGAGCAGGGTGCAGAGTGACTGCCCCAGGCCCTGGCCCCAGCAGCCTTCCCATCAATGGCAGAGCTGGGCTGGAAGGGAGTGATGGGTCCTAACTTTGGCTCAGTGGCCAACCCCGGACACCTGGGAGCAGAGAGCCAGGCTGGGCTGTGTGGGCTGACTCAAGAGACCTACATAACCGTGGGAGAGTCAGTTTCTCTCCAATGGGCCTCAGTTTCCCCACAGGACCAATTGGGAGGGAAAATAATCCTGTGGGGCCAACGGAGAAACCGGCATGGCCATGTTCTGTGTCGCCTGCTCTGCCTCACCTCCAGGTATTCGAGATCCGTGTCCTTAACCCGACTGCCAATATTCAGTATCTGCAAATAATCATGAGACAGACAGAGCTACAGCCACGAGCAGTGACAGCCGGCCCGGGACACATCATCCCCCATGGAGCACAGCACCCCCTAGTGCCGCACAGGGTATTGGGGCCAGCCCTGTCTGCTAAGGGACAGCACCCTCTACTGAATACCCGCCACACTCCCTGCAGCACTTCACCCCCTGCTTAGCCCCCCAACCTGGTAGGAGCTGAGCAGCATGGACAAGGCGGAAAGTTTGATGCTGGTCTCCTTGTTGCTTTCAATGTCCATGGAGCCCTTGGTGTCTATCAGCAGCACGGCCACCTGGGGGACAAGAGTGACAGCCCCAGGTCAGCTCTCAGCTTTGTGCAGTAACTCACAGCTCCTCTGCTTCCCACAGCCTGTCCCCTGCTCAGCCCCAATGGCACCTAGCATCTTGTTCCAGCCCGCCCCAGTGTTAGGTCCCTCCTCTCGTGCTTCTCCATTCCCCCCATTATCCATCCCTCAAGGTTATCCTGGAGCCTTTCCATGTCTCCATCCTTCTCTCCCTATTTCCCCCATTCCCTCTGTTCCCAGCCTTCTACCCTCTTCCCTCTTTCCCCTTTTCCTCCTCCCCACGCTCCCATGACCTCCTCCCCTATTACTTTGCACCCTCAATATCTCCCCCACTTACTTTGCCCCCCTCTGCCAGAACCCAGAAGGGCTGACTCCACGCCCACACACCCTCAGTGACTCTCTGTATGTCCATGCGCCACTCAAATCCCTCCAGGGGCTCATCCTCCCAGCCCATCCACGACCCTTCACTCGCCTCCTGCCGGAAAGACACACAGGAGGGGGTGGGGATGGATGTCAGTACAAGGTGGGAGAGGAGAGTGACTTGTCTCCCCCACCTCCAGGATGCAAACTCTTGGGGACGGGGGCAGAAACAGGGGTTAATTGCACTAGTGTGGGGTGGGGAGGAATACATGGTGACGGGTGTGCTCAGAATCTGACAGACAGATCAACAGAACCACTGCCACCTAGACAGCGAGACGGATGAACACACTGAGTTCTAAACAGACACACAGGCAGACAGAGAGAAATGCTTGGGTCCAGACAGACAGACAGACAGACACTAATATCAGACAGAATTCCAGGCAAACAGACACACTAGGGTCCAGCCATGGCCCCACCTAACCACGTATGTTGGGGGGGCAGTGCAGACAGACTCAAGTGCATCTCTGGGCCCTTCAGCAAGGGACAGAATGGGGCCACTCACACCCACAGCTCACAGAATCATAGAATCGTAGAAGATGAGAGTTGGAAGGGACCTCAGGAGTTATCTAGTCCAACCCCCTGCTCAAAGCAGGACTAACCTCAGCTAAATCATCCCAGCCAGGGCTTTGTCAAGTCACAGCTTAAAAATCTCTAAAGATGGAGATTCCACCACCTCCCTAGGTAACCCATTCCAGTGCTTCACCACCCGCCTAGGGGAAAACTTTTTCCTAATATCCAACCTAGACCTCCCAAACTGCAACTTGAGACCATTGCTCCTTGTTCTGTCACCTGCCACCACCAAGGACAGCCCAGCTCCATCCTCCCTGGAACCCCCTTTCAGGTAGTTAAAGGCTGCTATCAAATCCCCACTCACGCTTCTCGTTTGCAGACTAAAAAAGCCCAGTTCCCACAGCCTCTCCTCATAAGTCTTGTGCTCCAGCCCCCTCATCATTTTGTTGCCCTCTGCTGGACTCTCTCCAACTTGTCCACATCCTTTTTGTAGTGGGGGGCCCAAAACTGGACACAATACTCCAAATGCGGCCTCACCAGTGCCCAATAGAGGGGAATAATCATTTACCTCAATTTGCTGGCAATGCTCCTACTAATGTAGCCCAATATGCTATTTGGCTTCTTGCAGCCAAGGCACACTCCTGACTCATATCCACCTTCTTATCCGCTGAAACCCCCAGGTCCTTTCTGCAGAACTGCCTAGCCCATCGGTCCCCAGTCTGTAGCTGTGCATGGGATTCTTCCGTCCTAAGTGCAGGACTCTGCACTTGTCCTTGCTGAACCTCATCAGATTTCTTTTGGCCCACTCCCACCCCCATTTACACTCACCAGGCTCTGGAGCCGGCGCAGCAGGTAGTTCATCAGGAAGGATTTGCCTCGACGCTGCTCCCCGACGATGGACACCAGGCAGACGGGGGCAGCCCCCACCTCACCCTGCTCCAAGCAGCGACTCAGGGCCTCCTCATCCAGGAACAGGTCCCCTTCCTCATCCAGACGCACCAGCTGCACCGGGCGTCCTGGCTCTGGCTGAACTGCTGGCCCCTGCAGCAAGGACAGAGAAAGGTCAGAACTGGGACCCCATCCCTGAGCCAGACAGGAACCTGCCCCCAGATCAGATCCCTGTGCACCATTTCCATCTCCTGTGAGACATCCTTCTTGAACTGAGGACACCATAAATGGACACAGGATTCCAGCAGCGTTGCACCAGGGCCCAATCCAGAGATCAAATAAACCTCCCTGCGGTTTCTTGTGATTCCCCTGTCTGTGCATCCTTAGCTGTTTTGGCCTCAGAGTCTCATGGGGGATCACGGGGGGCTGATGATTCACTACAGCCCCCTGCTCTTTGTCAGCATCCCTGCACCCCCCGAGAGAGCCCCCAGCCCGTGAGCATGGCTGACATTCTTTGGCTGTGTCACGGCGCGTGTTGTTTGCTTGTGCCCAGCAACCCTAGCGATGGGGCTGTTGGGGAAGCCAGGCTTTTCTCTGCTCCCTACGGCCTGTCAGACACCGTGTGCCGGGGGCTAATCACTGGCTGTGTCGCTCCCAGCAGGGGCACAAGCCCCCGAGAGGAGGCTGATCTCAGTCTGCCAAGGGCAGCTGGGGAGACACAGTCGCTGCTGAAGCCTGAGTCCGGGAGACACCGAGCTCGACCTCAGGAAAGGCTACGCTCAGGGTGTAGCAAGGAAATAGCTTCCTTCCAGTCATTCAGTGAGCTGGGAGCTGATTGGCTGAGCTTTCCTCCTGGTGGAGTGAGAGCAAAATCACCTTCTCACACCTGTAAAGCCCTGGGGTTGGGTGTGGAAACTGAGGCACAGAAAGGGGAAAGAACATGCTCTGCCCTAACTCCCCTCTCCCAGTGCTGGACTTTGATGACAGAGCTCCAAAGTCATCTCTTTTTCTGCTGGAGCCTCTCCCCAATTTCCCAGCCTGGGATCCCTCCCAACCACCAACATACCCGGAATGGGACCTGCTCTACCCGTCCTACCAGCAGTGATGCCTAAGTGAGCTCCAGGGCTGGCCCGATTCGTTTTTTCATCCTAAATGGATTTTTCCCCCAAGATAGATGGAAAATGAGATTTTTATTTCCCTCCTCTTAGGAGACTGTGAACAAATAAGGTGAAAGACTAAGTAATAATCCTGCTTTTGGCCTTGCTTTTAGCCTAGGAGGCATACAAGAATGTAAGTGAAGGCACAAGGTTAAATTTGCCCCTGCCCAAACAGAGCAAGAGTTTCGCCTCTCTGTAATAAGAGAAGATAAGGGGACAGACCCCAGCAGGAGTTGCTACAGTAATCAAGCAGCTCAGGGAGAGAGAGGGAAACGCTGACACTAGGAGAAAGGGACTGTAGCTAAATGTAACCTCGCTCCCTAACCCCTCCTATTAGGTATAAAGGAGGCTCAGGTGGTATTAAAGACCCCAGACTCCCTCCAGAATAGAACGTGACCATATATTGCAAGGGGTGGTACCGGTGGAGGGGGGCCATACAGGTATAATTCAGCCTACCAAGAAGCAGGAGGGGGAGAAGTGGGCTCGGTCAGCATATGGAGCCATAGTTAGGGAAAGAGGGGGTGTGGAACTATGGTTGGGGTGATTGAAACTCTATCGACATATAGAGATAGGCCCAGCTGGTGTGAAGGGCTACAAATACAGTTATGGGAAAGGAAGCCCAACTGGTGTGAAGGGCTATGGTTTTATGCTTGCTTGTTTAGCCCCAATAAATGCATTGCCTAGATTGGACTCTGGACTGTTTTTTTCTGGCAAACTGTGTCTGGGAATTGAGAGGGAAAGGGCAGGGAGCCCTAACACCTCCATCTATAGATAAAATCTATCAGGTTTTCTTTAACAGAATGTACCAGATTTGCAGGACATTTGGGGTTTACCTGCAATCCCCAGCTGCCGGAGGCATGGGACTGCTGCACTGTTAAACCAAAGCAGTGAGCATCCAGCCCTCCTATTTCCAGTGCTTGAACCTGGAGGTTTATGGGGGAAGTTGGAAAGGGGGCTCTAAATACCAGAAAACAAATATAGAGCCCCTCTTTTTGGTGGGGGGTGAATAGCTGAGGGGCCAGCACTACTTCCACCACAGGTTAGCTTATGCCTGTAAATGTCCTGATCATGGCTAACGTAAGACAAGCCACATTCTGGGAGACTCTGCATGCACAGGGATTTGCCCTGGTTTTAGCTGGTTTAACTGGTTAGAGTTCTACTGTATCTCAAATCATGGCGTGAGCCAAAGCAGGCAATGGTGGGGGTAGATTAGCTGCTGTCTCTGCCTGTCTCTCTGCTGGATAGAGAGTGAGGGCTTAACTGTCCCTGCCCTGCAGGAACCTGACACCCAGCCACTGGGAATCTCCCCCCACACAGAGAGCCAAGAGCTATCATATGACTGGGCAACGCTTTTAACCTTCCTTTTTAGGGAGGGTTCTATCCTTGGCTCTGGAGAATTTGGGATTGTCATCTGAATAGTGACGGCTGGAGCAGGGAATGGGACATGGGGCCTTTCCCTTCCATGATCTGACAGCTCCCACAGTGTCTTAGGTGTTCGTTAATTGCTGCAATTTGCATTTCACTCCTTTGGGCTAAGCAGAGATCAGGACTGGCCCTTTCCTGGTCTCCCAGCTCTGTACCATGGCCATCACCTCATTGTCAGTATTAGTTCTCTTCATCACTTCACACTGAGGTGAACTCGTGATTTCCAAAAGGGGCTTAATAGAAAGAAGCAAGAGGGAAGGAGAGATACCAAAGGCCATTTCACCTTCTGTGCCCACACCCCCTCACACTCCCACACACATCCCTGTCTCCCTTTCAGGCCCTGCTGCTTTCATCTCTTCTGCACACCCTGTCTCTGCATCCTGGACTTTACCATGTCTGCATTGTGCTACGCGTACCCTGGGTGGTGAATTTCATGGTGTTAGGGCGCGCAAGACTTTGTAACGCTGTCAATGCTAAGCCAGAAAAGCTAGAGTGCATCCCAGACCTTACCATGTCACTTCTCTGTTCACTAACTGCAGCTGCTGCTGCGGTTGCTCAGCTTATGATAGTAATAAGTCCTGTGCCTATAAGTTATATCCTTGTGATTAATTGTACTTTCATTGTACTTTTCATCTTAAGGCTTGTGCCGGAGCTCCCGCTCCTGTCTGTCTTTCTTATGCTATCACAGGTAATAAATAAGCACTTTTGACATCCTTTTGGTGTGCTTCCATTCCGAATTTCACTACACATAGGTTTATAACACTTGGCTTTGGGATCATTCCTACCCGCTGGTAATGTAATTTACTTAATTTGCTCTGTCCCCTCAGCCATAACTCCATAGTGACAAAGCTTTGAGTGTGGGATGTGCCTTGGTTTCTTCACTAAGAATCTCATCCATGCTCACTAAACCAGAAACCTAATGAGTATGTGGCCATGTGACGCTCCTAATGATTTGAAGATTGGTAGTTGTGACCAATGGAGATGTGGCCCTTCCTGTAAAGATCTCAATACCTTTCATCATCAGTCACTGCCCAACACTACACAGCATTGAACAAGGTCTGGGGTTTGGCACTGAGAGACCTCAGCCTGCCTAGTGTCATGGCAAACACACCATTAAAAATCTTTTTAACCTTTTATTAAAGATACAGAAAAGAAGGAAAAACACTTAAAGTCTTTGAAATGTAGACTATCAAATGAGGCTTTAATTTTAGCAATGTCCCTGTTCTCTTTCCCTTCAGCTGGTGAGAGTTTTAGAGGGAAACCTCCTTGTCTGAGAGTCTCTTAGACATTATCAAAGGATGGTACTTATGACAATTTGGGGTGTAATCCAGAGCACTGGTGGGGGGGCTGTGTCACAGCCTGCCCTGTAACCTGGGAGCCCTACAATGCCTTGCTGCTGTAGCTCCCTACCTGGACTGCTCCCATACAGCCATCGGCACGGTACAGCTGTGTACAGCTGCCGCCTGCCAGCCACTCTCAGGTCACACTCTGGATCTCACCAACCTCAGTTATCACAGCAGGGTGACCCCCACGTTCTCCCAGTCCCAGCCCCACCCCCCAAAAAAGCCTGTGTTTTGCGCTGTCCAGCCCTCTCCTCTCAAGCCATAGAAGGAGAGAGGCAGGATTAAGGGAAGGAGCTCAGCCTGGCTGGGTCTCCACTGGCCATGGTAGCACTGTACATGAGGTAGAAATGCACAGAGGTTGAGGGATTACACTCTAATAATTTGTTTCCTCTACTGGGCATTCACTGTCTCCTGAGTTATTCTTTCTGTATCACAAGAAATAATTTTATACTCTATTTTGTAATATTGTGTTAAGGCTGCAAAATGAAGTTGTCTGAAGTTAGGAAATGCCAGCTTCACAATTGCCCATGCAACCTTGAATCAGTCCCTTGGCCATCTGCTCTTCCACTGAGTGAGGCAGGGGCCTGTAGATACGTAGGTATGTGGTCATGCAGATAGACATGATATCACAATGCAGACACTCTCTGGAATCTGTAATTCTGGCATTTCCTACATTTCAAATTTGACTTTGCAAATTTTATCTTCTTTTAGCTCTGGTTTTGTTTATTTGCCATCTGTTTTTAATGGAAAAATGCTGTCCAGCTGTAACAACCCCCTTCACGCAGCACCAGCAGGATTTAAATGTTCACCCTCTAGCACTGCAGCACAGACTGGTGCCACACAAGCAGCAGGAGAAGGCTGGGGATGGAACACTGGGGTCACTGAATGGTTGGGGATAACCTAGCCCAACTCTCTATACCCCCTTACCCTGGGAGCTGAGAGAGCTCTGTGACACTGGCAGACCAAGTGTCAGCTCACGCCAAGGTCCCAAGGCCTCAAGTGAATAGTGACAAAGGCACATCTGGAAACCAGTCTGGCTGACCTGTGTGTTAGTACTGTGAAGATAGGTGTTAATCTTATAACAATGTGTTTAGTGTTCAGACTCTATGAAATGCTTGTCAGTTGCTGCATGCATTAACCTCACTTATAATGTCTGTATCTCATGTGTAAGTTAGTATTTAAGTATTTATTCTATAATTGTAAAAATGTTTGCTTTGAAACTGCAAACCCAGCCAGGAAAGAAACGTCACCAGGTGTGAAATGCTGGTTTGCCCCAGGAGGGGTTATCTCCTGCCCAACAAAAGAAGGCCGTAAGCCCCAGACAGACCATTGTGGGACAAAAGACTTCGTTGATGGTTCCTCTCTCACCCATGCAGAAGTGCTCGTCCAATCAGTTTGAACTCAAGGGGGAAAGGGAAGAAAAATCTCTGTCAAGGAGAAATTCTTATCTTGTATGTGGCTTGGACTCTGACAGGGCAAGAACTACCAAGCATAGGCAAAAAGGTCCCCAGAATTAAGCTGGGTTAGCCCTAAAGGCCATACAGAGCTGGCATATTTCAGCAGCTCTATCACCACTTACAGCCTAAGACTGTAACTCCTTTGTGTGTGTATTTTACCTGCTTTAATCTTCCTAATCAACTCTCATTTCCTTTTCTTAGTTAATAAATCCGTAGTTAGTTTACTACAGGTTTGGCTACGAGTGTTGTCTTTGGTGGCAGCTAAGGTACAAGTTGACCTGGGGTAAGTGACTGGTCTCTGGGGACTGGAAGTAACTTGAATATTTGGTGATCTTTGGTGTAAAGGGATTCTCTATCACAGAGTCAAGCTTGCCTGAGTGACAAAATAGACCGGAGCCCAAGGGGACTGTCAGTGACTCCAGGTTAAGGCTTTTACGGTGCCTGAGGAGCTCACGCTTGTTACTTGGTTGGTGAAATCGGAGTCTAGAACTCACAACCAGTTTGGCGTTTGTGCCCTGCTTCTTGACAGCCTGCTCTGAGGTCAGTCTTCTTGACCATGAAGCACTGCAGACAGCATGACAAGCTCTTTCCTCACATGGTGCTTCCACAGGGGGGCATCGGTTACTGGGGTCAGGGTAGGGGATGGGGGAGGGTGAGGGCAGCCCAGCCCAGCAGTAGCCACCTCCCCTCCCTGCACACACAGGAAGCTGCTCTCAGCTCCCAGGCATTGCCAGTGCAGCATGTCGTGCTGCAGCTCCTTTGCCAGTGGCAGGGCCTGTATGTGTGATTTTGGTGCCGCTGACATTTCCCTGAGGAACATGGGCGAGAGAGGGACAGGGTGATTCTGAACACCTTCCAACTCAGCTAAATCTGAAGGGAATTTCACAGGACAAACAAAAGGCACCTTCATTAGTTCAAGGCACCGGGGTGTTGTAAACTGAGCTGTGAGAGTTTCTCACAGAAAAGGTCCCAGGAACCCTTTATAATTTAGAATGGAAAGTGTTTGGCAAACAAACCTAGAGACTCTCCTGCAATGCAAGAAAACGGTTCTCTCTCTCCCTCACACACACACACCCTCAGTTGGGGTAGTGTTTCAGTGTGGAAAAGAGCTGTAAAAATGAAGTGTTTGCTGTTCTACCCTGATTTCCAAGGAATCCTGTTTCCAGGGACAGAGAAGGAGAAACAGACAGTGAGAGGATAAAAAAAGAGAAACCCCAATTTCTTCCCTGCTCTCTCCAACCTCTGTTCCTCTCCCCCCAAAATCTGTTCCCTAGGCTCCCTCCTCCCTCTCTCCTCCCCTTTGCAGTTTCTACGTGGTGTGATTTGTTGAGGAGCTGAAGACGATCTTGGGGGTGGGGGAACAGCGCTAATGAGGGTGGCTAGTAATGAATTCTGACTCCCCATTGTACCTCCCACACATCACCCAGCCCAGTATATGTGCCCCCTTACTCCTCACCACCCTGCAGGATGCATCTCCTTTGTGGGGGTGAGGGACATGTCTGGTAAATGCGGGAATTTATGAACTCTCCATAGGACTCTGTACCAAGCCCCCTGGCATCACTACCCATTGGGGGGAGATAATTAATTTTCTCCCTAGGCCATGGGAGATCAGGACTTTGTATCGAGGACACAGCACCCCAGGAGAGTCTGGGCTGGAATCCACCCACACCAATGGAACATCCGGAAAAAACAATGGGAGTGATCAGTGACTGGACATCAACTCCTAGAGCAAGTTACTTCCCCCGCTTCTCTGCAGGGGAGCAGAACAAAATCCCTGAGGGAGCGAGCAAAGGGACAAGGTGTCGAGTGTCTGTGCTGAGATGAGCAGGGTGCACAGACATGCAGGGCACTGGGTAGAAACCCTCATATTCAGCAAGGTCAGATAATTATGATGTCTATTGTACAAAGTAGGCCTTATTTAGTATCATTTTTAAAAATCTTGATCTGCTAAACATTAACATCCCATTGGATTGTATGTGCTACCATTGTATGGGAAGCTATCAAATATCTCTGTAAATGCCACTAGAACATGTTGTGAGGTGAAAAATGACCTAAACCAGCTTTTCAGGTGCAACAGTGGAGTAGCCAGATGTGCTAATGGCCCCTCAAGAAAGGATTCCACCACCAGGGATTGTTTGCAATGAAAGCTTCCCTGTAGGACACATGTTCACAATGGGAATTGGCTGACCGTTAGGAAGCAGCCCCCGAGTCATATGCATGGACGGTTCCAGCAAGCTGGGCACAGCTATAAAAGGGGGAGAGTGACCTGATATTATCATAACTTGGCTTCACTGCCCACAGCTCAGCACCTGAAGAAAGGGCTGAAAGGCAAAGAACTTTGAACTGGGGGAGGGTCTGTGCCAGGCAGGCGGGGAAAGCGGACTGCCTGTGAACTGAGGATTGGTAGCCTGCTTGTGCCATCTCACAGGGTGAGAGAATTTTTAGATTCAAGTCCTGTTAGTGCGCAGAATTTAGACTGTGATCTGCTTTTTATTTCTTTGGTAACAATTTTTCATCTCTTAAGTCTGTTCTTTATGATCACTTAAAATCTCTTTTCCTGTCGTTAATAAACTTGTTTAATGTTTTATCTTAGTCCGTGTGTTTTTGAGGGATGTGTCTGAGAAATCTCAGCTCTAGTAACAAAAGCTGTTGCATGCCTGCCCCACAAAGAATGGGGAGGGGACCCCATTACTAAGCTTGTGCTGAACAAATCTGTGTCCAGCACCAGACGGTAACAGCATGGGGTATATCCCTGTGGGGGTGATGCTTGGCGAAGGGGGGAGGGGCGCACTGGCCAGGGTTCGCATCCATGGCTGTCCAAAGAGACCATTCCAGGTAACTCCGCTGGGTGTGTGTCGCCACCTGCTGTCGTGCTGGGTGATAACCGAGTCTGGAGAGACTGTCCGTGAGCCATCAGCAGACGCACTGGTGGGAAGTCAGCCCCAGTAAACCAGGGTAAAGAGGTCCAGCAGTACCCACTCCCAGGCTGTAGCCCAGGGGTTGGCATCTCTGCCACAGTTAGTTCAAGGCAAGTTCTGCCCAGGGCCTCTGCAGGGCTGTGTGAGCATCACTCAACAAAAGGGGAACAATTCAGCAGACCCCTGTCTAGGACCCTTCCCCATTAAATGGGGGTCGCGAGTGCAGGGGACGTGACCATTAACTCCCAATAGCTCTGGATCAGGCCCTAGGTGGAGGCATGAGATCAGCAAAGCAGCCTGGGACAGAGTCTGGAGAGCAGCTGGGAGACAAAGGGAAGAGCCAGCCCCAGATCCGCATCCTCTGCCCCTCCAGCCCTGCATCCCCCGGTGCTGCTCCAACACCCATCTCACTCTGCTCTGGGGAAGGCTGGTGGGATGGTTATAGAGGAGATCCCCCGTGGTGGGGTGACGAGTAGGAACCGAGAGATAGGAAGGTAGATGCGGGAGCCAGGCTGGGGCTGGAAACAATGAGAGGGACCCAACGTGTACCTGGCCTGCTCCTAATTCTGCTCCTAATTCTGCCTGCTCATCCCCCCTGGTAACCACAGCAGCCCAGGCCCAGCTACTTACTGTTTCCTCAAGTTTAGATGAGAGGTCAGCATCCTACACAGCAAAGAAAAGGACACAGGACACAATTATACCCACAGTAACAACAGCGGCCTCTGGATCGCCCTCTGCCTCTGTTCACTGCACCCCTTCTCCTCAGCTTCCCCATCCACCCACCCTCGTTCCCTGCTGCCCCTCCCTGAATCCCCTCCCCCCTCTATTTCCTCCTGTCCCTCTCTGTGCCCCCTCCCCTCCCTCTGTTCTCTGCTCCCCTTCCCCATGCCTCTCCCTTCCAGCTACTCAATCCTTCCTCTACCTTGCGCTGTGCTGTCCTCTCCCTCTATTCCCTCCTCCCCTCCATGTGCCCCTTCCCCCAACCTAATCCCTCCTCCACCTCCCCGTGTCCTCTCCCCTCACTCTATTTCCTTTTTCTTCTCCCCATATCCTCTCCCTTCCCCCATTCTATCCTCCGCGTGCCATTACTCCCTCCCTCTATTCCATCCTGCCCTTCCTGTGCCCCTCCCCATCCTCTAGCCTTTCCTCATGCATCCCATGTTCCCTTCCCTCCTCCCCTCCCCAGTCCCGTTCCCTATGCTCTATTCCCTCCTACTCCTGTCCCTGCAGCTTTCCATGCCCCTCCTCTGTTTTCTCCTGTCCCTCTCTGTGACCCCTCCACATGCGGTATTCCCTCCTCTTTCTCCTCCCCTACCTCTTTTTCTCCCCATTCAGCTCCCAGTTTCCCTTCTTTCTCCCACTCCTCCATGGCCATCTCTTCTGTTCTCCCTTTAGTCTCCTCTGCTCTAGTTGAGATAAAATCAAAATAGTGAATTACCCTATCAGTGTCTTTTGAGACTGTAGTTTTCAAGGTATCCTTTGCAGTTTTAGACATGGCCATCCTAGGAGAGAACAGAAAGGAGAGGGGATGGTGTAACTCTGCACGCGTTTCTCTGCTCATTCACCTCCGAACACCTCTGCAGTTCATTCAGTATCAGCTGGTTCAGTCACTGCCCATCCAGACAGCCAGAGCCCTGGGCACTGGGGAGACTCACAGCCCCCCATTTCCTGCTGCAGCCTGCTGGAAATTTCACACACCCAGCAGGGCTGGCGTTTCCCAGCTACTGGATATAGAACCCATGTTATCCCTTTCCCCATCCCCTCCCAACTCACCCTGCAGGCTTCTGGAATCTCACACATCATAATAGTCTGTACCCTTACGTTCATCCTTTTTACAAGACTGTGATAAATGTTGTACAAAGTCTGCCTTGCGAGGTATCATTTGAAAACTCATAATCTTCTGGGCATTATTATCCTGGTAAAATATATGTGTATGTAAAGTTATCAAAGTTACTCTGTAAGACATGTTCCAAGTCTCGGGAAGCAATTTCAAACCAATTCCTAAGAGGTAAAAGGCAAATTGACACCTCATCCAGGTGTCAACAAAATCAAATGCTAAAATGGCCATTCTTTGGCAGGAAGTAGGGTGTGAGTGAGAAATTTACATCTTGGAAAAGGAACAGCTGGTGGTTCCCATCCCCATAGACTTTCTGTCTCCTGCACCTCAGCTGGAGATGATTTTCAAAGAGAAAAATAACTATAAGAAATGAGAGCAGAGGCCACAGATCATCTCTTATCCCTTATTGCCCAGGGCATCAGCAACTTCTGAAGGATGAGGAAACACTGGGGTAGGGGAGGGGTCCTGGCTGAAAATATTCCAGCCAGTGAGACTGCTGTAGCATGTGATGAGAGACACCTTTGCTTTGAATTAATTTAGCTTGTTAAGCTAGGCTTTAGTTGCATTTTATTTTCTTGTAACTATTTCTGTTTTTTATGCCTCATTACTTGTAATCACTTAAAATCTCTCATTCTGTGGTTAATTAACTTGTTTTATTGTTTTATCTAAACCAGTGTGTTTGGATTGAAGGTTTTGGGAAACTCCTTTCGAGAGAACAGGATTCGTGTATATCATTTTCTATGAATGAAATGACAGACTTTACGTAAGCCTGTATTGTCCAGGAGGGTGGGTAGCACCAGATGCACATTTCTGGGGAAAAATCTGGCACTGGGAGGTCGCTGGTGTTGCTCTGTAATGTAATTCATGGGTGGCTATCTATTGTACTCAGACAATACAGCTGGGAGAGATTTACATGCTGGAGGCTGTGTGAGAGCTGGCCAGAAGTGGTAACTCTCACGTCGAAACAGTGTAAGAGGTACCCCAGGCTGAAGAACTGAGGGGACACAGCTGCTCATCTGTCCAGATTGTACCCTGGGTAATGTCACAGCGAGCAGGGCAAATTGTTGCCTCACTCTTTTTAAGGTTAATAATGTTTTCATTGATGGCCAATTGATCTGACTGTGATAAGGTTCTTCCCGCAGAATCATGCTACACAGAACTGACAATATTGAGTTCGGTATCTCATGGGGAGTCTTGGAGTGGATGACAAGAACACTCACACTGAAGGCAAAGTAAAGCCTTAACTATCTTTATTAAAATAATGAACAAAGCCAGAAAAGATCCCAACCACATGAAAAGATGGAGATAATACAACATTGGGGCTATCTGTGGTTTCTTTTTTGACATAAGCATTTAGAATTGCATGCTCATACACTTTGTCGAGCACCTGGGGGTAAGAGACAAAAGGATCAGCCCTGTCTCTGGCATGCCACAGTGTCCAACGGCCCAAGTTCCTCAATGAGTTGAAGGGGCAAGTAGTGGAAAAGCAGGCTGCAATAGGGACGCTCAGGAAAAAACAAGGCCTGGACCTCATGGTGACTGCCCTGGGTTCCCAGGGGTTCCAGGACGCAAGCGGGTTACTGAGCTGGAAGCAATTAAACAGATTTATAGATTCCAGGGCCAGAAGGGACCCTTGTGATCAACCAGTCTGACCTCCTGCATACACAGGCCACTGGACTTCCCTGAATTAATTCCCAGCTGGAGGACCCATAACTGCACTAGCTCTGATCGAATTAGCACACTAAAAATAGAAGTGTAGTTGTGGCGGCACAAGAGACAGAGGGACTGGCCGCCCTGAGTATGTGCCTCTGGTTTCAGATGGATACGTACTTGGGACAGCTAGCCACTCCTGTTACGCTGAATTCCTTTTAATTGCTTGTATTCAGAGAGAGAAACCAGCACAGGATCATAGCGAGATGCAACACAGGGAGCATCTTTATTGAACTAACACTAAAACTAGCCAGGACTGGCTGAGCTATCCCCTAATAGTCTCACTCTTGTTAGCTATGGCAACAAGCTAAGCTCTGTTGCTACGGCAGCCTAGGCAATTAGGCAAGACACAAAATACACAACAACTCCCACCACCCAGGCTGCCAGGGATACATTCTATTATTAGTGCACTAGCTGAATGGCAGCTAGCGTAGATGTGTCTTCTCAGGCGGGAAGTCATGCCCCCAGCACAAAGTGCAGACTTATCCTGAGGCAGGACCAAGGAAACCTAGATCATCCCTGACACATCTTGTGTAACCTGTTCTTAAAATCCTCCAATGACAGGGGTTCATTTATAACAGCCCTTAGCATATTAGAAGGCTCTTATAGTCCGCCCTCAGTCTTCTTTGTTCAAAATTAAACATGCCCAGTTTTTTTTTTAACCTTTCTGCATAGGTCAGACACAGGTAGGTCTTTCTGGCCTCAGTCTGAAAGATTTAAGAGACTCAGGCCTGCAGACCCACCCAGAGGTATGGGTCCAAGCCTGAGTCCTGCTGTGACATGGACCCAAGCCCCACTGTTTTGCAGTCTGGCTACAGCTCAAGTCTGGGTGACTAGATTCATGTCTGGAGAGTCCTCCAATGCTATCCCACAATCCCCTGAGCCTGTGTTTCCTGGCCATTCTATCAGAAAACTTCCCCCTCAATTCCCAGGAACCAGAAGTAACTGCCTGGTTCAAATATGCTGCTTGGTGTTTAACTCTTCCTTTCCATGCTGCCTGCTCCACCAGAAACACAGTGTACTTATTGTGGCTGCCCAATACCTCAAACACTAAGATGCTAGTTGAGTGGCAGGGGTACTGCAACTGAGAGGCAATCCCTGTAGGAGCTTCAGCAGCTACCCCTTGCAGGTGCTAGCCCTGGTGGGTCCCAATAACCACCCAGACACGTGGCTATGGGAAAGGGTATTTCTCTAGGGCTGGCAGGAAAGGAAAAGGCTGCAGTTATCTAGGCACAGAGGGTTCAACAGTTACAGTTTAAGTGAGCAACAACATAAACGTTTGGGTCCTGGGCAGTCCAGCGGAGAGTCAGGGTTCTTCAGGTTTAGTGCCTGAGGAGCCGTCTCTAGCCCAGTCTCTACTCCAGCAAATAGGAACTTGAGAGTTTCTCGGCCAGGCTCAGTTAGTGTTTCTCATGGGGTCCCTGTGCAGTGGCTCCCAGCCTAGCCATGGCTGCCCCCCAGAAGCCCCACACAGACCTGCACCCAGCTGTAACGTCTGGCAGTCACAGCCAGTTCCACGTGCGGCTCTGTCCACAGTTCCTGGGGCTTCTCCCCAGCTCCCTGCTGCCCTCCAGCTCCCGCTCCCAGGCGTCAGTCTCACTTTCTCTCCCCCGGTTGTAAAGGGAAAGGCTAGAACTTCATTTTGGGTACATATTTCCCCCACCCCTGATACTGAGAGGAATATTCCCACTGACCATGGGATCAAAATCCTCACATTAAATAATGCAAGAAAAAGATTTAAGAAAAGAATGTCAGTGACCAAAGAGCAGAAACTCACTACAGCAAAATGAGAGATTCTCTTTCTGTTGTCAGATGTCTCATTTCTGCTGAAGCCAGAAATGTCCCTATATGTTACTATATGTAGCGTTGTTGTAGTTAAAAAGTAGTTAAAAAGTCCTGTAGCACTTCAAAGACTAATAAATTTAATTTCTGCAGGCATAAGCTTTCGTGAGCTGCAACCCACTTTGTCAGATGTTGTAGCTGTGTGTCACATCCAATACATTAGAGAGACAAGGTGGGTGAGGTAATATCCTTTATTGGACCAACTTCTGTTGGGGAGAGAGACAAGTTTTTGAGCTTATTCAGAGCTCTGCTTATAGTGCTTTAACCTGAAGACCTGAAGAAGAGCTCTGTGTAAGCTGGAAAGCTTGTCTCTCACCAACAGAAGTTGTTCCAATAAACGATATTCTCTCACCCTCCTGCTCGGTCTAAATTTTACTCCCATTTATCCTTTGGGTGAACCCTTTTCTGGCCTCTTTTCAAGTGGAAGTTCTCCTTCCTCCTTGATGACAAATTCTTCTCACCATTTCACTAAACGATGAGAAGTGAAATTCCTTGCTCCGGCTTGGTCTACACTAGAGAGTTTTGTCACAAAAGTCACCTTTTGTCAACAAAAGAGTCCTGGCGTGCGCACTGCAATGACCCTTTTGTTGAAAAAACTGCCCTGTTTTGTCGACAAATTAAAACCACTTAGACGAGAGGCATAGAGCCTTTTCAGCAAAGTTTAATGAAAAAGCATTCGTGGAGACACTGCCCCTAAGATATATTGATGAAAACAGCCTCCTGAGTATCCCACAGTGCCATCATGACCACTCTGGTCAGCAGTTTGAGCTCGGCTGCCTGCAGCGTCCGCCCGTCCCCTTTCACAGCCCCTGAAAGTTTTTCAAGTTAACTCACCATGGAGAACTCACTCCACAGGACAGCAAATGCAGTCCTGCCCTGCCCCCGCCTGCCCTAAACTACCAGGGAAGGTGTAACTCCTGATGTGCCCTGCAGAACCAGGAGGAAGGCGGAGGCTGTGTCCCTCTCCCTGCCCCCGCAGGTTTACGGACCCGTCTCTACTGAGGGGCCATGGGGGATGCTAGCTGTGAGCTGCCTGTGCTGCATCTCCTGCCTCGGAATTGGTTGCTTCCAGCTGCTGTCTGAAGGTAAAGAGACAGCAGGAGGGCAGACACACTCATTGTCCCCCAACACACACTGTCTGTATGTCTCTCTGTGTGTGTGTGTCTCTCTCTCTCTCACATACACACAATCACTCACTCACCATGTCACACTCTCTCTCCTCTGTCCCTGCTTTTGTGGGCTTCTTGTGTGTGCTCAGCAGTGTCGGCTTGGCTGACAGGGCAGTGGAAAAGCGACTGTCAAACTAGTAGCAGACCCATGGAATGCTGGGATTCAGAAACCTCCATCCTGTGACGCTGGGCCTGTCTGGTGAGGCATTGCAAACCCTTCCCAAAGCACCCTGAATGCAGTTGCACAGTGGGATAGCTACCCACAGTGCTCTGCTCCCTTTGTCGACAAACGAGTTGAGAATGTAAATGTACTCCACTGACAGAAGGAGACAGTGAAGACACGCAACAGTGATTTAATTACTGTGGTGGCTGTATGCCGGCAAAACTTTTGTCGACAAAACTTTCTAGTGTAGACAAGGCCTTAATCTCTTAGTAGACACAAGTACCTCTGATTCCATGTGGAATTAGAGCTTGAGGATGGATGAATGTCAAAATCTTGGTTCTAACATGCTAGTAAAAATGGTTAATATCTCTTTAGCACAGAGTCCTGCCTTGGAATTGCTAACAATTAAGAGTTTGAAGGCTAGTAAACAAGCTAGTATCCGTTTTGATGCTAATTACCTGACTGACAGGGGGAGACAGGTTTCCCTGTAGCTGTTAGCAAACAGGAGAAAAGCAAGTTAACCCTGTGTAAGGGGTCTATTAGCCCATTACTGAAACTTAGTGGCTCTTTTTGGTTGGCCATCTCTGGAGGAAACAGGACCCTGAAACAGACACAGCCTCCAGGGCCAGTGGAGAAAGACCAACTCAGGTCAGCCTGATTGACAGGGCGGACAGGCCAATGAGGGAGCCAGGAGGACAGAGGGAGCTCAGCCCTCCCAGTGATCTGGAACTGCCTGCTTAGGCATGCCTGGGTAGAGCTGACTGGAGCCAAGGACAAAGCAGCCTGCAGCTGGAAGAGAAACACAGTAAATCTGGGCTGAGCTGACCCGACCCACAGCAGCAGAACCAGAGGGGCATCCCAGAGAGCCGAGCTGAGCGCAGCCGCACGGAGCAGAGTGAAGTAGGAACTGGGGCTGGAGCCGTCTGAAGCTGGGTGCGGTGAGCAGCTGGGGAGAACCAGGGGGAGCCTGGGAGTGTGTGCTACTGCCAGAAAAAGTATCTAACTCTCTGCATCCCTGCAGAATAGCCAGGGCCTGGACAGTGGGCCTGCGACATGAGACACGGACTGTGAAGATTCCCTACACGTTGGAACACTGTTTTTGGTGCCCCCATGCCAAGGGGAAGTGTTGGGTGTTTCCTTTAACCTTTTCTCCTCTTTTCTTATATTTTTATTTGATTTTTGATTGCTGTTTGTTTAATAAATTGTATTGCTTTGTATTGTATACAATGATTAGTGGGTCAGGGAAGTGCCCAGTGCAGAGTTAGTAGTCCAGAGTGGGAACACCCAAGCCCCTGCCCTAAGGGACCACGGCAAGATTGGGGGTTGAGCCCAGGAATTCTGGGCCCAGCCTTGTCAGGGTTACAGAGAACCCACCACACAGGAGAGTGGGAAGGGAACCCTCGAGGTCAGGTGGGTCTCTGGGTAAAGGGAGTGGAAGCAGGGACTCAGATCCTTTTGCTAGCCAACTCAACCGGGGTAGTGTATAAGCAAGGACAGTTCCCCACAATAGCGGGCCCATTCCCCCGCTTACACCTGGAAAGGCAGAATGCTTTTATTGTTTCATCTCACTTATGGCTAGAACACCAAAACCCCAAGGTTATTAAACAAACTAACATAGACAAGTTATCTGAACAGAAGGCATGGCATAACAAAAGTGCTTGTAAATGCACTCTTGTAGTAAATTTAACTCTTGTAACCAATTTGTTGCTGATATCAAAAGCTGTAAAAATGAACAATGTCCATGATCTTTTGAAAAAAGGGTACATAAGAACACACTGTGTAATGAAAAACCTTATGGTTATGCTCTTTTGTTAAATGAAAATTCACTTTGTGTTGAAAAGCCTGGTGATGTTAAAATTTCACAGCTAATGTCTGTAACCAACCCTAGAACTCTCCACAGCAGAAAACCCATTGCAAGCTTAGACTGTTGGACAAAAAGGGAAACTGAGGTACAAAACCTCATAACCTTCATGGCTAAATGTCAGAGTGAATGCCCTCTGGAAAACATGAATGTCTATGCTCAGTTGACATGTAGGCCAGACCCTGGAATCTCTCTTCCTTGTCACACTGGCCAAACTCAGACTTGGAGATCAGGGTAGCTCCCTCCATGGGTGAGTTATTACTCTTCAAAGACAGGTTTAGGAACATTCCTTTCCTTGTCATAATTCTCCTGAGACTGGGTCATGATAATAACCTGATTAAACAAAGTTTATCTATCACTTCCCATAAACTGCTCAGACACATACGTCCCTTCTCCACAGATCTCCCTGTTGATTACAGGTAATATAGGAGATTCTCATCCATACTCTTTCTTGGACCGGGGTATGATATTAAACTGGTTAAACATAGTTACTATGTAATTACCACACATACCCAAATTGTTATACACTGGACAGGCTCTCTTCCAAATTGTGCTGTTCAGAGAAGCTGGACTTCCAGGATGATAAGCTTTCTGCTGTTCTTTTATTTCTTCGATCTGGAGTTTAAGTCTACATTTACAATGATGGCGGCAAAATCTCCACTGCCAGATTGATCTTTCAGGTTCGATTGAGTGGTCAGTGAGACCCGCACAATCAATCCGGAAGTCGACTGAGTAAAACCACCCCCTGAAGTAGCATAGCGCTGCATTGACGGGAACACTGTTCCGTTGGCTCAACGCAGTCTGAACAGCGTGCAGAAGGGAAGCTGAGCAGTTGACATCAGTTATGCAAACTACTCTGCGTAGTTTGAGTAACTCCCATCGACTGTTGCCGAATCGCTGGGGCAGTGTGAACAAGCCCTCTGTCTGGTAACTTTCATCTGAGCTTCCAGCTTAAAAAGGCTATGTATCTGACTGAAAATGGTTCTTAGACCAAGATTCCAGTACAGTGTTTGCAACCTAAACATTGGAGCACTTACTAAGACACTGAAAGTGAAATGAATTACAAGGAGTAGAACTGATTTTTCCCCCATTGTCTACACTTAGAGCTCGAGAAACGCAGAAAGTAAAGCACATAAGTAGTTACCAACTACATTAAATTTTTTAAAATTCTTTAATCCCTCAAGCAGCCATTCTGTAGCTGTGTGTCTGCCGTGCTGTGAGTCCTTCTCTTCCAACTGGTGAGTAATCTTAGCTCCTTTTCTACTTACTCTTTCATATTTCTGAAGGGGGCAGAGTCTTACAAACTTGAGTGCCTCAGTGAATTTCATTGGAGTGATGTTTGCTCTCTCAAATCCTTACAGCAAAACACTAGAAACCTCCTTCCAAGCTTTATATTTATCATAACTCTTTGTATAAAACCAACCTTCAGTGCAAATAAACCCAATCCTATATAAGCCATTTGTAAGCTTTGGCTGCCAAAATATGTTCATTGTGGATCCATGCTGCTAACATCCATCATTTAATTACACTCTAGATAGTGATTTTTTTTTTGTTTGGTATCTCAGCTATTTTTGAACCATCCATTTCACCCCCTCCATTTGTTAATTAATGCACAGACTGTCTCTCTAATACTACTTTCCCCCTTGACAAGCCTTTAAATGTTCATCTTAACCCCTGTAGTTTGGCATCAGCTCATTTATGTTAGTGGTAAAATGATGATCAAGTTACAGCATGTAATCTGAAAATTTATTTCATGATGGAAAGATCTCCAAAAATATCATGCCTGTGAATAATCTAGAGCAGTGGTTCCCAAACTTTTTGAGTGGAAGCCCCACTAGTTAACACTAGGTAAAACATGCCCCCATCCTGCCCTGTCACTGGCCATAAACACATATAACCCCTATAAACCCTATAAACACAAAAAATGATAATAACACCACCAGATTACATAATAATAATAAATGACTCTTACCTGAGTAAGAAGCTAAACCTTCCCGGGCACAGCTGCCACCGCCCGCCCTGTGTGGCTTCCCCTTTTCCTGTCCCTCAGGGACTGAGCATAATGAAGGCAGGCTCTGGCAGGTAGGCTGTGGCTGCTACAGGCCTCCACCGGTGTGGGGCTGCTCCTCTGCACTCAGTGGCCTGGCTGGGGAAGCTGTGGGGGGGCCTGCTCTTCTGTTCCAGCCTGCGCAGAGCTCGAGGCTGCTGTGCCTGGTGCAGAGCTCAGGGGGCTAAATCATCTCAATATACTGAAGCCTCATGGACCCCCTGGAATCTTTGGCGCCCCCCAAGGAGGTCCCGCCCCTCAGATTGGGAACCGTTGATCTAGAGATCATGCAGCTGCTGTGCTGTCCCTGTATATAATGGAAACCCCTTCAAGCCAGGGGATGCACCCCCAGCACCCTTAGTTCCAGCACCGATGACTCTTTTTTTTTTTTTAAACGAAGTTATAAAACCATAGAGTACAAAAACGATTCCAAAGCCCTTTTAAAAAGGTTACGTGTCTGACTGACCAGGAGTGAGCAACGAGGAGGAGGGGGAGGGGATTACTTTACAATTCTTTTATCCATAACAGTATGTAAATGTATACATTTCCAGCAGTTCCCCATAGACCCTTATTTGGTTACAACGGCACCTATAAATGAATATTAACAACTACAAAATACATACAATTATACCCACCCCTCTTTGTTGTTTACACGATTACCATTCACCCTAAAACTTATAAATTTTCCATTAACATTCTTTAAAATAAAGGCCTGCCAGTGGGGAGAAGATAATAATACTTCCTTCCCACCAAATGACCTTGCACAGGGGATGCCCATAAACTTACCACCCCGCCCCCCCTCACAGGTTGTCAGGAAGGAAGGAGATAACAATCTCTAAGATTCACAAAAACAAAGTTTCCTGTAATTTAGGCCTGGCTACTCGTACAGTTTTCAAAGTTAAGTATAAGCAACATACCTAGTCCAGCAGATCAAATAGTGTCTGTTAGGGGAAAAAAAACAGTCTCCAAAAAAAAAAAGTTGTGGTTTTTATACCATTCTGAGTCTTTCAAAGTCCAGTTAGCAACGTGATTTGATCACTGTACCCTACCCCATATGTTCCCTTTTGTAACATGCACAACTGGTTTTTTTAAATCTGTACAACTGGGGTACTTTTTAAAATTTTCCTGTTTAAATGAAACTTTATGGTCTTCTTATAGTATTAAACAATAATGGCCATACATAACAGTCCTTAATGTTACTCTCTGACTGCAGAACCTTGCAGATATCAATAAATGGCTTGGGGGGGCGGGGTAATGCTAAAATAAAAACTGGGTGTACCACAGTCATAATAAACACCCATTTACTATGGGTAAAAACACATGACTTAAATGTTTGATTGTTCTTACAACAATTTTTTCAATAAAATATGCTGAAACCTTAAAACATTTTTAAAATAAAATGGTTGTACTACAAACACAGCACACACTCTACAAATAACATTAGTTGTTATTACAACAAATGCTTTTTAAAAATATGAAAGGAATTTGATTTTATTTTGGTTGTTGTTAATAGACGCTTTTAAACCTGTCATGACTTTAAGTTGCTAGGAAAAAAATGATCCACCAATTCCTGAGGCTTTATTTTAAACTGTCCAATAGCATTCAGTCACCCCCTTACTGTAAGTGAGACCCCGCAGACCTATTACCAGATAACTCTAGCCCCTGGTGAAAACAAAGGTTGGAATTCAGTGGGGGTAGAGGGGGGAGGGTTGGTGAGTCAGATCCAAGTCTCAAACATTCCTGGTTTGTTTGTTTTTTTAAAACACTTTTTGTTTGTTTGTTTTTTCCCACAGGTTTCTACTACACACATTTCAGCTTTTTGCTGTAAATACACAAAGACACAATAGCTGGGTTCTCACAAAAACTTTTTTTTTTTAATTTAAAAGACACGCAGCCACCTTGAAACATTTATCTCATATATATATATATAGATAGTCACAAAGCCCCTTTTCAGTATTTTTCTTTACAGCTAACAAACTGGATATCACGTGTAGGGCCCCTCACCATTCTCTAACTTAATCCTTTTGGATTTTTTACAAATAGTCTGCTTCCTAAGTAAGGCTCTGTAACTTTTTGTGTGGACCACACGGTCCATATAACGCTCTAAACAGGCATTGTCCGGTTTGGTCATTTTCTTTAAAACACCGCATGGGTCTTGACCAAATTGCACAACCTTTACCAAAGTCACCTCTCGTGCTAAATGTTCTTGAGTTAAGCAGAGACATTGCATAACATAACTTATGGCAATAACAGAGTTCAACAAACTTTCAAAACATAGTTCAGCACACAGGTCCCGAAGTTTGCAGTTTATATCCTCTGAAGTCCAAGTCACACAGTCATGGTCCCATTGGCCTGGAGCATCTATGACACAGCCCTCACAATCTTCAAAAAGCTTTTCCCTAAGACAGTGATTAAGGGTAGCATAAACAGCAACACATACAATAGCCCGCGTGGCTTTTTTATGCTCACGACGTGGCTCAGTTTGTTCCATGCCAAGACTCCTCTTAAACTCCATATAGGCATCATCCTCGGAGTCATCCTCTTCATTGATTTGTATCGGCGTTGAGCAGAAACAAGACAAGCCTGATTCATCTACGCTGTCTGATGCAACATTGTTTGTGGTCACCTGCCAAAAAATTTTCAGAAAAGAAATAGCTGTAAGTCTCTATGGCTTGGCTTTTGTTTTTGTTTTTAGATCTACACTACCTGGCTCAGTTACTAACCCCATCACACACCCCAACCATGCTCGTTCCTTTACCTGTGACTCGTTTCTTCCTTTGGCTTGTCCCGGCAGTGACTCCGTGGGGACAAACAACGTAAGGCCATCTGGCTTGTTGGGCACTCGAGTTTTGGGTTCTGGCGTGTCAAACAAAGGCTGAGACAAGGAACTGTCCTCCTCGGAACTGTCGTTAATGTAGTGCTTTCTACGCCTGGGGGCCAAGACCTTAGGAGGCAAAAAAAATTCCAAAGGCCTCACGAGAGTGGTGAAGGCGTCCATGTTCTCTCTGTGTTTTTCCGTGAGCTATGAACCACACGGTCTTGAAAACGAGACACTTTAAAGGCCCCAAGACTTCCGGGGGCGGTGCTGCCGCCCGAACATCCCCATTCATGCACTTTCCCTTCTGGGACAGCCTAAGACCACTGCGATTAGGGGAGGGGCCGCCCTGCTCCTCCCCATGCCCTTTCTGGGCCAATCCCGCTCTTGGCATGAAACGCACGCCGATTGGCAGAGGGGTCGCACTGCCTGCTTCCGGTCAGGTGGCTATCTTGACCAGAAAGTCATAACCCAAGGAGGGACCGGATATCCGGTGACCAGCTGGGCAGAACTTGTGGTGAAAGGGCGGGATTAAGGGTCAGGGGGCAGGGCCTACGGATCAAAGGGGCAGGCCTCCTGGGGGTGGGGGCGGAAGTCGGGTGACCGTATGGTGCAGGACTTCCGGTGACAAGGGCGGATGGGGCAGGACTTATGCCCTCAGGTGGGTGGGGTTAACGTTTGATTGATGGTAGGCCCCTTGTACTACTGCCTCTACTTCAGCTGCTTGGGCAGAATGGGGGCAACCTGGTCCTTGGAGCATCTCTCCGTCATTTACATGGATGGCTCCATACCCTGTTCAAGGATGCCCCTTATGGTAATAACTTGAACGGTCTGTAAACCAAATTACCAGCCCCTTCTGTTTTGCCTCTCCAAGTCTTTTGCCTCCCTGGACTGGCCATTTAATGTGCTTTACAAGGGGAGTGGGCAGGTATGCTCCTCTCCCTCTATAATTAGCCCATATGGGACTGGTGAAACCATTTGTTCTTTTTTAAACTCTGCTCCTTGATTTACTAGGGTAAGAGTCCACTGTGCAATGCATGGATTCGAGACCTGGCCATCCTGTATTTTCCCTGATATGATGTACTTGAGTCGGGAATGTACAGTCTGAACAATGACCTTTGATCCTCCAATAGTAAATTCCCAATATGTGAGGCTCCAGACCAATTCAAGGCACTCCTTTTCACAGGGGGAAAGCCTTGCTCTGTGTGATCCAGGAGCCTGGAAGCATAGGCAATGACTTTGAGCTTGTCACATTGCCTTTGACTGAGGGTGGCTCAGATGCTTATCTTGGAGGAAGCCAACTGAATCATAAACAGGAGGGCAGGGTCAGGATAAGCCAGGGCAGGAGCATTAGCCAAATCCTGTTTCAAGGTGGCCAGGGCAGTCTGTTCATCTGGTCTCCATTCCCAAATCTTTTTTTTTTTTTTTTTTAAATAATTGGTACAGTGACTTGGCCTTGTCAGAAAACATTTCAATGAACTCTCTGGAGAAATTAAAAGTTCCCAAGAGAGCTCGTAAGGAGTGTATGTCGGTGGGAGCAGGTAGCTTTCCTATTGTTTCTACCCTTTGCTGATCAGGGTTCCAGCCATCTTCCCCAAGATACCCACCCAGGTATTTCACTTGTTGCTGTACTAACTGAGCCTTTTCTCTGTTTACTTTAAATCTTGTCTCCTGTATTATAGTTAGCACCTCCCTAGTGATTTTCCTGTTCATTTCTGAAGTGTGGGTGTGTATCAAAATGTCATCTACGTATGAAATTACATGTGAGTGGTGTTCAGGGTGCAGATGGGTCCACATTTTAGTGACATGGGCATGACAGATACTAGGGGCCGAGTGGAAACCTTGGGAGTTCTGCTGAATGCATATTGTTGCCCCCTATAAGTAAAAGCAAACCTATACCAACAGGAGGGATGAAGGGGTATAGCCATGAAAGCATTAGCCAGATCAATCATAGAGAACCATTTTGAGCCAGCTGCCACTGCCGCTAAGATTTCATTGTATTTAGCTACTACAGGTGCTGCTGCAAGGGTGGTAATATTTAATGCACAGAAGTCTATTGTCATTCTGTAGGTGACCCTGTCCGCCTTAAGGACTGGCCATACGGGTGAATTGCAAATGCTTTGCATAGGTACGAGCACCCCTTGCTCCCAGAGACAGTCTACAGTATTTTTAATGCCTTCCTCTGCTGCAGCTGAATATTTATATTGTCTTTGAGGAGGGGGATCTTTTCATTCAATCAAAACCTCAGCACTTATTTTTCCACACTCTGTCTTATTTTTAGTCCATATACTGGGAAATTCTTGTACCCAGGGATCATTACCAGAGGTTAGGGTGGCTGTGGTGCCTTTATAGCAGCACAACGATGCACAGCCGAGATCTATGCCGGTCCCCCTTCAAATTTCCATAGCACTCTATTAGCTAGATCCAGAGTTAGCTGAAATGCTCGGAGGAAAGGAACTCCCAGGATTCCCTTTTCATTTCCCTTGTGAATACAGCATTCCACTCGTCCCTGTAGTCTGTCAATTTGCAAGGGCACATCCTGGGGCTTCCTGGATTTCTCCCCCATACCCGCTGAGCTGAACCTGTTTAGTAGTGAGAGACATAGGTGTGAATGTGTTTGTGTCACCTCCCTCTCTGAGTGGGTCATTGAGTCATTAAGGAACTGGAGGAAACCGACCTAGATCAGCAAGAGGTCCAGAGAGACAATGCTCGCTCCAGTGACTTGTGGATGACCCTCTTGGTAAGGAAGCTGAGCAAAGACCACTGACTGCGCATGACACGTTTAGCCCATCGTTAATCCATAGGAAGGATTAGACTTTCATCAGTAAAAGTCAGTAAAAGTCAATTTCACCATATGCCCACAAACCAACCACACAATATTTCCATTGTTAATAATGGAATTTACAGGTAGGTCCTATAAGAGAAATGCTGCTGTCAAATTCATTAGTCATAATCCAGTGACTGAGCCTCTGGAAGTAGGCTTACTACAAATGGACTTGCAAAGGCATTGGGAAACCAGAGGTGATCTGTTCATTTAAGGAAATTTTACTTTGTCAGTGATGGCCAATGATGTTGACAATTTGTGTTTCACCAGTTTATAAAAGCTGTCTTTGAGCAAACCCTGCTTATTTACAAGGCTTGTTCAAAGTCCTGTTCACTTATTTAATGACAGCACACGTTAGTGGGATCCAGTTTCCATGGAGGGCAATAGTAAGCTGGTATTCCATCTGGAACCAAACTGGAACAGAAAATGGAGGTAATTGCAGAACTCCAACATGGCCAAAAGCAATTAAGATGAGAGAGAAAACAAGAGATGAGGACTTTGGGAAAGGAATTAAAACAGGGTCGTCCAAAACAAGAACGGGAGAGTTTGAAAAAGGAAATTAAACAGAATGGAAAACAAGAGATGGAGACTTCACAAATGGAATTAAATCAAGATCTAAAGAAGATGTGGAGAAGGAGGGAGTTTTTTGTACTGCTTCCAAATGTCATTTATGACTCAGTTTACCTACCTGTCATGGGCTGAAAGGGTTAACTCCACCCTAGAGCTTTCCACCCAGCAGCTCAGGAAGAATGACAATGATGTGAATTGATTCAATCCTCCAGTACTTCAGCAGTCACATGGGGGATAACCACTATACTATACTGTCTTTGGCCCAGCTGTGCAGACATCCCCGGCTTGAGATAAGGGATCCCCGTGGTGTGATAGCTAAAGCACAGGGCTTTGGTTTTGATCATAAGCAGCCTGACACAGTGGTGCAGCCACGTGGCTAGAAGCAGAGGTGTGTGAACAACTGATTTTTCTCTTTGATGGATGTACCAAAAAATGGGGGGAATTGACCTGAAAAATTTTTTTGGTTTTACCTTGTCATCAAACCAAAAGAGTAAAAAAATAATAATAAATTTGGGGTATAAAAAAAATCTTTCTTTCTTTCTTTCTTTCTTTCTTTGGAAGTGAAATTGGACCATCTAAACATTTTGCAATTTGTGGGATTTCTTTCCCCCCGGCCAAAACAGTTCAGCCAGTCTGTTAGCAATTTGCAAAAGATTACAGTCAACCAAAATTGTCATGTCTTGACTGAAAGAAAGTTTCATCAGAAAAATTTCATCCAGCTTTATTCTGAAATGTGTTGGGGAAAGGGGCTATCTGCTGCCATCTAGTGATAGATGAGAGGAAGCAGCAGGTGATGAGTGCAGGGATTAGCTGGCTGTACCAGATACACTGAAAAAGGATGCACTGAAAAGGGTGATGTCATGACCTTAAAATGACTGGACACTATTTTTCGGGGATGCAAAACCCTTAGCCAAGCTAAGAGTGAATTTCTGCTGGGTGGAGGTAGAAAACGGACACAGGAAATGTGATGTTCCTGGTGGAAAAGGCTCTCCTAAGACAGGCAAGAGTCCATTGCGGCGGTGTCTTGAGAGGACTGATGTGGTTTGGACTTTGCCTGAGACAGAATTTATAGCGGTGGATGTTTGCTGGGCACTATAGACAACTTCACAAACCAGCCCCTAAGAAATCCAAAGGCTGTGACAGTAGCTGGGGCCCTAGGGAACAAATCCTTTACCAGGGTTGTTCTCCCGGATGAGATACGCACAGACCAAGGGTGACCCTTTGTCTCCAAAGTGTGTCATCAGGTTGGTAAGGTTCTAGGGATGCACTAGCAGGGTCGATCTAATTCCCAGGGTTGTTCAGCTCAGAACAGGGCAATGGTAGGATCCCTGACATTGGAGGTTTTTAAGGGCAAGTTGGACAAACCCCTGCCAGGGACAGCCTAGGTTTACTTGGTCCTACCTTGGAGCAAGGGCCCAGACTTGTTGATGTCTCGAGGTCCCTCCCAGCCCGACATTTCTAAGGTTCTGTGTAAGGTCACGTGGGGAAACTTTTAGAAGCAGGGGCGCTCTGGTTCCAGAATGCTTGAAGAAGGAAAAATGAGAGCCCGAAGCAGGATAAAACTTGGGGGTCCCTCCACAGCAGTGACCTGAGTAAATGAAGTGGTGCGTAGAGTAGAGTTGGGTTCCAGGACTAACCGCAAAGCTAACCATAAGATCACCTGAGGGCACGTAGGAGGGGCTGGGTTTCAGCTTGGCTGCCCCTGAATCTACGAATGTACTATGGAAGCTGAGTCTGGGCAGGCTGTGACAGTGATGAGTCCCCTGTTGGAACAGATGGGGCAGAGGCTGTTCCAAGCAGCAGCTCTTGCAGAAACAATAGACCTTCTTCAGAGGCTCGTTGAAGCCAGCTGGGAAACCAAGAGTGAATCCCGGAGCAGAGTTTGACCCAAAACCATTTTATTTCTGAACACATGACATGGGGATGCAGCATCCCTATATCATACACAGGGAGCACTGTGGAGCCACAGGAGGGAGCTATACAAAACATTTCCCGATAATGCCAATCTTCCAGTGATCCAATCCCAACCATCTTTGGTCTGCATGTCCAAGTGCTGCCCCCTAGAGGTGCACTTGGAGCAGTTCACCTCCTTGCCAAGGCTCTCTGCAGACTCAGGCAGTATTGCTGCATCAGTCACACTCAGGCAGTTCCCTCTTCTTAGAACAATTGGCTTAGGCTCGCTGCAGACTCAGGAACATGGGTGTTGCAGGAAGATATCAATTCCTCTCCCATCTGCATCTAAATAAGACTAAATAAAACCACCAAGTGAGGGGCCGTTGTAGTAGCGGCTCACCCAGAGCTCCTGGAGGTCGTGACCCCAGAAATGAAATGGTTCTCTGTATTTGACATTGGGAATGTTTTTTGGAGCTTGGTCTTGAGTCCAGAATCTCAGTATCAAACAGCTTTTGTGTTCCAGAGCACCCAGTATTGCTGGACTGTCTTGCCCATGGGCTATTGTGACACACCCACAATATCCCATGCTGCAGTAAGGAATATGTTAGAAATGGAAGGACTGCTCCAGACAGGAAAAATATTCCAGTATGTGGATGATATCTTGGTGGTTAGTGAGACAAAAAAGGAACATGAAAGATCAGTGCAGTGTTTGCTGCATTGCCATTGAGCATATGGCTTGAAATGTAACCCTTCAGACTCCCAAATTAAACAGAAAGAGGTGCAGTACTTAGGAATTAAAGTCAGTGGAGGAGTCAGAGCAGTGGCTAAAGAAAGAATAGAATGTATTATCAACCTCTCTCTCACTAATTTTTGCCAGGCATTTATAGTAGGATATGCACAGAAGGCAGGACCCTTGCATGAAGTGCTTAAAAGACCACAGTGCACATGGACAAAGGAGGTATCTAGTGCATGGGAAAGTTTGAAAGCAGGGCCAAAGGAAGCTCCCACTTTGGCTGCCTCAAAAAATGATCTTCCCTTTGTATTGTATCCTAGTGTAAAGAATGTTTGTATTTTGAGCATGCTCACTCAGGATGCAGGAGCTGGGGAAAGACCTATTTTAGCACAGTTTGAAGAGGTACAAAACATAAGCTGGGGGCTTGTGAGCAGATTGCTCTGGCTGCCTGCTGGACACTGCACAGGCAATTATTGGAGCAGGCGAAGTGGTTGTTAAAAGCCGTCATGCACTATGAAAGTTACTGAGCCAAGAAAATGTATCTAAAGGGCACGTGAGAGTGCATAAGGCTACAGTGTGGGTCTTTGCTCACGTGACGGAAGATGCGCAGCTGGTTACATTCTAAGAACAGGTGATATCAATATGAAGTCTGACCTTAATTGGTCAGGAACACGTCTGTGAGCCCCAAGGGGAAGTTAAAGTGCATCCTATTTTTAAGGTAACCTCAATTGAATAGGCAATAGGGAAAACCATCTGGTATGTGGATGGCAGCTTATTTTATGAGAAAGGAAAGCAAGTTACAGGATTAGCAGGGGCATGCCTTACAGGAGATATGCAATTAGAGCATGTTTTCAAGACAAAATAGAAAAACGGAGGAACCCAATCCACAGAGGTAGTGACAGTTATGTAAGTGTTGTTGTTGGTCTTGTTAGTGCTGTTGGTGCTTGTCAGTGCAGGCTGTGTGTGTGTTCCCCCATGTAGGTGCTGTCCCAGCTCTGCGCAGGTCACCGAGACGGCACTCACGATCGAATGACTTGACACGACCACAGAGTAGCTGAGCAATGAAGGCACCTGAGCCAGGTTTATTGCAGTTGAAGCTCAATGAGAAGGGACCCATAGAATAGCTACTGGTACACTTCAAATATGAGTGCTCTGTTACAATGGACTCGCCACAACTTAATGGCGGGATTTTCCGTTATCTTCTAGGCCGGACGGCATCGTTCCCTCTGACACACTCTTTTATACACTGTCACAGACAATTTTGCTCTGCCCCCTTCGACGTAGATAGTTGCCACCCTCTTGATGTAGTGTAACACCACCCTTTACTGTAAATTGGACGATTTGGGCAAAGCAACTCCATTTATCAACTTATTAGACATTTCTGTTCATCAAAGTGTCATTTCAGGGAGTCGGTTATGTCTGTGGTGTCAGGATGTCTTGGTGCCTTCTGCACCCACTGTGTATCTTTAGTAATATTTTGATATTAGTAATATTTTGGAGATGTGTATGCTTGCAGTATCAGCGTTTTCTCCGTGCCAGTTTCAGTCAGGTCATAAGTTCATAGGCTGGTTTCTGTTAACTTGGTTTTTTCCACTTAGGCCTTAAGCCTTAGCCTGTTCTGCTAGATTGCAGGTCTTAAGGTCTCACTTCTTACTACAAGTGCTAGTAGTGATGAAAGAAAAACAGACTGAAATAATTATTGGGGCTGATTCAGATTACGTATAAAATAGAGGCCACCATTTACCTTCAGTGGTGGGCCACTATGACGTTTACAGGAACAGAAGTGTCTGAAATTATACATATTCTCTTTGGCAAAGGGTGGAATGCCTAGCAGCGAATTATAAAAGGGTCAGAATGGTTAAAATCAAGGGCACATGGGCGAAATGATCTGTCGCTATGCGGAAGTGAATGGGCAGATAAACTTGCCAGGAAGCAGCGATTGTTGGTACGCTCTGGAAGGCTATGTTTGGGGCTGTAGCCACCCAGGCACAAACATAGAAAGGACAAAAAATAAGTAAAAGAAAATAAGGAAGAAATGCAGATACTACAGACCATGCAAGGGAAGGATGAACTAATACAGCAATGGATTGCAGAATACCCCTCAAAGTGGCAGAGGGACCCAAGAAAAAAGGAAGGGAATTTATTTATAGCAAAACCAGACGGTGAATGGGTTCTAGTGGTACCCCAGTAAATGCACCAGCTACTCCTGGGATGGATACACGGTTCAATAGGAGAAATTAGAAGAAGCAGTAGAAAAACTTTAAAAAGTGGGATGGTGTCCCGGAATGGGAGAAGATTTAGAAATACAGAAGTAAGCAGGGTCTGCATGAGCTCTAGCCTGTCATCTAGTGATGAGCCAGGGAAGCAGACTCCATTAACTGAACTTGTTTGCATAGACACGCCCACTCTGCCTCAGCGCACTGCACGATGGGAATGTTGGCTGGCATTGAATCACAGGTCACTTTGTTGTTGGGAGCAGGGACACTAAAGGGTTGTTATCCTTGTGTGAATCAAGGGCAGAAGAACTGTGCTGGCATACCCTGATTGAGGGACTCACCCTCAACCTAACTGCACTTGCTAGGCAGGGCACAGGGGTGCCAAAGTGAATAAAACCAAAATGGTCTAAGGTATTATATGGTCATTTCTTTCTCTACTGGATAATAACAGAGTTGTTTAAGATTCAATTGAGAGTCTTGTTGCAGAACACAGAGCTGAACCTGCTGATAATCAGATTTAAGTATTTGGGACTATCTCTGATACAAAAGACCACCCAGACTGCACTAGCAGCGAGGCTTCCCCGAACAGCTGAAATCATGGGGAGCTGGTGTTAATTAGTGGGACCTCAAGACATCCCAGAGGGGGCAGAGCAGAGAGCGGCTGAGGGAACATAGAGGGTGGCCAGCTGGCTGGTGGAGTGGAGTTGCAGATGGCAGAGCAAGTGCCTAGAGAACAGAATGAGCAAAGGTGCTCCTCCACCAGAGTGGGAGGTAAACTCATGCGGATGCATTTCTGAACTCTGAATCTTCACAGACCAAGGACAACAACTGTGAGTGGGGTGTGGTGGAGGGAAAAGTGAGGGGCACGTTAAAGGAACTTTTGGTTGCTGGACTTAAGAGCCTGAATCAAAAGGACACGGCCCAACAAACTCTGGGGTGGGTGTTTTGCTCATGGTTTTTTGCTTAGGAATCCTGCTGGCGGCATTTTTCCAAGTTAATGCCAGTTACTTTCCCCCTTTTTATTAAAAGTTTCTTTTCTACACTCAGACACTGTGCGTTGCCTCTAGAGGTGCCCGGGGTGGTATATAATTGTCCGAGGTTACCGGGTGGAGGCTGAAGCCAGTTTTGTGATGTGCTGTTGAAAAGGATCCCCTAGGTATTGAACTCGGCCCTTGTAGCTACTGACTTCAAGTGGCAGAAGGGTTACACATACCCATAGCTGCTTAACATGGCTTTGCCAGAAGGACAAGGAGAGGCAAATTAATGCATCAGGCTTTAAAAGGACCTTTACAATGCCCACCAGTAGATTTTGTAGGGCCACTACCCATCACACCAAGGAAAAAGAGATTTCTGTTTGTAATTGTAGACAGTTTTAGCAAGTGGGTGGGGGCATTCCCCACCAGGAAGGAAGATGGTCACACAGCCGCCAGAGTTCTAGTGACAGAAATATTTCCTGATTGGGGTCTGCCTCACAGTACTGACTCTGATAATGGACCGGCATTTATTGGGCAAGTCTACTTGAACCTGGGAATCTGGACTGGCATTCCCTTGCTAGTACATATCCTATACCACCCCCAAGCTGGAGATAAGGTAGAAAGGATGAACAAATCTCTCAAAATTGAGCTATCCAATGTGTAAGATGAATTGGGGACAAACTGGCATATGGCGCTCCCATGGGTGCTTATGAGAATCCAGAGTCACCCAAATTGCATGACCGGATTTAGTCCATATGAAATATTGTTTGGGAGACCTCTGCCCAGATGCGAAAATGTATTGTACCCTCCAGATTCGGAGACTATAAGAACACTATCAACAACAATTTGAATAGCCTCAAATACTGGTTGGGTAGAGTCCAGCCAGCTACCGCAGCACAGCAAGCCGCAGAGCAGTAAAAAAAAAAAAAAAAAAAAGAATCAAGCGTTTAGATTTAGTTGGGCTTTGTCCTGCTTTGAGCAAGGGGTGGGACTAGATACCTCCTGAGATCCCTTGCAACCCTCATCTTCTATGATTCTATGATAAGCATTTGATAAGGCTAGTGACATCCGGCAATGGCAAATATGGGGAAAGGAAATGGTTAAAACGGACCAGCACCCAAGAAAAAATTCCCAAAGGAGAACTGAAAGGCCCATGGCCAACTCTAGATAAACTGAGATCTTCACTGTATTTGGTGTAAGTGAGGGACCCCCACCTCGGTGGAAACAAGCCAGGCAGTTAAAAGAGCTGTTTGTTACATCTCTTGTGGTGTTTTTACAGGCTATCTCAAGGGATGACCGTTTACAAGGTAAGCATAATGGAATCTTTTCAAATTGGTAATGGAAGTTAACTGAATTTGGACCTAAACACCATATTGGTGCTCAGGAATTAATACAAAAAGACTGGAATCAAACGACAAGAATTGAATTAAGCAGGCCCTACGCTGTTAGACAACTAACTGGAAAAGGATGGATCTGGTGGGGAATAGGCAATGTGTTAACTGGTGGAATAATGGTTAATAATGGAATAATGGTTAAATGGTGGAATAATAGATACACATCAGAATGGAACAGGAAGGAAAGGAAAGACTCTGGATGCTGGGCCCAAAGGTCAGATGAACAAGTACAGGGCCTGTAATCCAACCAAACGCTACATTTCTTTTGGGAAATCCCATGACAGAGGATGAAATTTTGTTTGAATTGGATGTGGATTACTGGCAGCAGGTTGGTATAACCCGTGGTGCCCTTTCCAATGTGGATTAATTAAAGAAGGGTTAAAATATATACAATTATGCTACTTACCAAAAAACAAAAAAAAAGGAGAGAGAAGCAATTGTTTTCACAGGTCATGAAATTAATCTGGATATGAGGCCTGTTGAGCATGGGGAGCAGGAATCCAATGTGCAGAGGGACTGGCTGACACACAAAGAATGAATCAGACACATCTTGTAGTCAGACGCCATTGGGTAGAAATCTCTAATGATCCCACTATACTGGGAGTGGTGAGCCAAACTCATCCTGCAGGGACTGTTCTAAATCTAATGTGTGAAACAGAAAGAAGACTGTAGTCAGGCTACACCCATCAAAAAACACCCCTATCCAGAGGTGCGGTGTAGAGGGGGAACAAGGGGTCATGCTCCCCTCCCCAGATTTGCTGCTAGGCTTGTAATAAAGCATACTTTCACTGACTGAGCATGCTCAATAACATCTGCTGAAGCCACTGCCCTCACTCTGCCCCTCTCCCCCCGAACGAGTGGCAGGTACGAGTCATCTCTGCTTCTACCCCTAAAAATGACTCGGTGTTGGATTACTGCTACTAAAGAGACCAAGGGGGAGCATGCCTGTTACTGGAATCTCGATAATGTCATCATTGTAATCAGGTCATGACCTTTATTTTCATTCTCAACACTGACATACCGGCTTTAAAAACAACACATCAAATAGAGGACTATCAAATTACAGCAGTGGAATGGGATAATCTCACTCTGTCACGTAATATTAAGTCATACCTGCGTGTGAACGCTGATAGAATAATTGACTGGTTTAAAGCAGTCTGCCCGGCAATTAGCAACAGGGAAGGAATTGTTCAAACGTACCAGGTATGGACAGACAACATAACTTTTATTGATTTAGAGAGGTTTCTTTGAGTACAGCTGCACTTGCAGCAGTGGCTTCTAAAGAGAGGCATGGGAAAATCAGGCTGGTAGCCTATGCCTCTAGAGGAATGAGCCCAGTGGAACGTGAATAGTCCACTCATGATAAATATTTATTGGCCGCCAGCTGGACAACCAAGCGTCTTGCATTTTTAATTGGTTTAAACTGAATAGTGCTGCATCCCGCATACACACACCTCCAGTTCTCATTGGGTCAAGGATGGACAGGTGTCTAATGCTCGACTGGTGTACTGGACTTTGTTGTTTCAGGGTAAGGATATAACAATGACACCAGTAGGATCCTTATCTCTGTTACCACGTGCCCTCTTGTATTCTGGGAGCCGTCGTGTGTACCCAGATGCTGATCAAGGGGAAACCTTGGCCCAGTTTTCACATTAAAAAATGCCTCCCCAAATAAAAAGCTCCAATGATCAGGGGAAGCCAATACCTTCTTGCTGTTATTGATCCATTCTCTAAATGGGTGGAAGCATTTCCCCTTAAGATAAATACTGCTTTAACCACAGCAAAGATCTTGGTGAAAGGAATCTTCACTCACTGGGGGACTCCCCGCTGGGGCTGAGCCAGGCAGAGGAACACATGTGTTCCAAAGATGTTGACAGTTGTTAGCAGTGCAACAAAAATTGCATATTCCATATAAGTTTCAATCGTCAGGGATGGCATAGCGAATGAATCACACCATCAAATTAATGCTGCGGAAGCTGAAGGATGCCACTGGATGCAACTGGGATATCCTGATTCCAATCATTTTAATGACACTCAGGGCAACTCCAGCTGCCTCCACAGATCATACCCCCTTTGAGGTGATGACTGACTGAACTATGCAAATGCCAGAGCACCTTTTGTGGCATACCAGTGGCTCAAGGGAGGGAGTCAAACTAGAGACCTATCTGCAAGCATTGAAGAAACATCTTAATCAGGTTCACTTGCAGGTAGCAGTTAAATTGGGAAAGTCCAAATAGAAAGCAAAAGCCTATTTTGATAAAGTCCAAATAGAGAACGCTTGGGAAAGTGGAGATCTGGTGATGCTCCTATCATAGACTCGACCAGAACACAATTTATGTAACTGATGGACTGGTCCACACTATCTTATGGATAGACTCAGTTCCTCTCTGTACAAAATTAGAATAACAAGAGGAAAAAGAAAGGTAGATAAATTCTACTATGCCAATTGCTTCAAGTTGTGCCAGAAAAGAAATATTTCTCCACAGGCAAAGGAACCAGAGACATCGACCGCAAAAGAGGAAGTGGAGAACCAGATACAGCTGGCCCAGTAGCAGGAAAAGAAAATGCATATCTTAGCGTGGATTCTGTATTACTGCCTTAATACTGCACTTCAAACAGAACAATCACAGACTGTTCCAGTACAACAGGAAATAAGAATAACCAAGGTTAAACAGGTTGTTGGGATGATTCTCAGACTTGCCTACTGAGGCTCATAATGCAATAAATAACAGTTATTTGGGTGTGAGGACAAATGAAACAAGATCAAGGACTCAAGTTAAGTGTACCACACCTATCAACTGAGATTTTCTTTGAATAAAACTGTCAACCAATACTGGGACAATATATGACCAAAACTTGGAATAAAACATTCTTTATCGCATGGACTAATAGTACAACTTTGAATATACTTAAGATACCAAGTCCTCTGTCAGGTCTGCATAGATTAGAGATACATCTAACATTAGATGGTAGATGAAAATTTATATTATAAAGGGATTTTCAACTGGAGGTCCAAAAACCTGGAGGAAAGTACATGCATTATTTTTTTTAAAAACAACCATCAGTCAAACAACTCTTCCAACTATTCATAACAAGTTTTGTCAAAAAGTTAAAGGAGTAATAGGTGAGAAACTTGTTCTTGCATATAATATAGAAGAAAATGAGCAAATGTCTTTTGTAGATTGGGAAAAAAAATCTCTCTCTTAATTGAGGAATCCAGGTGGGAGGATGTAAAACATGTTATAACTGGAGATAAATCTTCACCAATAACTGATGGAATTCCATATGCATTATGGAAAAACAAAACCAAATGTCAAAACTCAGTGAAATGTGGATCATTGACTATATATAACCTAGATTATGAAAACAGAAGATAGCATGAAGCCTGAATCCAAATTAAGTCTTTGTGTAGTGTAAAAGTTATTAACCAATATTGTAAAGTAGAAGTACAGGTAATAGTAGTGGGAAAGGACTATCGTTCACAGGACCCTGTGGAATGTCTAGTTCTACAAGAAGGCCTTGCTAGTGGTCTCACTGATACACCTGTACCAGGCGTATTGGTCAATCAAGTACAATTTATGCATACCCGTGTTGTGTTAAATTTATCTAATTGGCAAATGAGTGAATTTAGTTATTGTAAGGCCACAAAGGTCACGTATTTCTTTTCAGTACTCCTTCTGGATAAGGTTACTGCTTAACAATGAATATAAGATATTGCCAATTTACGTGTCAATATAAAGACCAACATTTATGTTCCCAGAAGGAAATGAGAAATTAATCCTTTTCGAATTTTAAACAATATTACAGGTTTATTTGGAACTGGAATCCAAACACCTTATCATGCTGTGTGGAGTGGCTCACGATTGTGAGTGCCGACCTCAGGGCAGACTGTCAGAAAATAGGGCAGATCGCCAAAGCTGGTGGTATGTTCTATAGTTAGATTTCACCAAGCCAGAGACAAGCGTGAAATCCTGGATCATTATACCAATCTTACCATGGAGACACAGACAGTCTCCTCAGACTTTCCAGATAAACTGGACTTTGTGATAAAAGGTCACTTAAACCAAAAAGTCACACAACATCAGATTGCTCCCAGTCCCAAGAGACCAGTCATTTATCCCAGATCAGTTGATGCTCTAGATTTTACACCAAAGACAACACTGGTAGCCAATTCTATATTAAACTAAAGGTTTATTAGCTAAGAAAAGGAAATGAGACATAGTGAGAGGTTAAAGCAGGTAAAATGTATGCACAGGTGAGCCACAGTTTGTAATTCCAAATGGCGGCAGTGGTGTAATAAACTGCCAGTTTCGCAGAAGTCTTTTTAGGGTATCCAGATTGTTTCTGGAGATCTCTACTTTACATCTGGTACACTTCCCTGTAAGAGTCCAAACAGTGCAGAGATGAAGGATCCTTCCTTTAATTCATACTTAAAGCTTCTTCTCACAGAAAACAAGCTGACAGGGTCACTAACCCCATGGGCTTTTCCTTTCATGGTGGAGAGTGAGAAATGCAGTTTGAGTCCTTGACCTCCGATCATCACACACAAGGACCACTTGTTTTGAAATGAGTATTTTTCTGTTATAGCTCTTCATTTGCATTCTACAGGGCTTCTTTTTCACTTGATGGGTTATTTAGTTACAGGGCTATGCACAATTTAAATAGAATCATAGAATCATAGAATCATAGAATATTAGAGTTGGAAGGGACCTCAGGAGGTCATCTAGTCCAACCCCCTGCTCAAAGCAGGACTAACCTCAGCTATATCATCCCAACCAGGGCTTTGTCAAGCCGCAGCTTAAAAACCTCTAAGGATGGAGATTCCACCACCTCCCTTAACCCATTCCAGTGCTTCACCACCCTCCTAGTAAAAAACTTTTTCCTAATGTCCAATCTAGACCTCCCGCCCTGCAACTTGAGACCGTTGCTCCTTGTTCTGTCATCTGCCACCACCGAGAACAGCCTAGCCCCATCCTCCCTGGAACCCCCTTTCAGGTAGTTAAAGGCCGCTATCAAATCCCCCTCACTCTTCTCTTTTGCAGACTAAACAAGCCCAGTTCCCTCAGCCTCTCCTCATAAGTCTTGTGCTCCAGCCCCTAATCATTTTTGTTGCCCTCCGCTGGACTCTCTCCAACTTGTCCACATCCTTTTTGTATTGGGGGGCCCAAAACTGGACACAATATTCTAAATGCGGCCTCACCAATGCCGAATAGAGGGAATAATCACTTCCCGTGACCTGCTAGCAATGCCCCTCCTAATGCAGCCCAATATGCCATTGGCCTTCTTGACAACCAGGGCACACTGCTGACTCATATCCAGCTTTTTATCCACCGTTACCCCCAGGTCCTTTTCTGCAGAGCTGCTGCCCAGCTCGTCGGTCCCCAGTCTATAGCTGTGCATGGGATTCTTTCTTCCTAAGTGGAGGACTCTGCACTTTTCTTTGTTGAACCTCATTAGATTTCTTTTGGCCCAATCCTCCAGTTTGTTTAGGTCACTCTGTATCCTATCCCTACCTTGCAGGGTATCTACCACTCCCCCAGCTTAGTGTCGTTACAACATTATAATGGGATACAGATAAGTGAAAACAATGCAAGTACCATCCTTTTACCCCGGAATTTGACATTCCTGGGTGTACCCCTGAACTTGACAGTACTGCAGTAAGCCATTTTGTATGTTCAGCCACTGCTAGCTGAAAACCAAACATCACATAGCTAGCAAAATCTTAGGCCTTTCTGAAGCAAGGTCAGAAGGTTGCATATTTGCAGTTTGCTAATCAGAATGGGAGGATGGGACAGAAAGTTAGAGAAGAGAGTGAGTGAATAGCAACCTGGGTTTTAGGTGTCCCTGACGTTATTGTGGCTAGAAATACTAGAAATGTTTTGAGATAATGAGTAGTCTGTTGAAATTGGAAGAATTGGTGATCCAGTAGAGGTTATTATGCTGACACACTAGAAGTCACTGGAGGTTATGTACTTTGCTAGAGTTAGCTATAAAATATTAGGTAAAAGTTAATACCTCGGAGCAGTCCGAGGGAGCTTTTCTTCAGACAAGGTGCTGACAATGAAACTTTTCATCAGCTGGATGGAAAGAGCACCCCTGGAAGCCTGGTGATCACTCAAAATCACCTCATACTGTGGGTAACTATACCCAAGATGTCCTAACCCTATTGCATATATGTGTATGTGTGTATGCTTAATATCTAATAAATAGTAGTTTTAGATAAGATCAGGCTTGCTTGTATTAATCACTTATCAGACAGAAGCTTTGTGTTCCCATTTGATTTAGTCTTGATACTGCCTGGAGAGAAACAGTTAAGTTACCACTGCTTTGGATTCAGAAAAATCCTGGGTTCTGAAAATCCCGAGTTCTGAAAAATCCCATTAGTTGTCATGAAGTTTAAACATCAAGTTCACACTTATACATTTTACAATCATTTTGATCTATACTAATACACAAGTGAATTGGCCTGCAGCTCTGGAATGAACTAGCACCTGGTGTGTCAAAGCCACTAGTACCTACGGTTGTCGGGCACACAACAATACAATTAAGCAAAGGACTCCAGTTTTTCATGCATATATACCACCATGAGATTTACAGCTAAAACAGTTGTTAGAAAGGCAAGATTCACATTTAATTGAAAGTAGTAATGGTATGAATAAGGCAGAACAAGCATGGTATGAGATTTTACACAGGAGCAGCCCAAATGAAGTATTCGTTGTTCCTAGAGAGATGGAAATGAGATGGATTACTGTCCATAGTATCCTCCCTTTTAGCTACTGTCACCTTACCTGAAGCATCGATAGCTGATGATAGAGAGGAAGGAATTTATGAAGCTATGCATAGGACAAACCCACCTCAAGTTCCCAAATCTCGGTATTCTTCTGTACCGTAGATCCACCTCTTGAGGTGATATCCGAAGAAATAACTCACCCCTAATAAGTACAGAATAACTAAGTTACGAATACACAAGTATATATAGGTTTTAAGTACATATTGATGTTGAGTTACGAAATACAATTAATATTCGTCCTGTCGAGGGGGTAAAGTGTAGCCAATTAGTTCACCTCATTACCCATTTATCATTGTATTATGTGATATTATGGCTAATTTATATACTATTTCATATATAATCAATATATGTTACATAGATGTAAATTATAGGATGATAGAAGTATAGGACTGCTATGTATTTAGGAGTGATCAATGTGTATTAGGTATATAAGTAAAGCATGGTTTGAATGCAAGGTCTACAGGCTGAGACCTGTATGATTTTAGCTTGGCCATATGAGGCCACGGGCTTAGAAATGCCTAACATGAGTGTGTGACCTAGGAATAACACTGTGCCCATAAGGTCACTGCATAAGATGCGCCAGTAGGTGAGATTACAGAAAAATAGATCGCAATAAACTGCAAATATATTGTCTGAGACCAGGAGACACCCGACTGTAATGTCTTTAAACATCTGTACTGACCGCAGGGTACATAAATACTAATAAAAATAAGTCGAACTATGAGCAACCTATAAAAAACGGGGCACCCCAAAATTGCTGGGGTGTGGAGATACAGATAAGGGAAACAGGGCATGCATATGCATACGGTGTTAGGCATAGTTGGAATTAGAATACATATAACTCTTTTATATATAGGGTTCCCCGGCTGGGTAAAATTGGGAATATCCACAGGAAAAACCTCAGCAGGAACTGTCCCTCTGCTAATGAGTAATTGGTCAGAGGTCCATCAGACCCTGAAATACCTGTGAGGAAGTGAGGATGATTGCAGTTATAATTACTGCATAAGTTTTGTAGGATTTATACATGCATGAGTAATTGTATCTTTACTTATTACTTTAATAAAACTTGTCGTGCAGATAAGACTTTGCACTTGTCCCTGTGTCTGTGGCCATTATCCTTGGACATCGTGTGTCCCCTCCAAATATGAGAAAAGCACTGTTGCAGGGTCGGTTGAAGAGAGAGATTGAGCCGGGTGGAGTAATAAGGAGAATTTATTCGGTTACAGCTTCTCATCCACTCGTTCCCCTTTGTCTCGTGACCAACAAAGTGAGCCCTGAGTTCACTACTTTACAACTTTTTATTTAAAATAATATGTAAACACACACACTTCTACAACGTCCCATAAAATCCCTATTTGGTGATATAAATTGATATTAATGGCTGTGGGAGGCATATAATTATACCCGCCCCTGTTTGTTATTTCCCACAAAACTTGCATAGCGTATACATTTATTCTAACAGCAGGAATGACCATGAAGTCCCTTAACAAACTAGCAACAAGGGAAGAACTAGGGGGAGAGATCCCGAGCCTTCCCTAACACACATGGTGTCTGGGAAAGAAGAGATGATACTCTTTTACCACATGCTTTGTCCAGGTGGTGAGGAGAGGAATGGTTGCGGGGTGGGGGGGAATATAGCCTGCCCATATTACGATCCCGTTACCATGGTGCCTACTGGGCAGGTTTGCCCTGTTCTGGACACTGCTAAAAAGGTGCTCTGATATGCTCCCTCCTTCCCTAACTTCAAGGCTGGAAAGTTGCTGTGGTTTGCACATGATTATTGCTTGTGTAGTATATGGCCTTTTTAGCCCAAGTCCGGGGTCCCGCAAAGAACAATTCATGTTCAAAGCCTGGGCCCAACTTCCAGCCCCCCAGGAAAGTGACCCAGTGCTGACATCCTTTGTCCCCACGCCCACAAGCACCAGAGGCAATTTCACTCTGTTGAGCTTGAAACTGTTGCAACCAGAGTCAAACTCATGGTGATGCTGTACAAAATCACTAAACACATAATTAAATAAAAGGCTACAGTACAAACCCATGATATACCCACTCCTTGAATCCTGTGTGCAATTCTGGTCACTACAGCTCAGAAAAGATATACTAGCACTGGAAAAGGAACAGAGAAGGGCAACACAAATGATCACAGGTATGGAACAGCTTTCATATGGGAAGAAATAAAAGAGACTGGGACTTTTCATCTTATAAAAGAGATGACCGGGAGGATGGATATGATAGTGTTCCATAAAATCATGAGTGGTGTGGATAAAGTGAATGGGGAAGTGTTATTCACTCCTTCGCATAACACAAGAGCCAAGGCTCCTATGATGACATTAATAGGCAGCAGGTTTAAAACAAACAAAAGGAAGTCCTTCACACGACACACAGTCAACCTGTGGAACTCATTGCCAGGGGATGTTGTGAAGGCCAAAAGTGTAATTGGGTTCAAAAAGAATTAGATGAGTTGATGGAGGATAGGTCCAACAAGAGGCTATAAACCAAGGTGGTCCCTAAACCTCTGACTTCTAGAAGCTGGAGATGGATGACAGGGGATAGATCACTCGATAATTGCCCCATTCTATTCATTCCCTCTGAAGCACCTGCCATTGGACATTGTCAGAAGACAGGGAACTAGGCTAGATGGACCATTGGTCTGACCCAGTATGGCCGCTCTTATGTTCTTAGTGTAGGGTCAAAAACAGATCCCTGAGGGATCCCACCTGAAACAGCATCAGTCACACTCATAGCAACTCCCCCATCTCAGAGCAATTGGCTCCGGCTCTCTGAAAATTCAGGCAAGGGGGTGTGGCTTGTAGATCTCAGATATTCTCCTGTCTGCTTCTCACACTGCCCCCAGACAGTGTGCAGAGTTTCATTGCTGGGTGAACAAAGGGGGGTGTTCCAATGGAAGGGAGGAATCACAGTGACATCAGGAGAGTGGTGAAGAGAAGCATGGAGCTGCTGAAGGAGGGTCTGGTGTCACTCATCCCTGAGATGCAAGACCTCATGGTGCTGGCTTGGCTCCCAGAGCCCACGTGACCCCATGTCCATTCTCCGTAGGCCATCGTCCATGTATAGACACCGGGACGATTGGGCTGGCCACAGCCATCCCCCCAACTCACAATCCCCATCAGGAACCAGGTCCCGTTGTGGTCACAGGCCAGTGGCCCCCCAGAGTCACCCTACAGGGGCAAAGAAATTGGGATTAGTGAGGGCTTCCTCTCACCCTGCTCCAACCATCCAGAACCCAGCTCTTTGAGGCCCAAGGGCTATTTCATGGCCCCACCCATATATTGTGGCCACACCCTCACGAGAAGTGCACCTTCCCCCCCACCTTTCTCTGAAGGGGGCACTGGCAGCAGTATGGGATCCCCTAGTACATTCACAGCAGGAAGGGTGGCTGTGCTTTTCCTCTCCTGCCCTATGCAGAGACGCCTGCTGGGGATGGGCTTGCAGGACTCCCAGAGCAGTGGTGCTGGAAGTGCACAGCCTCCATTAAGATGCTTGGTATGTTTTCGCATCTCAGAGTGACTAGCTCAGGCTCTCTGCAGACTCAGGCAGGCCTCGATTACCTTCTAGCCACACTCACCCTCTTCTCTATGCAACCGCAAAGGTTCAACTATTACTTTAAAAAAATAAACAAAAGTTGGGGCTCTGCCCTAATCACAGGACTCCAGGAGATGGGGCCCAGGCGTGCTCCACACAGCTCTAAAAGCCAGAGCCACTTCTTCCCGCTTGAAGGAAGTCGGGTCTGGAGCTCTGTGGCTGCAGTAGCTGTCCTACATGCTGCAGGCCCTAGATGGCAACCGGGAGCCATGCTGGGTTACACATGTGTCCAGCCGAACTGCAGCCCTTCCTCACCTTGCAGGAGTCCCTCTGCCCTTCGGCGTCCCCAGCGCAGATCATGCCGGGTTTGATGGGGTCCCGGCCAATCTTTGGGTTCAGCTCAATGTTGTAGAGGGTGTTGCAGGCTGCAATGTCAATCGTCTGGACCTGAACCTCCTGCAGTGTCTGGGGGGGTGGAAGAAAGACTGGGGGGGAGGAGAACCAGGGTACTGGATCTGTCACCTCCCGCAACCTAACTCCATGCCTGACAATTCCCTGTCACTATCTACCTCCCCCACCCACTCCGCTCCTCCAAGGCCATCCCTCCACCTGCCTCTCCTCCCCATGTCCCAAGCCCCACCCCCTCATCCATATCCATACCCCTTGCTTCCATTCCCTACCTCCACACAGCTACCAGAGCTGCACCAACCCCCAACCAGTTGGTTTGATTCCTCTGTGGGAATCGAATCAGGGTCCCCCCCTGAGATCAAAGGCCAGCGCTGCAGATCAGCTGCCACAAAGATGGCGGTGAGGGATAGAGCTGATCGGGGGTACCCAGCTGGTAGGGGGCAGCAGAGAACTGGGCTGGATTGTTTCAATATGCTGCAGGAATCACAGGGCTCCAGGAGTCACAGGGCTTGTTGTGTGGAGTGATAGCACCTCCCCTTGGGGATGGTCTTACCCTCAGAGTTAGTTGCCCCCCAACCAGTGACCCAGCACGTGTAGTTGTCAGGGAAGGAGTCGGAGGGACCTGGCCAGCAGATGGGGCGAATATCATCAGAGTATTGCACTGGCTCCGTCAGCTGCACTAGGGCAATGTCAGCAGATTTCCAGGTGCTGTTGTAGTTGGGATGGATGAAGATCTGGCTCACGGGGGATGAGACCCGGCATGGGGAGGGATAGGAGAGCTGGTACTCCCCCAGGTGCACACGATAGGAAGAGACAAGGAGAGAGCTGGGAATGGGGGAGAAAAGGATGATCAAATGGCTTGCACACTCGGCTAAAAATGCAGCAGGGTCTAAGGCGGGCAGGTGGGGACCAGCCACACAGTGACACCACATGGGGATGGCTCGCCTGGCATGGATCTAGGCAGGACGTCTGTCTCTCCAGCACTGGTCCCTACCGGCCCCGTTACTTACAATTCGAAGCAATGCGCTGCTGACACAACCCACTGAGCTGAGAGGAGGGACCCTCCGCAAAGATGGTGTCCATTGCGTTGGATGCTGACCTGCCATGGCCACCGTCCTCTTAGGGCATCCCCGCCCCCAACAATTCGGCCTGAGATCCTGGGCTGGCCACACCCTGGAGGAGAACAGCGTTGACATGGCATGAGCAAAGAACAAGGAGTCCTGACCCACCGACCCCCGCCCTGCTTTTGCCCACTAGGCCCCACTCCACTCTCAGAGCGGGGGAAAGAACCCAGGAGTCCTGGCTTCCAGCGTCATCCTCATGGCACATGTCCCGTGCAGGTAAGCATGCAGTTTTGCTGTCAGTGTCTTACCTGTCTGATTCCAACTCCCCTGAGCACCTAAGGAGTGAAGACAGAGAAGGGAAAGACATTCATGTGTTTGTGTGTGTGTCTGTGTGTGTTGGGGTTGGAGGGTTATGCGCAGACATTGCTTGGACCTGAGAAGGTGAGTGGAAGGGAATGGGGGCCAGTAGCTCCACCCATAATTCCGAAGCTCCACCCATTGTCCCAGAACAGCCCGGATATCCTCAGCACCAGCCAAAATACTCAGCAGTGTTTTTATTAGATTTACCACCAGTAGGGTCAAGAATCAACAATCCCCATTGATCTGAATGGGGCGGCTCAGGACTGAATGCACAAATCCCAGCTGGATGGGCAGGGGGGTGTCTATGAAGGTCTAAGGAATTGGATCCCCTTGTTATTCACTAGCCCAATTACCTCCTCCCACAACCTGTATGTTGCTCCCCTCTCCCTGGGAGGTAGGGCTGGTCCCCACATCCTCACCCCACACTCACCCTGCAGTAGGGTCATTGCCAGCAGTGCTAGGGCCAGTGGGGAGCAGAAATGCCCCATGGTTCCGCCTTCCCCAGACCTGTCTTGGCTGAATGCAGCTGCCTGCGACCAAAACCCGACCGGAATAAAGATGCCAGGGGAGGTTTTTATGGGCACCTGTGTGCCCCTCCCTGGATCTATAGAGAATAATGGGGACTGATTTCCTGGTAACCCAAGCAAGGAAATAAGTGCTCCTAAATTCAACATGCCGAAGAGGGTGTGACCACTTTCTGCTCTGCCCGATGTCATCACAATATACGGGCCTCCTGGAAAACCAAACGAAAACGTGCGATGGCCCAGGACTCCGATTGGGAGCTTATGGTGATTTTTGGTGTTATTTCCAGTTGAGTGTGTCCAGAAGAGAGAGACAAACATAGTACCAAGGACATGGACACAGGTATCAGGGGTAAAAATTATTATGGGGTTGGGGTTAAAGATGGGTTGTAGTTATCGTGGCACTGGGTAAAGGTTATCACGGAGGTTTGGGACAGGGGTATCGTGGAGCTGAGATTATCATGGGCCTGGGTTTAGTGTTGTTTTTCACCCTTTTGCTTGGACTATGTCACCCTTCTGTTTGCATCACTCCAGTGACAATTTGGGGGATCTGCCCTACATGTCTTGTGAATTCTAATCGATCCTGTGAAGTCATTATTATGAAATTGTGCTGTTGGCGCCTCCGTGTGGATTCCAACATTTCTTAACTGGGGCAGGCTGGGTCAGCAAGACCAAGGACAATGGTCACTCACCATTTCTTTGGCATATACCAAACAAAAGATTTGGACAATTCACTTCGGAGCAATGCTTTATTTTGAAAATGACCTAAATTTATATTTTCTTTAGAAAACCTTAATAGAGAGTGTAAGACAGGTCTGAGTGTCTCAGTGGCACTCTCCCTGCTCAGCAGCTGAAAGGGGGGCACTTTATTTGCATGGGCTTTGTATCTGCATGAGTACAATTAAGTATTTAGCATAACTTACCTAGGTGCTGAGCATAATGGGAAATGGTTAGCAGGGCTGGTTTTGGGCTACAAACCACTTTTGTGTTTACTGCTGGGGTAATGAAATGTTGTCCTTCAATTGTATGAACAGATGTCAGCAAAACTGTGCTTAGTCTGTTATGATAGAATCTGCACCCTAAACTAAACAGAGCTCCACAAGGGTGGCAGATAGATATTTCAGCCTGGTAAAAAGAGAGGTGAAGCAGTCTCTTATTGGGGGTGCACCAGCTCTGGCAAAAGGCTGCCCTGCCTTGTCCCCCGGCATGGAGTGATTTTCTCTTCCTGTTGTTAAAAGGTAGAATTAATGACTCATCTTAGAGTCTTTTGTTTCTTGAAAGCAGGGATATTGCCTGTATGTCAGCAGAAAGTTTACCCATGAGCTAAAATCACTAAGAGCTGAACCAGTAGAGGATCTGGAAAACCTTGCCTGACAACTCACAGAGCTGAGTGCGCACCAGGCAACTCTGGGGGGAGACTGGCACAGTTGGTGCTGGTGCAGTCGGTGGAGAGGCTGGCACAGTCAGTACCAGCTTGGTGCAGTCAGCGGTTGGCAGAGAGGCTGACACAGTTGGTGCCAGCCCGGTGCAGTCAGCAGGAGCCAAGTGCGGTTGGTGCCACTGGTTGGTGGGAAACAGGCGTGGTTGCTGCCAGCGGTCGGGGACTCAGCAAGGCCCGAAGGCGGTAGGAGACAGCAGCAGAGGGGGCCTGGTCAAGCCTGTGTCGGACAGGAGCGGCATGAGGGGTGGAGCCACACCCAAGAGCTGGACATTGCAACTACGACGGCCAATACAGGGGGAAGAAGGAAGGGAGAGGCGAAAGACACGCCCTGTACTCTGGGTTGGGTTTGGCTCATTGAGTTCATGAACTCTGTTTGCACTGTTTTCCCAAACCAGTGCTGTTACCTCTCTTTTGCTATTAAAAGGTTTCTTTCTACACTCAGACTCTGTGCTTGTGAGAGGGGAAGTATTGCCCTTTGGGGGGTGCCCAGGGAATAGTGTGTAATTTCCCAGGTGACTGGGTGGGGGCTCGAGCCAGTTTGGTGGTGTATCATTGAGAGGGACCCCTAGATATAGAACCCAGCCCTTGCTGCTGCCGACTCGGTCTGGCAGAAGGGTTACAGAAAGAAAGAAAGAAAGAACCAGAAATGAAACTTAATGAAAACTGGACAATCACAGACATGGTTTAAGCGATGGGTGTGCTAAGCACCTTTTATTCAAGCTTAATGCAAGAAGCAAGGAAGCCCCTTTGTGATGTGAGAGAGCTGGCCACAGTAGAAGGCACCTCCCAAGGCAACCAGACACATGGTGAAGCCTGAGTGAAGCTGTGTAGTCTGGGGGACAGGTTGTAAAGGCAGGGGCAATCAGTGTGTGAGAGGCAAGGGTCAGCGAGAGAAGCCATGGAGAGGACGAGGGAAAAGAGAGACAGAGCTCCTTCCAGAACAGGACTGGCTGGAGATGCAGCCTTAGTAATTTCTGAGCAACAGAGCAGCCTGCTGTGGTTTGTTCCTACTGACTGCAGGGAAGTAGGGATTTCTGTCCATTCTTTGTGAACAAACAGGATTGCCCCAAAGAACAGACCTGACTCATAGCATCTTCCTTGTCTTCTTGCAGAAAGAATCTGGCAAGGCCCCAAATGTTAGCAAAACCTCTGGGGCAATGGAGCCACATTTCCTTTGTAACTTCTCCCCAGAATGTTGTCAGTATCAAGAAGGGATCAGCTCTTCATCTTCAAAAGCCAGCTGCTGCTGTTTAATTTGCCTTGGCATTAACAATGGTAAATAACTATGTTATTTTTTCTTTAAAGTGACTTGGTGCTGTGCCTGTGAATTGCTAAATGAAGCCAGGCACGTTGGCAGCATCCCAATTTGACACACTGCAATCTGCCTGAGAAAATTAGCTCTGTGTTATCAGTAGAGTGTAGAACGCCCCTCCCTGAGATGAGGATAGATTAGATGTGGTGTTCAAAAGCTACGATGTTACAGACAGAGAGACAAACATCCAAATAGAGCCGTTCAACTGAACAGTTGAATGTCAGGGAATTTGCAGGCTCGGCAAAAAACTTTCCTCTGTCTACTTAGATTGCAAGTGCTCAGTTAGAGTCTGCGCAATGCCCAGCACAAGGGGGCCCTGATCTCAGCTGGGGTCCATGTGTTGCCCAGAACAGCTGGGAGCTGATCTCGAGTGAGGTCTGTGCAGCATCTTTCACAACAGGGATCCTAAGCTTGGCTGGAGTTTGTGCCGCACCCGGCAGGATGGTGCCCAGATCTCGGCCAGGTTCTGTTCAGCTTCTGTCACAATGATCCTCCCCCTCCTGACCTCAGTTGCTTCTGCGCTTTCATTTCTACTTTGATTAATAAAACATCTGTTTATAAGAAATCTCCCACAGCCACTTGGATCAGAAACCACGCTCCTCACGTGCCAAGACTGTAACACCCATTAGTCCATGAAAAGTGTTCTTTTTTTCTTTCAGAAAAGTAAAAGCAACATTTTTGGCATAAAACCTACAATTTCTTGAGGTTTTGGTTTTCAAAGAAAAGAAAAGAAAAGAAAAGAAAAGAAAAGAAAAGAAAAGAAAAGAAAAGCCACCCTCCGTGAACAGATGCTTCTATTTTATTTCACTGATATTTTTCTGAAAAGAAGCAGCAGGATTGAAGAGACTCCAGTATAATTTCCCCTCTGATCTTCTCACAGGTGCCTTACAATAGCTGTTATGCTTCATGGCAAACACACAGAGAAGGTAAATAAAAACATAAATACCCTGGCTGGAAGGTTTTAACATAACACGACTTTATTGCTTAGAATCCAGAACGATAACACCCAAGAACCCCAAAACACAGAGAGAGAAAACAGGCTGCTCCCTAAAAAAACAGAGAGGCACAACTCAATGCACCTTGGCTCTAAGCTGTCTCTCTGCAGAACAGACTCTTGTAGAGAACTGCAGGCTTCTCTACAAGCCCAGGAAACCCTCTGAGAATTTAAAGTGATTGATCAGTTTTAATACTGTTTTCAACACACCACAATAGTCAGCCACACAGGGAGCACTGTAAAGCAAGGGAGCACTTCTCATTCCCCCTCACAAGCACCACCTGTGCTGGCCCCTATCTCTGGAGAGGGGGAGCCAACTCCAGGGGCAATAGACATTAGGTGACCTGAGCCCCACATGGCTCTGGGCTCATTCAACAAACCAGGGCACCATTTCGTGGTGACCCACTCTGTGGTCTACTAAAGGAATGCCCAGCCATCACTGCTTTCTGGGCAGGGGCCCATGTGCCACTTCCGCCTGAATGGCAGTCCCCTTGCATGTCACTGTATTTCTCCCAGCATGCTTGAGTAAATGCCCAACGCCTTCTTTCCAGCGCATGCCACCAGGGAATGTCAGCAGTTACTAATAACCCCACAGCTCCTCCAAAGCAGAGGGCATTTCTTTAAGAACAAAAAGAGGACAAAGAAAAAGGGTCTTAACGCATGTAGAGGGTTTGCCAGTCCTCCAGTTCCAGCCCTTCCATGTCTACACTGTGCATGAAGTCGGTGTCTGTGGGACCCAGACTTGTCACCTTGGTGTTTCCAAGCCAGGCTTGAACGTCCAGACAGCACTGCAAACCTGTTTGCAGTGGCTGGATTCCATGTCCCAGGTGTGTTAACATGTCCATAAAACACTGCACTGCCCTTGCAGCGTGAGCTGTGTCCATTCCTCTAAATGACAGGGGCCCGACTCTAACTTACCCCCCAGCAGGGTCCTACAACATGAGTCATGAGTCCTTGCTGACTGAAGTCAGGTTGATTTGTGTGTGTACAATAGGGAGGCTTGGGCTCAAAGCTGAGTCAGAACCTAGGCCTAAGTGTGCAGTGTAGACATACTAAAAGGCAGAGGGTTTGCATAACCAGTGCTGGGATATTGCCATGAATTACCTCCAACCAATTCCAGATGCCACCCCAGGTGAGCCAGGAACACCCACATGCACAGAACTCAACTAAGACAGACTCATATTGTCTGGCCCGCCTCAGCATAAGAGTCTTTGGAGTGTTCATGCTGGCTCTCACGGCCAGAGAAACCTTTCTGAAATTGAAGCAAGAGGCCCACTGTTCCTAGGGTAGACCACCTGAAAATACCAAGGTCAGGGAAGGCTGCAAAAGGAGAGCAAATTCTCCCAGCACTGGTGGGTGACACTGAAATGAGACTTCCTAACCATCCACAAACAGAGCTTCTGATTCCCCCCACACTGGTTATCAAGAAGATAAAACAAAAACTACACTGCCCCCCTTTACTGCATTTCAGTCTCTGGCTCCCAATCAGCCAGTAGGTCCAGTAAAGAGACCAGTTATTACAACTCTATGCTCTTTACCAAAAAGTTCTCTTGACCCCAAAGGGTCAGCCATAGCATCAGATCAGTATAAGTTTGGATCTCACCCAGCCAATCCCTTAGTAACTAAAACTAAAGGTTTATTATAAAAGGAAATAAATGATAAGAGAAGTGTTAAAGCAATCATATACATACAAATGATTGGAAAGTCCATATATATAAGGTTTCCAGTAGAATTGTAGAGTTTGCAGGCTCATATAGTCCCTCTGGGTGTACTTCCAGTATCTGAATGAGTCTCAGTCCTTTGTTTCACAGCTTCAGTTGCAGATGAGTTGATCCAGAGGTAGGAAGCAGGACAGAAGACAATATGGATGTGGTGCAGCTGCCTTTTATATCCCTTTCCCATGCTGCTTGTGAAAATTCACAGAAACAAGATGGAGTCCAAGGTCACCTGGGCAAGACCTGTGACTCATCAGGGGTAGCGCCTGGGTTCTTTCCCTGGGTTCATTGCACCTTTGAGTTCCCTTAATAGGCCATTAGGCAGCTTATTGCTGCTGCCATCCTGTGCACAAGTTGAAATACAGATACATGAAACATATCCATAACTTCCAATACACATATGACACATGCACATAAATAATATCATCATACTTAGCAAATTATAACCTTTCCAACAGCACCTGACATGGCCTATTTCATATGAATTATTGTAATTTTGCAGTATTGAAGTTAAATCATAGTCTAAAAAATCACCCCTAATCCAGCCAGCGTCACACCCCACGTGCACAGAACTTGCACTGAGGCAGAGGGCGGTGACTATTCTACTGGCTCATTTCATCTGGCCCATCTCAGCATAATGGTCTTTGGAGTTTTCATGCTGGGGAAACCTGTTTGAAGTTGAAGCAAGAAGCCCGCAAGATACTGCAGCATCGGTCGCAGGAGGTTACCGGGGATTTTAGCTCAGATTTTCACCCATTCCGAGGGTGTTCTGGAAATTGCAGCCCACAAATGCAAGGACAAGGACTATCTTCACAAAGGGCGAGGAAGGGTGGTTGTGGGATGGGAACCCAGGCTAGGAGAGGAGCCAGACCGGTGAAGGGTTGTGTCACCACCTGCCCTGTAACCTCGGGTGCCTCACCATGCTCTGCTGCTGTAGCTCCCAATGTGGGCCACTCACAGCCAACCTAGCAGCATGCAGGACACATCCCGAGTTTCTGTGTCCTGGACAGCCCTGGATCAGCAGCTCTGTCTCCAGCAGTCTGTCTACAGCCCCCCAGTCCCCACAGAGTGCCTGTTTAGAGGAAAGTCTGGCACCAACAGAACAACACCCCCCAGCGAGGGGGCAGGGAAAGGTGCCCCCCTTCATTTTATGCATGTGAATTTGTTCCTGTGGTTTGGGAGAGGATCCTTCTTGGGCCTGCCCGAGACCTGCCTAGAGACCATTGACCAATAACCCCCGGGGGGTGGGGGTAGGGGGCAACAAACACAGTCCTAAGTGGGGCTGATAGACCGTAGGCCCCGCCTCCGCCAGCGGGCGAAGAGCTGGGCCGGGCAACGGAGGAGGTGCCTGCCTCAGCCTGCAGGGATGGACGCCAGAGACGGCTTCTCTCCCTGCTTGTATCTCCTAACGTTCAATAGCTTGTTTCAGGAGGCAGGACGGCCACAGACTGTTCTTCCTTCCTGGTGCTTCCCATCTCCCGGGTCCATTGTTTTCATTCCACATGGCTTAATTTACCTAGGAGACAGGGAAATATCTCTTCCAACCCCCTTCCCCCTCTTCATCCCCCTCTCCCTCCGCCCCCCCCCGCCCTCCCCGCCTGGGTGTGAATTGCTCCTTCCTTTGTTTGTCCGCACACTTTAAAACCTAATATCAATGAGTTTCCATAATTCCCCCATTAGTGTTACTACCGACATTCCACAGTGATGTTAATCACCAGCACGTCATTAGCTTTCAATAAAGACCTCACTCCGAACATTCTTCTGATGCAGGAATATCAGATATAGTCATTGATTCAGTTGCTTCTCACTTGAGGCTTAGCCCCCCTGTCTTCATAGCCCAGTAAATCTTGGCAATGGATTCTTCTGGAAAATAAAACCCAGACTGAGCTCCTCTCTCCTGGTGGGTGTAGACCCTAGTCTGTCTTCTGCCCTGCTTGGCAGTGTGAGGTTTGCCTCCAACCCTTGTTAGTTTGATGGGTCTGTGTGCTGCTTGTATGGAAATGGAGCTAAACTCACATTCTTTTCTTTGGGATAGACCAGAACACATTTTAGCTACCATTCAAGCATATCCATAAATCTTAATACCCCTTGTGTACACCCAACACACAAGGATGTGAATAATCATCTAGTTATTTGTTTCTAAATGATACCTCACAAGGAGTATTTTGCACAAAGATTGTTATAATTCTGTGTAAGATGCGAATACGAGGGGTGTAGTGTCACAGGTGACATGGTCTATCTGTACGAAATGTGAAGAAGGGCTGGTGTGGGATGGGAAACCAATCTAGGAGGGGAGTCAGATGGCCAGCCACAGAAGCACAGCAAGGAGAAGGACCCTGGGGATGATGGCAGAGGGACCGACATTGTTCGGAGTGACAGTGATAGAGGGATTGACACTGTTGAGAGTGAAGTTCACCATCTTGAAAGTCACACCAGGCACGTTCTCCTGGATCCACGGGTTGTGGGCATTTGGGCGGTTGTAGACCCCAGGGTAACCATCGGCCACACTGGTTACCCCATTCAATGTTGTCATCAGTAACCAGCTCACAATCCCAGCGAGGTACCAGGTCCCATTCTCTTTGCATACCAGGGGTCCCCCGGAGTCACCCTAGAGACAGAAAGAAATGGGGTTTGAGAGGGACCAGTCTCCAGCAACCCCAAAGACAGTGGTGGATTCTCCATCTCTGGATGGCCTCATATTCCCCCTGGCTGCCTTTCTGGGAGATGCCCTATCCAGACTCAAGTCTCTGGACTCAGTGAAGGGGTACCCGGGTGCTGTTGTGGGCTGGGTTATACAGTAAGCCAGGCTGGATGATTCAATGGACCTTGCTGTCTTTACAGTCTATGGACACATCCTCAAGCCAAAAGGTGTCTTGTCTAAACATTGGGGCAGGATCTCAGGGCTCAGAGCCTCCATCCAGGCCCACTGTTGGGTGGGTTCCCCCGACACACAACACCAAGTCTACAGGGAGAACGTGCCAGGAACAACGGGGCAACACACGGGCAGCACACGGCGCAACGGGGGCCCTCATCTCAGCTGGGGTCTGGGCATCTCCCAGCACAAAGGGGCCCTAATCTCGGTTAGAGCATCTCACCGGGGAAGTCCCTTTATAGCCTTCCATGTAGCCGGCACACAGCATGTCATCTTTGACAGGGTTGTAACCCGAAGGCTCTTTCAGTGCTTCCCGGATGCGATCGTTGCAGATCATGGAGTCTATGGTGAGCACCTCCAGCTCCTGCAGCATCTCTGGAGTGGAAGGAGCCACTGGAAGGAAAGACCCAAGGGCAGGGTGACTCATGTGGTGTGAGTGGAAGTCACATGAAAAGCTGTCACATTAAGGATCTATAAGAAGTTTCCAGCTGTGGGGGTGACTAAGTGGGGGGGGGGGGGGAAATGGAGTCTAATGGGTTACAGCTGGGGGGTGGGGGGTGGAAGATCTCCTGGGTTCTATCCCTGGTTCTGGAAGGGGAGTGGGGTCGAGTGGGTTGGAGTGTATGGCGAGGGAGGGGGGCAGTTGACCATACAACAAAAGCAAAAAAGCAACAGCCCACATTGTAAAGGTATTTTAGGTGTTGCTCTCAGCTGTGCAGCTCCAAACTGATTTAGGAGACCACATTTTATTATAGACACTTGGCGCCAGATTGTCAAAGGGGTTCGGACACCTATAGGCACAGGAAGGTGCTAGTGGGATTTTGAAAAGCTCCTAGAGAGGTACAAAAGCTGGTGCTTTGGAATCGAAGTCAAATGGAGTGTCAATGGGAGTAATGGACCTAACCAGCATGGCTACATTTGAATACCCCGTTAGGAACCTAGCTGCATTTTTAAGTGCCTAAATCCCTTTGACACATGGGCCTGTAGGGCACGTTTGAAAATGTTGAGCCTTGTCTACACACCGGTTTGCCTTGGTTTGGTTCCATGGGTTTAAATCTTTGAGCAGACACTGCTCAGTTCCAGGCCAGGGCGCCAGACACATGGCTGTGAGGATATAACGAGGTGTGTGATTTTATACTGCTTGGTGCCAGCTGGTGGCCACTTCTGACATTGTTTCCTATTCGTACTGTCTAGGGCCGGCATCGGTACATAGACAGGTGCAAACTACACCAACAGGAGTGGTCTGAAACACATATTCGGGCATACACATGCTCACACACGTGCATGCACACACCCTGAAGCAGATTGAAGCCAAACTGGTGCAACTTCATCGCGTAGACTAGTCCCGAGAGGGGCTAGTTTTAGTTTTGCTTAAATCTGCTATAAAATGAATTAAGATAAAATGGGTTCAAAGCAAAATAAAAACATTCCTGTGGCGTGAGGTCCTTCAGTGACTAGACCACATCTTACCATCAGACCTAAAAAGGGGGCACCATTGTGTGATAATCACTATAGAGCCGTGGCTAGTTCACTCTCTAACCATATAAAGCACAGTACTCGCTTTCGAATAGCAGAGAAGAAGGGCTGATGTTCTAAGCATCCAGACACTCACACCCGAGGTTTGAATCAGCAAGTTTTTGGAGCAGGTTGTTCCGAGAGCTCACTTTACCTGCCGTCTGCCTCAAGAGGTTGCAGTGTGTGAATGACTGATCCAATGTTACACCGAGGTAAATCGGGTTTGGCTCATGCTGCAGGCATTGGCCGTCAAGGAAAACGTTTCACTCGTGGCTTGCCCTTGCGTTATGCAGCTAGAACGCACTAAAAACCGTCTTAGAAACACTCAGTTACAGGCGTCATCGACTACAACAGTCTGGTGTCGCTCGTCTCACATGAGGCTGGTTGGCGTAGAGCTGAACACAGCTGTGCGTATCATTACTGGGATTTTATGGGCAACCCTGTTGCCGTGGCTACTGATACTAGGTTACATAGCACCACCCCTCTCCTCCAGGAAATTATCTGATTCTTTGTTGAACCCAGTTATACTTTTGGTCTTCATGACATCCCTTGGCAATGAGTTCCACAGGTTGACTGTGCATTGTGTGAAGAAGCACTTCCTTTTGTTTGTCTTTAATCTGCTGCCTATTAATGTCATCTGGTGACCCCTGGTTCGTGTCTTATGTGAAGGAGTAAATAACACTTCCTGGTTCACTTTCTCCACACCGTTTGTGATTTTATAGATATCTAACAAATCCATACCTTCTGTTGTGTAACCATACTACTGTGGCTCTATAACCATATAACTGTGCAACCATGACTGTGTAACCATGGAACCGTGTCACTCCCAGTCCAACTGTGTACATATGAGGCTGCCATCACCGAGCCTGTAAACTACATCTGGAGCTGAGTCCTTTTCCTGCCCTTCCCCTTTCTAACAGCTACAAGTCTGCCTCACCTTGTGGGCGAATGTTCCCCCAGCCAGTCACCCAACAGGTGTCGTCAGCAGGCACACGGACAGAGGCGTCAAGCAGACACACGGGGCTCATGGTTGCTGTGAATGAAATTGGATTCTTCAGCTCCACCAGGGCGATGTCAGCAAGGAAAGTGTCATTGTTGTAACTGGGATGGAGGATGACCTGCTTCACCGATGACAATGTTTGGTTGGGCATCTCACTGACAATCCGTTTTTCACCCATGTGAACCTGATACGCTGAATTGGGAACAAGCCTGGATGCAAAAAATAAATTAAAAAATCTGATAAGGGAACAGCTACACAGCAATGAATGCCTCATAGGGATGGCTCTGGGGTGGAGCATCTGAGAAGCAGCCAGACAGCGATGCTGCCAAATGGGAAGCCAATGGAAAGGGAGAGGGAGTCTTTCCAGAACAGCTTCAGTGACTCTCTGCCTTGCCTGGGCTACTCACTGATCGAAGCAGTGAGCAGCTGACACCACCCAGCTCTCAGAGATGAGCGAACCTCCGCAGATATGGGAGCCGTATCTCTGCACGCTGACCTGCCAGGGCCAGGTCCCGTCCTTCGCATCTTGACCATTCAAGATGCGCCCTGAGAGTAAACGCTGGCCACAGACTGGGAAAAAAAGAGGGAACTGCATTATCCCTGGACAAGGGAGTTAAAGTGTAAATAACTTTTAGTATTATCTGACAATGAAAGAGCCAGGGAAACAACCCAGAAGTCCTGGCTCCCAACCCGCCTGTTGTAACCCACTAGACCCCACTCCCTTCTACATCTCGTCCAGACACTACACAGAGGCTGTCTCCATGGGTGTCCAGTTTTCAGACTCCCCACCAGATTTGGAACACACCATCCTACGTTACCTAGCTCTTAAATCGTTTTCCGCACAAACATCTCGCAGTCACCAGAATGATCTGCTCGACCTTTGCTTTTAGCAGATACCTCACAGAATCCCTTTAAAGTAAATGGTCGGACACAGATATAATAGCCCTGCCAGCCCGGGACTGGGAGAGTTGGGGCACATCTGTGTCACAAGCTCTTAGGAAGAGAAGAAAGAGAAGTCAAGGCTAAGATTATTATGGGGTTAAGGCTATAATGAAGGTTAGGTTAAGGTTATCATGGGACTAGGGAGATGGTTATCATGCATTTAAGGTTATTGTGCGATTAAGATTAAGGTTATCATGGGGTTAAGGTTCTCATGGGTATAGGGTTATCATCAGGGTTAGGGCTGAAGTTGTATCAAGGGGGACCAGAAACTGAAAAAAGAGAAATCACAGGGCTGATTCTGGGAGGTGGAATACATCGAGGCTGGAAACACCTGGGTTCCCTTGCGATTCATGGGCACAGCTCCAGTGCATTTAAAGGTCACAGCATTAGTTACATAAGCAATTGAATTCACACAAGTAACTTTAACTCACACTGCTGCAGCCATTATGTGAGAAAGAAAGAAAGAAAGAAAGAAAGAAAGAAAGAAAGAAAGAAAGAAGCCCTATATTGCAACCCTTATCGTAACCCCCATGATAATCTTTGTTGTAACCCTAATGATAACCATCACCCAATGATACCTAAATGAAACCTAACCCAATGGTAACCTTAACCCCAAGATAACCTTCACCCATGTCTCTAACTACGATAATACCACCTTAGCAACCTTGCTCAATCCCATTAGACCCTACTGCCATCGAACAGCTGGGACAGGACACAGGAGTCCTGACTGCCACCCCCCATTCTCATTTCAGGTGTCCAGGGCAAGTACGGCTTGTGTTTTGCTGTGGTTCTCTTACCTGCCAGATTCCATCTCCCCTGAGCATCTAGGGAGCAAAGACAGCAAATAAATTAATGTGTGTACATGTGGGGGGGTGTACGCAGTCTGCATGAAGTGTCTGAGGGAATGGGGGCCAGTAGCTCCACCTATCCTACCTAATCCACCTTCCCAGGCTCCACCCACTCTCCTGAAACAGCTCTGCTACCCTCAGCAACAGTTAAAATTGTTAGTAGTGTCGCTATTCAACTCACCATCTGTAGGCTCCAGAATTAACAGTCCCCACAGATCTAAATGGGGTGGCTCAGGACTGAATGCAGAAATCCGGGCTAAATGCACAGGAGGAGGGTCTATGAAGGGCCAAGGGGTTGGATCTCCCTGTTATTCACTAGCCCATTTCCCTCCCTCACAATCCCGTATCTCTCGCCCCTCCCCATAGAAAGTAGAGTCCAGTCTTCCATCCCCACCCCCACACTCACCCTGTACCAAGCTCATCACCAGCAGTGCCATGGCCACAGGGGAGCAGAGATGCCTCATGATCCAGCCTCGCCTGGTCCTGTGTTAGCTAAAACCAGCTGCCTCCATCACTTCAAACAAAGCCAAGCTGGGGAACGAACGTGCTGGGGCAGGTTTTTATAGACATGGTTCCTGCCTCCACCCTTGCCAGAATGAGGGAGAACAGAGGCTACCAACCCCACAATAAGCCACTCAAGGAAACAAGTGCTGCCAAGTTCAGCACGCGAGCAGGGCGTGACCGTTCTCACTCTGCTCTGCCTGAAATTGCTGCTCTGCGTGTTTCCTGGAAAACAAAACAAAAATCGGCAATGGCCAAGGTTATCCTGGGGGGCCCGTGATGTTTTTCTCTTCCCTGTTTTATTAACAACTGAATGTGCCAAGAGCAGACGGCCAAGGACAGTGCCCCAGCAAAGCTACGGTTGTAATGGGTGTAAAGTTATCATATCAGTTCATCGATTGTAAGTGGAGAAGGCACCACTGTGGTCACCTAGTCTGAACTCTTGTATAACACAGGCCAGAGACCTGCCCCCGAATAGCTCCTAGAGAAGGTCTTTTAGAAAAGCTGCCAATCTTGATGTAAAAACTGTCAGTGGTGGAGAATCCACCATGACCCTTGATAAATTCTCACAGTGGTTAATTACTTTCACTGTTAAAAATTTACACCCTATTTCCAGACTGAATTTGTCTAGCTTCAGCTTACAGCCATTGGATCATGTTAGACCTTTGTCTGCTAGATTGAAGAGCCTGTTATTACATATTTGCTCCCGTGATGAGCCTGGAAGGGCAAGATGGATAAGGGGACCAATTAACTTCCCAGACTGCACCTGGGGAAGGAGACAGGAATCAGGGAATTAGTAGAACAGGCTCAGCTGGGCAGGAACAGCCAGGGCCTATATGAGCCAGGAAGCTTGCAAGAGAAGGGGTGGGAGGCAAGGAGTCTGCAGTGACTCCTGGGAGAAGGGAGGTGTACCTGGGGCTACAGACAAGCTCTCTCCAGTCACTCCCTGGGAGGAGGTAGTATGGCTTGGCAAGCCCAGAGAAGGGGGAGAGTCAGAGAGGTAGACAAGGATCAGGGGGAAAGCAGCAAGGTGTTGGGTAGGTGAAACCTGGGCTGCCTATGAGAGGGCCCCTGAGCCCGGATACGGAGTAAGGGCAGCTCCGGGTCCCCCTACCAGCCGCTGCCGAAGTGGCACAGGCATGGCAGTGGGCAGGAAGCCTGCCTGAGCCCATTTGTCAAGAGGAACTTGATACCCTGAAAAGTGGGGGGACTTAAATGGTGATCCGGATGGAGGGCTGAGCCATAAAGGGGAGGCTGCAGTTCCTGGAGCAAGAGGGCTTAGCAGGGCGAGGAGATGACACGAGAGACATGGCCTGGGGAGGGTGGAAGGCCTGGCCAGAGCTAATCTCCAGAATGGCCGGGAAGAGGCACCTTCTGCAAGGAGGGAGCCCCGTGACAGTTCCCCATGCAGGTATTTAAAGACTGGGAACAAGTCACCTCTTTACCTTCCCTTTCTTAAGATAAATAGAATGAGCTCTTTGAGTCTATCGCTCTAAGGCAGGTTTTCTAAGCCTTCAATCATTGCCATGGCTCTTCTCTGACCCCTCTCCGATTGATCAATGTCCTTCTTGAGTGGTGGGCACCAGAACTGGACACGGGATCCCAGCCGCGGTCGCACCCAGGGCCAAGTAGGGAGGTAAAATAACCTCTCTGCTCCTACTTGAGATTCCATTTTGGTTCATCTCATGATCACATTAGCTCTTTTGGCCACCGCGTCACACTGGGAGCTCATGTTGAGCTGATTATCCACAAAAACCTCCAAGTCTTTTTGAGAATCCCTGCTTTCCTGGATAAAGTCTCCCATCCTGTAAGTATGGCCTGCGTTCTTTGTTTTGAGAAAGATACATTTACATTTAGCTGTATTAAAACTCATAGTGTTTGCTTGTGCTCAATTTACCATGTGATCCCAATCACTCTGGATCAATGACACGTCCTCTTTGTTGTTTACTCCCTGCCCTGAATTTTTGTGTCATCTGCAAACTTTATCCACAATGATTTTATATTTTCTTCCAGGCCATTGCTAAAAATGTTAGTGAAATGGTGATAAATGCAAAGTAATGCACATTGGAAAACATATCCCAACTACACATATAAAATGATGGGGTCTAAATTAGCTGTTACAATTCAAGAAAGAGATTTTGGCGTTATTGTGGATAGTTCTCTGAAAACATCCGCTCTGTGTACAGGGGCAGTGAAAATAGGTAACAGAATGTGAGGAACCATTAGGAAATGGATAGATAATAAACTATAAAATATCATAATGCCACCAAATAAATCGATTGTCTACCAATACGTGGAATACTGCATGCAGTTCTGGTCACTACAGGTGGGCAAGACTCAGCCTCCAGGCAACAAGAAAGAATTCTCTGTAGTAACTGGGAACCTTCCTCATCTAACATCCCATCACAGGCCATTGGGCATATTTACAGCCAGTAGTCAAAGATCAGTCAATAGCCAAACTAGGCTGTCCCATCATACCATCCCCTCCATAAACTTATCAAGCTCAGTCTTGAAGCTAGTTAGGTTTCTTGCCCCCACTGCTCCCCTTGGGAGGCTGTTCCAGAACTTCACTCCTCTGATGGTTAGAAACCTTCATCTAATTTCAAGTATAAACTTCCTGATGGCCAGTTTATATCCACCTAGTTAACAGGAACAATGGACTAGAAAAGGTAGGGTCTGCACTATTGGTTGGGGTCTGTGCAGCACCCAGCCCAAAGGGGAACTGAATTTTGTTGGCGTCTGTGTTCTCCAGCACAAAGGGGAGGTCTCACAATCTTGGTCAGAGAATCTCACCCAGGCAGTCCCATTATAGCTTTCCAAATGCCCAGCGCACATCATGTCATCTTTGATGGGGTTGCAACCTGAAGGTTTTGTAAACCTTTCCGGAAGAAATCATTGCAGACTGTGAAGTCTACAGTGAGGACCTGCAGCTCCTGCAGCATCTCTGATAGCGAAAAATTCTCTGAAATGAAAGGCATGAGGACAGGGTGACTCATGCAGTGTGCGTGGAAGTCACATAAAAAGCTGTCACATTAAGGATCTATAAAGAAGTTCACAGCTCTGGGAGGGAATGGGGGTCTAGTGGGTTGGAGTTTGGGGGGCACAGTGGGGTGGAGTTCATCAGTTTAACACATGCTAAAGGCAACAACCCAGATTTTTAAAGCTATTTTAGGTGTAGCTCTGCTCAGTTTTGCAGCCCCAAACTGATTTAGGAGCCAAAATCTTATGATAGACACTTGGGGGCATATGATCAAATTATGAGTTTTAATCTTTTTTTTTCCTTCCATTTTTATTAATTTAAATTTTCACAGCTGTGGAAGATTGGGGGGGGTTGACAATAATTATTTAATGACCGTAGAGGTTGAGATTCAAAGAATTTAAGATTTATAAACCATTAAAACCCACATTGTGAATATCCCATGTTAAAAAATGCAAAGTAAATATCCTTCAATCAAATTCTATTAAATTCTCAAACAGCATTTTTCTTCCTTTGCCTATCTGCACTCACTCTCCTGAAACAGCTCTGCTACCCTCAGCAATAGTTAAAAATATTAGCAGTGTTGCTATTCAACTCACCCTCTGTAGGTTCCAGAGTTAACAGTCTCCATTGATCTGAATGGGGTGGCTCAGGACTGAATGCAGAAATCTGAACTAGATGGGTGGAGGGGGGGTCTATGAAAGGCGAAGGGGTTGGATCCCCCTGTTATTCACTATCTCAGTTCCCTCTCCCACAAGCCCGTATCTCTCTCCCCTCCCCATGGGAGGTAAGGACTGGTTCCCATGTCCCCACTCCAGACTCACTCTGCATGAAAGTCATTGCAAGAAATGCTAGGGCCAGTGGGTAGTGAAAACACCCCATGATCCAGCCTCACTTCATTCTGTCTTGGCCAAACCAGCTGTCTCCATTGCTCCGACCGAATCCTGACTGGAGAGTGAACACACCGGGGCAGGCATTTAGAGACATGGCCTCCCAACCTCCTCCCTTCTCAGATCTAGGGAGAACTGGTGTGACCAATCCCCCAATGAGCCACTCAAGGGAACAAGTGCTGTCAAACAAGGGGGGTAAGGACTGCAGGAAACACATTGGGGAGCATCTCTTGGCAGCCAGGCTCCATGAGCAGGGGCCGGCTCCACGGAGTGCAACCAGCTGGTGTCAGGTTCCTTCAAGGAGGACTCAAGAGTGCATTGGGGTGCAGCTCAGAGCTGTGCCATCCACTCTGCCTGGGGAGTGCCCAGCCATGCAGAGGTGGCCCAACTTGCTGAGTAGGGCAGGGAGGGCTGCCAGGCAGAGAGTCCAAGTGTGTTGGGTGGTCCCACCTGCTTCCAATCTTCCGGCTTCTGGCAGGAGGCAACAGTTTGAAAACCTCTGTGCTAAATGGAAGGCAGAAATCTGGGGGAACATGTGACCCCATGTGCCTCCCCCACGCATCACCTCTAGGGGGCACAAATACACTTGCTTGTCCCAGGTGCTAAAAAGCCTAGGTACAGCTCTGCTGCCAAATTCAGCACATGAGCAGGGTATGGCTGTCCTCATTCTGCTGTGCCTGGAATTGCCCCATGACAGGAATCCTGGAAAACCAAACAAAAAAGTGAAAAGGTCAAGGTTACAGTGGGGAGGCCCATGGTGATTTTCACTTCCCTGTTTTGTTAGCAATTGAACGTGTCAAGAACAGATAGGCAAGGACAGTGCCCCGGCAAAATTAAGGTTAAAGTGGGGGTGTGATGCCCTGCACCCCCATGGTCACCCTTAGAATGTGTATTATATTTAATGGTGTATTGTCTAATGCAAAGTATGTTACGTTAGATGTCTTTGGAATGCTCACGAGGTACTGAGCATTATTGTGATATGCCCAAAAGATGAGTCCTCATGGCTTGAAACATCCCCAGGAAAAACGCTCCAGGAGCAGAGCTGTAATTCACACCTCATCAAAGCTTATATATAACATATCCAGCTCAGCTTTCCAGGAACAAAGGACAGAGGATCATTTGGACTCAAGTGAGTCATCTCCCTTCCCTTGGCCAGCTTGGAACCATGATGAGTATCACTGACTCAGGACATGGATAAATCCATGTAGGGACATTGTTTGTCACCTGACTCTGAGGGGGCAGAGCCCCAGAGGAGAGAAGGACGTTATAAAAAGGGGGGACATTTGCCATGCTCTCTCTCTTCAAGCTCCATCTACAAACACCACCAAGCAACTGAAGTGCTGACCAAAGGGGAGAGCCTGGCTGAAGGCAAACCAGCCAGCCTGTGGTAAGAATTCCCTAAGCTTGTAAGGCTGCTGAAAGTGTTAAGCTTAGTTTAGAATCTGTTTTGGTTTTGTTGCTCTTGTTACAAATCTGACTTGTTGAGCTTTGATATATAATCTCTTAAAATCCTTCTGTAGTTAACAAATTTTTGTTTGTTTGTTTGTTTGTTTGTTTTACCTAAAGCGGTGTGTTTGGTTTGAAGTTCTCATTCCTCTTGTTCCCCTTGTGCAATCTGGATTGGTGTATTACTGTCGCCCCAATCCCCCACACCTGGAGCCCATTTTACTCTGCTCTGCTGTGAGAACCCCCGCTCCTGGGATGTTCATGCGCAACTTCCAGCACGTAAACTGCTCCCAGCTAAGTGAGGGAGTGATTCTAGCCAGCCACTGTTTGGATTATACAACAGAATGACTTCAGCCATACCCCCCATTCCTAGATGCAACCCTAGGCACCTCCATTTTACAATGTTCAGTTATGCCCACTGAACAATGTAAACTCAGATAACAAAGATATCTCAGATAAACTCAGATAACAAAGAAATTGATATGCACCAGCCTGGTTACTCGAGGTGGAGTCTCCAACACACTTCAAACCAAATGCACTGCTTTAGGTAAGCAAACAAACAAGTTTATTTGACACAAGGTTTTGGCAGCTGTCACCCAAGTGCCAAATACAGAGGTAAAATAAGCTCTCTGCTTCTACTACAGATTCTCCTCTTTATTCATCCCAGAATCGCAATAGTTGTTTTGGCCACAGCTTCACACTAGGAGCTCATGTTTGGCTGATTATCCACCATGAACCACAAATCTTTTCCAGAGTCACAGCTTCCCAGGATAGAGTCCCCCATCTTGTGAGCATGGCCGCCATTCGTTGTTCCTAGATTATACATTTATATTTAGCTGTATTAAAACTCATATTGTTTGCTTGCACCCAGTTTACCAAGTGAGCCACATCACTATGTATCAGTGTCCCATCCTCTTCATTATTTACCAGTCCCCCAATTTTTGTGGCACCTGCAAACTTTCTCAATGATAATTTTATGTTTTCTTCCAGATCACTGGTAAAAATCTTAAATAGCACAGAACCAAGAACCCATCCCTGTGGGATCCCACGTGAAACAGTCCCATGCAATGACAATTCTCCGTTTACAATTCCATTTTGAGACCTATCACTTAGCCAATTTTTAATACATTTAACATATGCCATGTTAATTTTAAATCTTTCTAGTCTTTTCATCAAAATGTTTTGTGGTAGCAAGTCAAACACCTTGCAGAAGTTTACGTATATTACTTCAACACTATTATCTTTATCAACCAAACTTGTAATCTCATTTTTAAAAAGTAACAAGTTAATTTTACAGGATTTGTTTTCAATAAACGCATGTTGATTTGTATTAATTATGTTACTCTCCTTTAGTTCTTTTTAATCAAGTCACATATCATCCACTCTATTATTTTGCCCAGGACTGACAGGCCTATAATTATCAGGGTCATCCCATGTACCCTTTTTAAAAACTGGCACCACATTAGCTTTCTTCCAGTCTCCTGGAACTTCCCCAGGACACCAAGATTTATTGAAAATTAACATTAATGGTCCAGCAAGCTCCTCATCCAGCTCTTTTAAAACTCTTGGATGCAAGTTCTCTAGATCTGTTGATTTTAAAATGTTCTAATTTTTGTAGTTTCTTTTTAACATCCTCCAGAGATAAGAGAGGAATGGAAAGAGTGGTTATAATTGCCATATGTTGAGACTATATCAGCGGTTTTCCCACCCAAATACAGAATAAAAATATTGATTGCATACTTCAGACTTTTCTGCATTATTGATAATTCTACCATTTTCATCTAGTAATGGACCAATACCAATGTCAGGATTCTTATTGTTCCTAATATATGTTAAAAACTCCTTATTGGCCTTAATTCTGCTACCCATAGAGTTCTCCTTGTGTCCCTTAGCTTGCCTTATCAATTTTCCCCCCAATCCAAGAAGCTTTTACACCAACACAGCCACCAACATGCACAGGAAATCTCTTCGGGCTTCAGGCAGAAAAAGGAAAATGGCATGTCCATTGCTGGTCATCACCACTGTTCCATCACTGGCCATCTTGATAGCAAACGTAGTGCTGCTCCTCTTTTCTTTCTTTCTTTCTTTCATAGTGGCAGAACTGTTCTATAAGCTGGCTTGTGGGCTCATTTATTTTAAATGCCCTGGGGGTGCTTATCCATTGCAAAGGGAACCCAAGCATCCTGATATCATTGCATTCCACATCCAGAATTTGCTTTCTGATTTCGATGGGACGCAAGGGTCTCTTTTTCAGTTTCTCTTCCAAACATGCTGGGAAACTTCCCTTCCCTGAGCTGGGGATAGAATCCAGGAGTTCTGGCTCCCAGCCCCACTGCTCTAACCACTAGACCGTGCTCCCCTGCCAGAGCTGGGGATAGAACCCAGGAGTGCTGGTTCCCAGCCTCTCACACGCTAACCAGTAGATCCCACTTCCAGAACACCATTATGGCATATAAACACTTTCAGGGGGACTCTACCAATTTAACCAGCTCTGTTTCTGAACCAACGTTGCTGAATCTGTGCAAAATCTATATATAATACAGCTATCTTCCTTCCTTCTGCATTGTCTTTCCTTTTTATTCCTTGGTTTTTTTTAAACCTGTTCTCAAGATACAAAACAGCTGTAAATCCCCTGGTACTTTTCCCAGGAGCCAGGGCTTGAGCCCCGGCATCCAGGTCAAATCATGACTCAGTCAACCCTGTTTTGACTCTCTGGTTCCCTCTCAGTGTTGGGTGAGTCATCCTCATGCAATTTCACTGTGTGGCTGTTCTACATCTGCCCTGCCCCAGAGGTGGCTGCATTTTGGTGCCAGATGGGGGTCACTGCACAGACGGTGGAAATTTCTGAGGGGTGTAGCCCCCACTCCTTTTCTGTCCCCCACACCTTCTCCTCACCTGGGTTCTTCTCTTTCCCCAGGTACCCAGGAAGCTGCAACTGACAGGTAGGTCCCAGGTAGTGGCAGTGGAGTGGTGTGGGAATGTCACCATAGATAGATAGATAGATAGATAGATAGATAGGATGTGGGTTGGGATGGATGGCTGAATGTAGCCAGGGAAGCCCAGAGGCTATCTCAGTTGCCCTGAGTCTATGTCCTTTCCATTGCACCCTTCTGGGTCGTAAGGGGGTGAGGGGATCAAAGTTCCCAGAAGGGCAAGTGTCCCTGGCAGATCAGCCTGTGTCAGAACACAGCTTGGAGAGTCCCTCATTGCTGAGCGGTGGGTGGTGACAGCGGCTCTCTGTTTGGATGGGTGAGTGCTGAAGCTAGGGGACGGTGTGCTGCGGGGAGCAGGCAGAAAACTCAGTAGGGGGTGCTGTGCTGCCAGGAGCACGGGGCAGGCCTGTCAGGGGATGCCGTGCTACATGGGGCAAGGTAGGGGGGTGTTGTGTGGTGTGGGGGGGCTCTGAGGGGTTGCACTGTGCCACAGGAAATGGTCCTGGTTCTCGTTTCCACCCCAGGACCATCAAGGTCTCTGAATTCTGGGTGCATGTAGGGGGGGGACATGAGCTTTTCCACCCGCCCCCTGACAAGGTCTCATGCCCTGTAGAGACGAGTCATCATCCACCCCAACAATGCAGGAGGCCCCAGGTTCAGCACCAACATCACCCTGGTCTGGCTGCAGCACACCGTGGGGTTCACAAGTGCCATCCTCCTCAATGGAAAAGTTATGCTTGGCTAAATACGATAAGCTTATCTAGATGTATGCATCATAGGTTAGGAATATGTGGGATATATCTCTATCTCAAACTTGTGCTGTGTTACTGGGTGACACCCCCAGACAGATTAGCATTAGCACTGCCCAGCCTGTTTGATGGTCCATCAAGGGCAATCAGCTATTCAGTGCACCCAGGGGTGGCCAGTCTGTTGAGTCAGCAGGACATGTAGGGACGTTCCTGTGAAGAGGGGATTCCAAGTGCTTTTCCCTGCCCATGTGCTATGAACTTGTGTCTGGAACAAGCCACAAGGCAAAGGATATAAAAGGCGGCTGCTACATCTCCATCTTGTCTTCAGTCCTGCTTCTCACCTCTGGATTAACTTCTCTACAACTGAAGCATTGAACAAAGGACTGACAGACCCTTCCAGGACAGGTACTGCGCATGCTCCAGAGGAACTGTACAAGCCAGCAAACTCACCAGTACTGCTGAGAACCTGAAGTCAGATTGTGATTGTTTCCCCCAGGGTGCAACCTGGGACAGGGGTAACGCTGCACCCCCTGAACTCTCCAGCCAGGGCTGTCCCTCACAATGCTTTGCTAGTGACAAGCAGAAAACCCCTCCCTATGCCGTTAACATTCAGCCCAACAGCATGTGACGTCCCACACTCAGCTAGATTGCATTACTGCTCTCAGAGTCACTCACGAATCTCACCGAGAAAGGCACCAGCCAATTCATGCCAGCTCCCTGCACTGTACCCCGAAGTTGCCCTGCCCTGCCCTGATCAGGATCCTGACCAGCATAAGTTTATTACCTAGTCTGCCCTACCTCCCCCTCCAGTCTGGGGCGGATATACACCAGCTGTTGTTAACTGAGCTGAGATTTTCCAAACACTTCAGCCAAAATATAAAAAAAGATTTATTAACTACAGAAAGAAGGATTTTAAATGAGTATAAGTGGTAGGCAGCAGAGATCAGAGATAGGTATCAAAGCAAACAAAGCTAAACACGCAATCTAAATCTTAAACCTTTAACACTAGGCAGTTTTCTCACCCCACTAGATGTTTTAATTTTCAATGCACAAGCTTCTTCTTGAAACTTGGGGGCCAGTCTCTTTCAGTTCCAGTCTTTGACTTCCAGCGACTCTGTTGCTTTCAGTGTGGGACGGGGAGGAGAAAGCCAAGGCATGCAGCCCCAGTTCCTTATTTTATATCTTTTGACCATGTGTTTAATAGACATTAGTCCAGGCATGTCCAGGTGGGCTCTGCTGAGTCACAATGTTGCCCAATACCAACCCCTCCCCCATGTGGTGCTTGCACAACAGTCATTGAATTGTGGAACCTCTGATTACAATTACAACTCCTTTGCAGGATAATAGTCTTTTAACACACCCATGGGCCACCACCCTTGTAGAAAAAGTTCTTAAACTTGCAGCATAGTTTCTCACAACTATACAGGAAAAGTCTTATAACATGATGCACACCAACAATACACATTAGGACAGCACAATGGGTTTTAGCAGATTATGACCTTTTATTAGCCATTTTATATGGGATGCTTAGCATGAACTGAAATGATTATTATGGAATGTACAGGGTGCTGCTTTGGGGTACAGTGTCACACCTTTGTATGTATCTGATTGCTTTGACCACTTAACAATTCTCTTCTCATTTCTTTCTTTTCTTTTAGAGTAAGCGTTTTGTTTTAGACCCTAAAGAACTGGCTGGCGGTGTGGTATTTTGGGTAAGATCCATACTAGTGTTGATCTGGTACTGTGGCTGGTCCTTTGGGGATCAGGAGAACATTTTTGGTAAAGAGCATTAGAGTTTATACGGTGAGCAGAATTCTAAATAACTTCTCATTTTACTGGACCTATTTGCTGATGAGAGCCTGAAACTGAAATGCAATAAAGGGGGCTGTATGATTTATTTTTGGGGATTCTTGATAACCAGTGGAGGGGGATCAGGAGCCTAGTTGGTGACTGGTTGGTGGATCTAACTAATGTGTTAGTCACCCATTTTGGGAGAATCAGCTCTCCTTTTTTGCAGCTTGCCCTCATCCTGGTATTTTCAGTGTGGGCTACCCTAGGCACATTGGGACACAGCAGGGATCAAGGCTCAGGAGACCAGGAGGTCTGGTTCAGAGGACAGGACCAGGGAAACACCAGGTAAGATGACCACTGCAGCATGGAGCCCGCACCTGTACAGACACCTTCCTCTGACTTAAATTGGGGCTGTGGCTGAATCAGAAGCCTTAGAGTTCTCTCTGACAGAGCGCAGGGGTGGAGCTTGTGCCCCAGTTGAGGTTCATGGACCCCAGTGCGAGCTGTCCTCTGCCTTCAGCTGCCCTCTGCCTGGTGAAGGATTGGAGTATGACTGTTTCCACATCCTCTGCAGACTTGGGTTCAAGACCTTCATGGCCTGACAGTTCTCAGATATGGGGTGGTATGTTCCCTTTGCAACAGACACACACTAGCTCAGCCAGCAGGAATGTGTTGGATGGAGGATTCCCTTTCTAGGAAATATGTGCCAGCTCAGCTATCCGATATGGGCTGGAAAGAGACCCCCACTCCCCCGCTCCTCCCCCCTACCCCCCCGGCCAGGCTGAGCTGGGCTGTTCATGTGGCTAGACTGGAGGATCACAATGATCCCTTGTGCTCTTAGCACCATCTCTGCCATGGGTTAAAATCCTCCCAGATCCCTAAGGGATGGAGAGGGACTTAGATTATGTGGAGCATGGGTGGGTCACTCTCTGCAATTCTCAGCACAGTCAGATGGGGGCACTGCAGGGCTAAGTCGCCTTGTCACCCTATCCCCATGGACTGGCCTGAGGTCTGTCCAAGACACCCCCCCATCCTCCCAGGCACAGCTCCCTTGCATAAGAGGTCTGATCGGGTAATGGGGATGGGAGCTGATGCAGCATCACACGTGGTAGTGAGGCTACCAGGATGGGGTCCCCCAGAAGCCAATTCAAGTGACAGTGTCTTGGAGGGTGTCCGGGTGAAGGGTGGGGAAACTGAGGCAGAGAATGTGAGATGGGAAAAAGAGGCCAGGGAGGTGGGGCTGCGGGGGAAACAGGCAGGGAAAGATAATTAAGGAGAGCAAAGGGAAAGGGAAATAACAGCCACCTCCTCCCTGCTGAAAGCAGGGATATATTTTGGCACCCAAAAGAGGTGGGTAAAGAGCCCCTGGAGTGGCTGGCAAAGAGCCCAAGAGAGGGATGGAGAACAGAAGGGAAAGAGGGCATTAAAGCAGATGGGAGAGGGAGGCTATGGAGTGACTGCTTGTGCATGGGTGTGTGTATGTGTGTGTGTTTGTGTGTCCCTGCTGTCACCTGCTGGAGGGATGGGCCCTGCTCTGTGTGTGTGTGTGCCCCTGGCTGGAAGAAATCAGGACCCTTTGCATGCTTATTAGCATTAGTGGCCTTTGCACAGGCCCAGCAGGAATCTGGACTGCACACCCATCTGAGGCGGCGACGCACATTGAACCCCCATTTGGAGGGGGCCTCGATGGGGGCTAGGAGGGATGTGCTGGTGGTGGGAGGGTGCATCTTACAGGACAATGGGGACAACCGCAGCAAGGAAAAGCACGGCGGGGCTGATAAGCCGTGTGGCGGAGCTGACGGGCACAGTGAAGGATATGGTGGGTATGTAACTCTGGATCCAGTCAGCGTAAGGGGGCAACAGGGTGTAGACCCCCGGGCGGTCGGGGAGTGCACACTCCACACCCCAGCTCACCACCCCGGCCAAGAGCCACACGCCGTCCCACTCACAGACCAGGGGTCCCCCAGAGTCACCCTGCAGAGAGCAGAACCACAGAGTCAATTCCTGGTATGTCCTCCAACCCCAGGGCAGAGACTGGCTGGCTCAGGGGGGGACAGAGAATGGTACATGGGGTGTTTCCCCTCTAGGTGGTGCTGGCTCCGATCCGACTCCAGGGCGGGGGACTGGCTGGCTTGGGGGGTTGGGAAATGGTACATGGGGCCTTTCCCCTCCAGAAGGTGCTGGCTCTGGTCTGGGACTAACTGCAGGGAGCCAGGGAACAGGATACAGGGTCTCACCTGACATGCATCTTTCCCCCCTTGCGGGTACCCTGCACAGATCATGTCCTCCTTGATGGGATCGGTCTCCTGAGGGTCGTCCGTGTATGAGCCGGTGTGAAAGAGGCTGTTGCAGGCATCTCTGTCTATCAGGGGCACTTGTACCTCTTGCAGCGTTTTGGGGGCTGCCAGGCTCTCTGAGGACAGACAAATGGATAGGACTGAGTCACCCCCACAGAGCCAGGCCCTTCCACAGCTGCAGAGCTCATTCGATGGACAGCTTATGCCCCACAACTGATGGGACTCCGGCACCAGCATCGCTCAGTGCTGCCCATCAGGGGGAGCCCTTGACCCTCCCACTTGCACAGGTCCCTGCGGGACACTAGAATCTTGCCCCCCAAACACTGCTACTGTTACCCACAAGATGTGGGTCAGCCCAACCCCTGGCTGAGTAGCACCCCTCTCCCCAACACTTTCCTTTGGAGCTATCATGGAATGGAAAAGGTCTCTCCATGCCTCAGTTTCCACATCTGTAAAATGGGGACAATGATCCCAACCTCCTTTGTAAACCACTTGGAGACCTATGGGATGGACAGAACTAGGTATGAGCCAGAGATTATTATTACTAAAGGATTGAAGCCCCGGCCATTCCCAGAATCAATTGCTCCCACCTCCTCACCAGCAGAAGGACCTGCTTCGGGCATGAAACCACTGGGTGTTGAGATCACTGTAGTTCCATGCACAGAGCTCTAGCACCAGAAGAATCCCTCACTGCAATGGGATAGGCAAAGCTACCACAGACTGTCACCCAATGCAAAATCAGGGACTGTAAACTAGAAGTGGAAATTGGAGGGTGCAAAAACAAAGAGGGATAACAGTGGAGATGAAACTAGCAACTGGCTAGACTGCTACAGCTCCAGGCACAGAGCTATAGCACTAGCACTAGCACTTTCCTTTGCTGCTGTGGGGAACTAAAGCCTGACCATGCTTAGTGTAAGATCAAGGGATGTGATCTAGAGATGAAATTAAGCGCTGTCCAAAGCCAGACAGGAAGGGAAAGACAGATCTTTACAAAGCAACTGGGCATGCATGCAAAGTGAAATTTGCAAAGCAAAAGCGGACTTTCTCCAAAGGCAGAATCAGTGGGGGTAGTATCCAAGAGGTGGAAATATGGGAGACTCAAGCCAGAAGCACACTAGATGGCTGCAAATCCATGCATACAACGATCATGATAGTATCACCACAGTAGGATGTGCCAAGATACCGCAGGGTCACACTGAATTAATGCATGATGAGGTAAAGCAGGGGTGGGAACTGGAAGGATGAAAGGAGGGTCCAAAGCCCAGGGAGGAATGATGGTGAAAACCGGCCCAGAGGAACTCTGCTCAGAGATGTGAGCAGATGGAGAAACGGAAGGAGTCGCAGAGCACCTCTTCAGCCAACCTCCTCTCCCTGGTGTTGTAGATGGCCGTCTTGGCCAAGGCGTGGAGCAGGTTGACGAGGAGGTCCCTCAACTTTGCGAGGCCATGGACGGGGTGTGCGTAGATGAGGAGGTGTGGGGAGAAGTGCAGCCAGAACCTCAGGAACAGGTTCCAGAGGAGCTGGAATAGAGGTTGCAACCTGGCACGCTCCAAGTAGCTATGCGCTTTGGGACGGGAGATGAACTGCGCCAGGTACACGCCCATGCTCACGGCTCCATAAAGGAGCCACCAGCGATATTCCCCAGCGGGCCATGGAATCAAGGTGGAATACAGGTTGGCCCACTGGGGTCTCTCGCCCTTGACAGGTGGTAAGAGGTCCCACCACTCAGTTTCAGAGTGGGACATGAAGACGATGAAATGGAGAGTATGGAGCACGAGCATGTAGAGATGTGTCCATGGCACAGTTCAGAAGCACACCAACTGCAGGTCCAGCAGCTGCCTCAGGATGTGTAAGGGAGGTGGGTGGTGGGGCTCATGGGGTGGGGGCTCAATAAAGAGGTCCTGAGGGGTGTGCAGGGAGTGCCTTCTCTCAGGACCCACTCAAGGTAGGCCCAAGCAGCCAGAAGCAAGGCTGCCCTCAGTTCCTGGAATACAGGCCAAGGGGGTTCAAAGGGTGGAGAGTCCCATACACCACCCCAGTACTAGGGGATCCACACTGTCTCCCTGGTCATAGTCCAGGAGATTTCTAATCTTTGTGACACGTGCCAGAATAAGCCTGTGGTGCACCAAGTAGGACTCCACCATCTGCACACGAAAATGGGGGTTGCATAGCAGGGGCTGTGCGAGGAGATCCGCCCACCTCAGCGGCCACCACGGACCAGGTTGTGGAGACCAGCCTCCAGGTCCAGAGAAGGTGCTGATAGAAGACTGGCAGCTTGGAGAGATCTCGTGGAAGATGAGGGTTATTGGTGTAAGCAAGGTCTGAGTGTCTGAGCGACACTCCCCTTGGTCAGCCAGCTGAAGTGGGGGCACTTTATCTGCATGGGCTTTGTATTTGCATGAGTACAACTAGGTGCTCAGCATGAGTGCACTGTATCTGCATAAGCACCCCTACGTGCTGAGCATGATGGGAAATGGTCAGTCTGGCTGGTTTTGGGTTACAAATCACTTTTGTGTTAACTGCAGGGTAATGAAATGTTGTCCTTCGATTGTATGAACAGATGGCAGCAGAATTGTGCTTAGCCTGTGCTGATAAAAAATTCACTCTCATTTAAACAGAACTCAACAAGGGTGGTATACGGATGCTTGAGCATTATAAGGGCAGCAGGGAAGGGTTGGGGCTGATAAAGGATTACTTTCAGGCACTGGGTGACTATTTTCTCCCACTGTTAAAAGATACTATTAATTATTCCTTTTGGAGTCTTTTGTTGTGTTAAAAAATAGGGACATTGCTCCTGTGTCAGTAAAAGCTTTTCCTGTGACTGGCAGCTGAAACTTGCTAAGAGCTGAAATCACTAAAGGAACTGGGAAACTCGACAGACTGACCACCAGCAGAGGGGACCTGGTGAGACGTAGAGGTAGTGGGAGCCAGCAGAGGAGACCTGGAGAGTCCCGAAGTGGTGGAAGCCAGCAGCAGTTGGCACCTGCAGATAGAGGGAGCAGCAGAGGGGGTCAGTCAAACTCATGTCCAGCAGGAGCCACCAGAAGGGGGCTGGCTGAGCCCCCCAGCTGAGAGGTGGACACTGCAACAATGATGGTCAGTGGGGCAGGGGGAAAGCGAGAAGGGAGAGGTGAAGGACACACCCCACATTCTCTGGGGTGGGGTGGGTTCGGCTCACTGTGTTCATGAATTCTGTTTGCACTGTTTGCCCAAACCAGTGCTGTGTTACTTCCCTCCTGTTATTAAAAGGTTTACTTTCTACCCTCAGAGTCTGTGCTTGTGAGAGGGGAAGTATTGCTCTTTGGGAGCGCTCAGGGGATAGTGTGGGATTTCCCAGGTGACTGGGTGGAGACTCAAGCCAGTTTGGTGTTGTATCATTGACAGGAACCCCTAGATATAGAACCTGGCCCTTTGCTGCTGCCGGCTCTGCCTGGCAGAAGGGTTATATTGGCTGTTTGTGTTAGGGTTAAGGTGAGTTAAGTTTTATGGTTAATAGTTAAGGGTTAATGTTTAAGAGCTAAGTGTTGGTGTTAAGGTTGTGTTGGGTTTAGAATTAAGGGTTAGGGTTAAATGTAAAGGTTAGATTTAGATAGGTTTGGGAGGATTCAATTTTGATTGGTAAATGTCAATTTCACCATACACGCACAAATTGAAGACAAAATATTTCCATTGATATTAATTGAAATGTATATATAAGCAACGTAAAAAAGTGCTGCTTGAGAACTTATTGTGTTTTTAATTTTATACTATATTGTGTTCTTATTTTATACCTTAATGTCTATAAACCAGTTTGTAACAGATGCTACATAAAGCAGGTATTCACATTTCTGCTGAAACAGCTGGTGCTGGCATTACTGGCATGCAAGCTGCAGATAATTATGCAGCAGTCATAAAGCTGTCGCTTTTTGAATCTCATCATCAGCTGGAATTAAATAATTATTATCTGAATCTCTCCCCATTATTTCCCACAACTGTAAAAATTTAAATTGTTAAAAACGGGGAAATAATTCTTTAAAAATAAACATTGATATCAATCTAAATTATATTTAAAAAATAAAAATCAAATTCTGCCAAGCCTAAATGTGATCAGAGACCATAAAGATTAGGACTGAGGTGAGGGTTAGGATACAGTGTTGTCTTTAGGTGTAGGGTGAATATAACTGTTAAGCTGAAGTTTTAAAATGAGGGTTATTGGTAGGGTGTAAAGTTAGGGTAAAGGCTAGGATTAAGAGTTCAGGGGCAGGGTTGAGTTTAAGGGTTATATTTAGTGGTTAGTGAGAGGGTTAAATTTAGGGGCTAAAGATAGGGTTAGGCTTAAGATTAAAGGTTAGGGTTAAAAGTTAGTGTATAGTTTTAGCTTTAGCAGTAGGGTGAGCATTTAAATTAAATTTAGGGTTAACTTTTAGGGTGGGGTTTGGGGGTCAGGGTTATGCTTAGGGTTAAGCAGGGGTTATATCAGGGGTATAGCACTAGATTTTCATTTAGATTAGCATTGCAGTTAAAGTAGGGTTGTGCTTAGCATTAAGGGTGTAGTGGGAGTATAATGCTAGATTTTTATTTAGGGTTACTGTTGCACTTAGAAATAAGGTTAGGGTTATGGTTAGGATTAAGGGTATAACAGGGGTATAATGCCAGATTTTGACTTAAGGTTAGCATTGTAGTTAACAGTAGGGTTAAGGTTAAGGGTATAGTTGGAAGTATAATGCTAGATTTTGATTTAGGGTTAGCATTGCAGTTAACAGTAGGGTTAAGGTTAGGGTTAAAGGTGTAGCTATGGGACAATGCTAGATTTTGATTTAGTGTTAGCATTGAAGTCAAGAGTATGGTTTTGGTTAGGTTAAGGGTATAGCAGGGGTACAGTGATAGATTTTGATTTAGGGCTTAGGGTTAAGGTTAAGAGTTAAGCTTTATGGTTAATAGCTAAGGACTGATGGTTAGGTTTAAGGTTTAGGGTTGGAGTTAAAGTTGTTTGAGGTTTAGAATTAAGAGTTAGGGTTAAATTTAAAGGTTAGATCAGGGACCATCAAGATCAGGGTGAGGGTGGGAATTAGAGTATAGTGTTATCTTACAGTGTAAGGTGAGTATAGCTGTTAACCTGAATATTAAGGATGAGGGGTATTGGTAGGGGGAAGAGGGAGGTTTAGTGTTGGGGGCAGTGTTAAGGGTGGGGGTTAAGATTTAGGGGTAGGTTAAGGGATAGAAATAGGGTTCGGGTTAAAGGTTAGGGTTAGTGTACAGTTTTAGTTTTAGCGGTAAGGTGACCGTTGAAATTAAATGTAGGGTTAAGTTTTAGGGTTGGGGGTTGAGGTTAGGTCTCTGGTTAGGGTTAAGGTTGTATCTGGAGCATAGTGCTCAATTTTGATTGAGGGTTATCGTTACAGTTCAAAGTCGGGTTAGGATTCAGGTGAGTGTTAGGAATGAAGGGTAGAGTTAGGGGTAAAGGTTATGGTGGAATTATCCCCAAAGCTGTTTTCCAATCACCCTAGAACCTCCTCCCCATTAAACCCAAAAGTCCCCCCACTTCACCACAACCCCCCATTCACCCTCTCACCGTCATACTGAGTGTTACCCCAGCCGGTCACCCAGCACTCCATGCCTGTAGGGAATTCCACAGAGGAGGCCGGAAGGGAAACGGGGAGGATAACCGTGTTGAAGGTCACGGGGGTCTCCAGTTCAACCAAGGCGATGTCACCGCTGGACCCAATATCTGTGTAGTTGGGATGGGGGTGAATCTCCTTGATGGGAAAAGATATCACATTTCCAGAGGGGTTCAGGAGCTGATATTCGCCTAGGTTCACACTATAGTCAGACTTGCTTCTGCAAGACACAAGATGAACATAAAAATTGATAGACAACCAATTAGATGCAACCACTTTTGGAGCAGGGCAGCTGGGTACTAGCTGCATAATGACAACAGATGAGGATGACTAGCTTGGGGCTGAGATGTAGCTGCCTCTCGGACAGGGCAGATGGGGAACAGCAGCACATAATGCCACAAAGGGATAGCTGATCTGCTTATGAGATGCAGCCACCTCTGGGTTGGGGCAGGTGGGTAATGGCCAAACAGTGACGCTGCACAGGGATGCTTCACCTGGCTCTGAGAAGCAACTGCCTCTGGAGCAGAGCAGTTGGGAAAGAGTTGCACAGTGATGGCTTCTGCCCGGGTTACTCACTTATTGAAGCAATGAGCTGCTGACAGCACCCAGCTCTCAGTGATGAGGGACCCTCCACAGATATGGATGCTGCCTTCAAGGATGCTGACCTGCCAGGGCCAGGACCCATTCTTGGCATCGCTACCTCCCACAATGCGTGGAGAGATCACTGGCTGCCCACAAACTGAGGAGAAAGGTGGGGAACAGAGTGAATAGAACCCAGGAGTCCTAGCTCCCAGCATCTACTCTAACCCTTAGATCCCACTCCCCTCTCAGAGCTGGTGATAGAATCCAGGAGTCCTGGCTATCAGCATCCCCTGCTCTAACCCTCCAGACCTCACTCCACCCCCCAGAGCTGGGGATAGAACCCAGGAGTCCTGGCCCCCAGATCCCCCCTGCTCTAACCGCTAGATCCCACTCCCCTTCCAGAGCACAGGATAGAACCCAGGAATCCTGGCTCCCAGTTGCCGAGCACGTAACCTCTCTCCTGTCTTCTCTCCCCAACCTCTGTCTCCCCACCCATGAGGTCTCACTTCACAGGTTTGGTTCCCAGGTCCCCAGCTAAACACTCACCCTCCAGCAAGGGTAGCTCCAGTAGCAGCAAAACAGCCAGCAGACAGCTAAGAGTCCTCATGACCCAGGAACAGGTTCCACCAGAGTCGCCTGGCTTCACTGGTGCCTGGACAGAACCTTGAAGGGGGGAAAGCAAAAGTTAAGGGGAGGGATTTACATATGCCATATCAGTTTCATAAACAGAGCTATAAAACCCAAGGGCAAGTGAACGCTGCCAAAGGGAACGCCACCTCCCAGAACTGGGGAGAAACTCAGGAGTCCTGCCTTCTAGCCCCACCTACTCTCACTCACCTGTCATCACCCCTCTCCCAGAGGTCAATCATTGTGTTATTTCCTGCTTTCATTCTCACTGCATCATACCTGAAACTATCTCATGTTCAAAGCACATAAAAGGTTTAATATTTAAACACAGGTGTAGTTGAACTTCTGCGGTAGCCACAAGCTCTGCCGGGAGCCCTTCAGCCCGGACCCGCAGCCCCTTGCGATTTCTAGGTAGATATATTCAATGACCCTTTGCTGCTTCTGGTCTCCTCACTTCTGTTAGTTCTTTTGCCAAAGCCAGAAAGCCACCTACTAGGTATCTGCCCACCTGTTCAATACCATTAATGCAGGAGGGCTGGTTCTATTCCCACCACTGGAAGGTAAGTGGGGTCTGGTGGGTTAGATATGGGGGGTTGGGAGCCTGGACTCCTGGGTCCTTTGTGAGAGGAGTGGGGGCTAGTAGGTTGAGCAGGGGGGCATTGAGAACGAGGTTTCCTGGGTTCTATCCCAGCTCTAGGAGAGGAAAGTTCCCACTGACACCTCTCACAACTTACCTGCCTTGTGGTTTTATAGCGCTGTTTATGAGTGTGACGTGTAACCTTCAAATTGCAGCCAGTGACTTTGCCCTCCCAGTCTGGGATTTGCTCCCAGCCCTTAGAGGAGCCAGGTGGAGCTGGGGGAGCTGGTACCATGGGCGTTCTCTGCTGCCCACTGGCCTCACTGCTGCTGGTGCTACCCCTGCTGGAGTGTGAGTGAGGGGTCTGCTGGGGTCCTGACCTGGGGAGTCTGCTGGGATGAGGGGTGAGGATTGGAAAGGGACAGAACAGGGACTGTGGGGGTGAGAGCTGGGTGTCAGGACTCCTGGGTTCTATTCTGGCTCTGGGAGAAGAGTGGGGTCTAGTGGGTTAGAGCAGGGGAGGCTACAAACCCAGACTCCTGGGTTCTCTTCCCAGCTGTAGCAGGGGATGGATTTCTGCTTCTCACACCCTCAAGCCCCAGTGGCCTGGAGCTGTCCATGAGAAAGTGCTCCCTGTCCCAATAACTCGTGGCATTACTGGCTGGAGGACTCTGCCCTGTGTGTGTTTAAAGAGGAAAGGTCCATGGGTTGAGTTCTCAGAACTTACACCAGTCAGGAGCAGAGGGGAGGAGTAGGAAAAGGGGGAAATGGGTTTGGGGGGGTCAGGGCGAGGACCTGGGGGAAGGGTAGGGTGTCGGTGGCAAAGGAAAGGGAGAGATATGTAGGGTTCGGGGACAGAAGAAGGGATGGATATGTGGAGCTGGGGTGGATGTGTGGGGCAGGGAGGTTGTGAGGGAGATGCACACCCCATGGCTAAGAGAATGGTTCCTTTTCCCATCACCCATGGGGAGCAGTTATGGGGCAGAGACCTTGGATGCAGGTCTGGGAGGAATCTCAGCCAGAAGGGAAAAGCCTGTATCAGACTATGTCCCCCACATGCCCCACTTCCTAGGGGGCACACCCCAGACCAGAAAATCACCCCACCCCATGGGAGAAGACCAGGCATGGGGGGGTGGGGTTTTCGTTAAGAGGGGCTGGTGGGATTGTGAGAGGAGGAATTTCTGGTCTCTGCCTGTGGAAATGTGTGTGTCTGTGCTCACACGCCTGTGCGTATGGGCGTTGCGCTGCCCCCTGCAGGAGGGAATCGGGGCTGTGTGTGTTTTTTTCACCTCACTCAGCCCTCTCTTTCTTTTCTAGGTGCTATGGTATTTCACTCAAGTAAGGATTCTGGATACTTTCTATCCCCAACTCTGGGAGGGGAGTGGGGTCTGGTGGTTAGAGTGGTGTGGGGCTGGAAGCCAGGACACCTGGGTTCTATTCACACCCCTCCCCACCTTTCTCCCCAGCCTGTGGGCAACCTGTGGCCTCCAGCCGTATTGTAGGGGGGCAGAATGCCCAGGATGGGGCTTGGCCCTGGCAGGCCAGCATCCGATACAAAGGATTCCACATCTGTGGAGGGTCCCTCATCACGGAGCAATGGGTGGTGTCTGCAGCTCATTGCTTCAATCGGTGAGTACCCCAGGCTGTGCCCCAGCTGCCCCACCCCAGAGGTGGCTGCATCTCAGCACCATCACTGTGTGGCGATGTCACAGCCCCACAGGATCGGTGCCATGATCCAGCTTTCAAACAGTCCCTTGGAAAAAGCTTTGAGTGCGCCAGACCCCCAAGGGGATCCACTCCCCTTCATGGTTGGCCCTGCAGCCTCAACGCCTCCCAGACTGACCTTCTGTGCTCCATCCCTCCTGCTTCATGCCGTGCACTCTGCCCAGTGAGTCCACTTGAGACTGACCCCTGGTTGAGGCTTGCCCCACACTGCAGGGACCAATGTGCAGCAGCCAGAATTTGCAGTGACACCAGGCAGCATTGCCATACTGCTGTCTGGTATATTTATCAACCTGGCCACAGCCCCATGAAATCCTTGGTTAGCCCAGAGAAACCAAGGTGAAAATAGAGTGCATCTGGCCAAGACAGTTCTTCCCCAGCCTGCTTTGGACTCCATTTCCAGTTCTGTCTCTTCTGGTACATCCACACTGCAACGAGAGACCACTGGCATGGCCACGGCTGGCCCGGGGCAGCTACCCTGGCTCGGAGACTCGACGTTGCAGGTTTCTTTAGTGCAGTGTAGATGTAGCCGGGGTCTCCCAGGTGTGAGCAGTTGAGCTTCTCCCAAACCTTGGCCAACCCTTTATCCTCTGGCCATCAGCTCTCGGTCCTTTGTTCTCCAGCGAGTTTCTGCTCAGCTTCCCTGTGGAAACACAGGGAGAATCCTCCTTCCTCTGGGCCTTTGGTTGCTAGGTCTCACAGTTATGGCATGTGGTTTTAATTCTCTTCTCAGATTCCCCATTAATATGGGGTTGCCCTTGGCCAGTCCTGTAATGAACTGTTCAGTCTTCACCAGACAGCAACTTGACCCCCACACACACTTTTGTGTCTCCTGTGCTACCCCAAGGATAGATTTAATGCTTTTACACCCAATGGGGAAACTGAGGCACATAGCGGCTTCATAAAAATATTACAGAAAATTCCCATTTTCCTACAAACTATTGCCCAGCTGCCCCACCCCAGAAGTGGCCACATTTCTGCTCTGCAGTAGCGAGTATAATAACAAACTCCTGCCCAATGTCTCTCCCTCTCCTAGGAGTCTGCCACCCTCTGATTATTCTGTTTCCCTTGGGGAATTCCAGCTGTCTATCCCGAGTGTGAACGCCTTCACCTCTGATGTGTCTCAGTTCATAATCCATGGCGACTACAACCCCTACACCTTTGGCTCAGATATAGCCCTGGTTCTCCTAAAAAGGCCCCTTCAATACACCACCTACATCCTCCCCATCTGCCTTCCCGACCGTAGGGACTCCACTGCCTCTGGCACCCTGTGCTCCGTCACCGGCTGGGGGAATGTTCATATGACTGGTAAGGGCCATGGAGGGCCATCATGGGAGAACAATAGAGCCAGGGCTGCATCTGCTGTGTGAGTCCTGTCGCCATCTAGTGGCTGCAGCCCAAACAGGCAAAGCAACACCCAACAGCTGCTGAAGAGCAGAGATCTTTCAACGGGAGAAAGGATGAGGTGCAGGGAGCGGGGTAGGGCCTAGTGGGTTAGAGTGGGGGGGCTGGGCCCTAGGACTCCTGGGTTCTATCCCCAGCTCTGGGAGGAGAGTGGGTTTTGTGGGTTAGAGCGGGGGGGGGGGCTGGGAAACAGGGCTCCTTTTGTACTTAAAATGCTCATTCTCATATAATCTAACTGGATGTGGTGTCTCCATCTCTCCTGGGAAACAGACAGTTGGGAATGATCCTGACTTGGGAGGAGGGGGAATGAGTGAGAAGGGCCCTGAAGAGGTGTATTTTTTCTCCACAGAAAATCTCCCTCCTCCCCAAACTCTGCAAGAGGTTCAGGTCTCACTCATGGATGCCCAGATGTGCAATGAGCTCTACAGTGAACCCATCACAGGGTCCCCGGGGTCGCGCCCCATCAAAGAGGACATGGTCTGTGCTGGCTATACCGAAGGAGGAAGGGATTCCTGTCAGGTGAATGAATTCAGAGGGGTCCCAGGATTCAGGATCTCAGGGCAGCAATAGAAGGGGGCTGTGGGGCAGGATTGAAGGACAGTGGCAGAGCTGGGGGTGGGGAGTGGGTCATAGAATCATAGAAGATGTGGGTTGGCAGGGACCTCAGGAGTCATCTAGTCCCACCCCCTGCTCAACTATTTGAGTACCAGGGTGGGTGGGCGGGCGGAAGCCTGCCAACCACTACAGGCCGCTCCCCCAGCCTACGGGGAGGAGCCACCAGACCCAGGACTCAACTGATTCCATGGGAAAAACAAATGAAAAAACAGGAAGGGGTGTGAGGGTCAAAGGGCCAAACGGAGGGAACCGGAAGGGGACACAGAGCAGAGAACCCCGGACAGCACCCACTGCTCCTGGGAGGTGTCAAGGGAGCCAGCGGACGCTGCCCAGAGGAACTCCACCCTGATACGTGAATGGACAGAGGAACGGAAATAGGCCCCACAATCAGACTAACTCCAGCTAAACCATTCCAGCCAGGGCTTTGTCAAGCCGCACCTTAAAAACCTCTAAGGATGGAGATTCCACCACCTCCCTAGGTAACCCATTCCAGTGCTTCACCACCCGCCTAGGGGAAAACTTTTTCCTAATATCCAACCTAGACCTCCCCCACTGCAACTTGAGACCATTGCTCCTTGTTCTGTCATCTACTACCACTGAGAACAGCCTAGCTTCATCCTCCCTGGAACCCACTTTCAGGTAGTTAAAGGCTGCTATCAAATCCTCCCTCATTCTTCTCTTCTGTGGACTAAACAAGCCCAGTTCCTCAGCCTCTCCTCTTAAGTCTTGTGCTCCAGCCCCCTAATTATTTTTGTTGCCCTCCACTGGACTCTCTCTAACTTCTCCACATCCTTTTTGTAGTGGGGGGCCCAAAACTGGACACAATACTCCAGATGCAGCCTCACCAATGCCGAATAGAGGGGAATAATCACTTCCCTCCATCTGCTGGCAATGCTCCTACTAATGCAGCCCAATATGCTATTAGCCTTCTTGGCAACTAGGGCACACTGCTGACTCATATCCAGCTTCTTATCCACTGTTACTCCCAGGTCCTTTTCTGCAGAATTGCTGTCAGCCCATCGGTCCCCAGTCTGTAGCTGTGCATGGGATTCTTTTGCCCTAAATAGGGTCTGTAGTCTCTGGGGCGTGTGGGTCGGTGTTTCGGGGGCCCAGGTCTCACTGGTTCTCCTTCTCTGTCTAGGGTGACTCTGGAGGACCCCTGGTTTGTTCCCAGAATGGCTCCTGGTTCCTGATCGGCATCGTGAGCTGGGGGTTCGGCTGCGGCCTCCCCTACCGTCCCGGAGTCTATACCCGGGTCTCCGCCTATTCCGACTGGATCCAGCAGCAGGTCCCCAGTGTGGAACTTGGGGTGGTGAATATCACCATTAGCAATCAGCCCAATGCCGGGTACACACCAGCTCCCACCTCGCTGCTACTCATTGCCTCCCTCCTGGCCGGCGCTGCCCTGGGGAATGGTGCCACCACTTTGTTTCTGAGCTGCTAATAAAACAACCAGCCCTGGCTTTGGAAAAATTAAAGCTATGAGAACGACAATCCAGGATTATGGGGCTGGTAGGGTAGTGAAACCTAATGGGTTAGCACAGGGCTGGGAGTCAGGACTCCTGGGTTCTATCTCCAGCACGGGGAGGGGAGTGGATCTAATAGTTAGAGCAGGGGGAAGCTGGGAGCCTGGACTCCTGGGTTCTCTCCCTGACTCTGACATAGGATCCCTTTGTGATCCTGAACTAGTCCTGGGTCTCTGATGTAAAATGTAAAAGGAGTAGAATAAACCTGCCTTTGTCTGTGAGACCTTCAGGCAGAGACTGGTTCTCACCCTGGGTCTGTGCATCACCTGGAGCAATGGGGCCCTGATATCGGTTGGAATCTGTGCAGCACCTACACACCCACACACAGATGCGCACCCGGCAGAACCTGGTGAACCCCCTTGGGAAGGTTCCCAGGCCAGTCCAGAACACATCCCCCATCCCACCTAGGCCAGTGGCCCCATGTTGCAGAATCATGAGTGGGGGAGTTCTCAGCCACACAGGACACGGGGAAGGAGCGAGGGGCCAATGGGGCTGGGGGGAGAAGCAGGCTGGGAAGGAGTAGAGTGAAAACTGGGAGATAGGAGATTGGAGGCCAAGAAGTGGTTTTCCTGGAAGGGTGAGACGAGGCAGGGGATGGGAGGACTGTCACTGTCTATCCATATTGTGTCTGTCTGTCCAGGGTGTGTCCATCACCCGTTACCCAGAATGATACAAACTAAATAACCCCAAGAATACTGTGACTTTCCTTGGGCTCGTCTGTCTTTGGCCATTTAGACAACACAAGGAACCCACACACCCCTGAAGGTCACACACACACACACTGGAGTATCACCACACACACACAGATGCACACACACCCGGGAGCCTAGCTATAAACACATGCACACCCCAAAGTTGAACTACACACACACAAATGTGCACACACAGACGCGCACACAGCAGACCCCGGTGAGCCCCCTAGGGAAGGCAGCTGGGGCATTTCAGGACACATCCCCTCATCCCACCTAGTCCAGCAGCCCCATGTCTCAGAATCACGAGTGGGGGAGTTCTCAGCCGCACGGGACATGGGGAAGGAGAGAGGGGCCAATGGAGTGCGGGGAGGAGGCTGGGTGTGGGGAGGGTGAACATAGTGGAGTGGAGGCAAGAAGTGGCTTCCCTTGAGGGGTGAGATGAGACAGGAGTTGGGAGGACTGGCTGGGTGACATTCCCAGACTGGGCAGACAGCTGACACCAGGGAGTGGGGTCACTGGGGCAGCTCACCGACCTCCTTGTCCCCTGTGGAAGCTGAGCTGGGAGCTGCTGTGCCATGGGAGCCCCCTGCGCCCCAATAACCATCCTTCTCCTGCTGCCTACACTGCAGGGTAAGTCAGGGCTGGGAGCCAGGACACCTGAGTCATATGGAAGGGGAGTGGGTCTAGTGGGTTAGAGCAGGGGGGGCTGGGAGCCAGGACTCCTGGGTTCTATCCCTGGCTCTGAGAAGGGAATGGGGACTGGTGGTTATTGCTTGGAGCCAGGACTATCCAGGTTTGTTCGCTGACTATGGGAGGGGAGTGGGGACTGGTGCGTTAGAACCGGGGGGCTGGGTTCCCTTTCAAGTGGGGTCGGATCTATGTGGTTAGTGCAGCGATACTGAGGCTTGGGAGTCGCATGTGGCTCTTTAATGTGTCTCTTGCAGCACATGATATTAAAGCACAGTGTGATTTAATTATTGACCAATCTGAGTTATTAACCAGTCAGGAGGGTTTTACTGTGTTAGTAACCAATTATTGCTGATAAGGTAATAACCCTTGGTCAGTCGTTTTGCTGTGAGTAATATACATACAGAACTATAGTAAATGAAACAATGAATTCAGATGACCATGGCCCTTCTGGGTGATGTTGATCTCTAATTTGGCTCCTGAATCAATGAGGTCTGAGTGTCTAGAGGTGTGGGAGGCTGGGAGCCAGGACTGCCAGGTCCTGTGGGAGGAAAGTGGGGGCTGGTCTGTTGAAGCGGCGGACACTGGGAGCCAGGACTCCAGGATTCAATTCTCAGCCAACGACCCCCTCTCTCATCCCCACCCTCTGAGCCAGCACTGAAAATCTACCTTACAGTTCTTGAAATGCTCCACACATGGTAATAACCCAGGGATGAGTGTGCAGCAGTTAACAAGACACCAATATGAAACGCAGTGGGAAATCCCTGTCTCCTGGATTCCCCAGCTATGTCCCCTGGGCTGGCCAGGGAGTGAAAGACTCAGCCATTGTCCCAGAGCCAGAGAGGAAACCAGGACTCCTGGCTCCCAGCCCCCATGGCTCTAACCACTAGACCACCCTCCCGCTCCTCTAGCGTGGGAAAGAACCCAGGCATCCTGAAAGCTGTGCATTATTTTGCCCTGTTTACATTTAGTAAGGGTTTCTTTCTTTTTCTTTTTCTTTCTTTCTTTCTTTCTTTCTTTCTTTCTTTCTTTCTTTCTTTCTTTGTGATTCCTGTTCATTTCTGAAACCGGTTCCTCGGCTTTGCGCCATCTGTGACGCCTCCTCCTATCTCCTGCAGCTGCACCAGAATATGGAATCCAGACAGGTATGTAACGTCTCACTTAAATCATGTGACCTATCGCTTCAATCAGCCTCTTCAATAGATGACTGGAGGATAGCTAACATGATGCCGATTTTTAAGAGAGTTTCCAGAGGTGATCCCGGCAGTTACAGGCTGGTAAGCCTGACTTCAGTAGCAGACAAAGTGGTTGAAACAACAGGAAGGAACAGAATGATCAGACACAGAGATGAACACAGTATATTGGGGAATAGTCAAGATTTCTTTTGTCAAGGGAAATCATGCCTCACCAATCTATTAGAATTCATTGAGGGGGTCAGCAAATATGTGGTTGTGAGTGATTCAGTGGATACTGTGAACTTGGACCTTCAGAAAGCCTTTGACAGAGTCCCTCACCAAAGGCTCTTAAGTTGGGATGGGATAAGAGGGAAGGCCCTCTCCTGGCTCAGTAACTGGTTAAAAGATAGGAAACAAAGGGTAGGAATCAATGGTCAGTTTTCATAATGGGGAGAGATAAATACTGGTGTTCCCCAGAGATCTGTACTGGGTCCAGCACTGTTCAACAGGTTCATAAATGGTTTGGAAAAGGGGGTAAACAGTGAGAGGACAAAATTTGCAGATGATACAAAATTATTCAAGATAGTTAAGTCCAAAGCAGACTGCAAATTGTTACAAAGAGAGCTCATGATACTGTGTGACTGGACAACAATTTGCAGATGAAATTCAATATTGAGAAACGTAAAGTAATGCACACTGGAAAACATAATCCCAATTACACATACAAAATGTTGGGGTTTAAGTTTGCTGTTACCATCCAAGAAAGAGTTTGCAGCAGCAGTCAAAAAAGCTACCTGAATGTTAGGAACAATTAGGAAAGGGATAGATAATAAGATGGAAAATATCATAGTGCCACTATATGAATCCATGGTCAGCCCATACCTTGAATACTGTGCACAGTTTTGGTCACCGCAGCTCAAAAAAGATACATTAGAATTGGAAAAAATACAGTGAAGGGCCACAAAAATGATTAAGAGTATGGAACAGCTTCCATATGAGGAGAAATTAAAAGGACTGGGATTGTTCATCTTAGAAAAGAGACAACTAAGGGAGGAGATGACAGAGGTCTATAAAATCACGAATGGTGCAGAGAGAGTGAATAGGGAAGTGTTATTTACTCCATCACATAATACAAAAACCAGGGGTTATCCAATTAAATTAATAAATAGCAGCTTTAAAACATAAGGAAGTATTTCTTTACACAATGCACAGTCAACCTATGGAACTCCTTGCCAGAGGATGTTGCGAAGGCCAAAAGTATAACTTGGTTCAAAACAGAACTAGATAAGTTGATGGAGGATACATCCATCGTGCTCTGGGTGCCCCTAAAGCTCCCACTACCAGAAGCTGGGATTGGACGACAGGGGATAGATCACTCGATGATTGCCCTGTTCATTCCCTCTGAGGCACCTGGCATTGGCCACTGTCAGCTGACACGACACTGGGCTAAATGGACCATTGGTCTGACCCAGTCTGGCCATTCTTATGTATGAATCACAGGGCCCCAGGGCAGCACTAGGGGGTGCTGTGCTCCAGGGAGTGTGGCAGGGCTCAGTAGGGGGTGCCCTACCCAGGCAATGAAGGCTGACTCCCATGCCTTGGGGTGGTTCACGGGGGTGCCGTGCAGCACCCAGCACGCGGCACCCAGGACGCTGCATTGCAGCTCAGCGCAGCTCCACCAGGGAGCAAAATGTTGCCGCCGCTTCCCCATTGTTCTCACCCTCCGCCCGCAGTGTGTGGCCAAGCGGGGCCCCAGGCTCGGATCGTGGGTGGGGAAGACGCCCCGCTGGGGGCCTGGCCCTGGCAGGTCAGTCTGCAGTATGATAACCGCCACGTCTGCGGGGGGACCCTCATCAACTCGGAGTGGGTGCTCAGCGCTGCGCACTGCTTTCCCAGGTGGGTGACCAGGGCTGGAACAGCGGGGGGCTGTGGGTCGGGAATGAGGGGCACCAGCGGAGCTGGAGTGGGGGGAGCCCAGGGCTGGGACAGCAGGGGGCTGCAGGTCGGGAGTGAGGGGCACCACTGTTGGTCTGTGGGCGCTGACCCTTCTCTTGCCCCAGGCACGCGGAGCTGTCTCGGTACCAAGCTGTCCTGGGCTCCCACCAGTTGTCCATCCCAGAGCCCGGCTCCCTGCGGCTGCCGCTGTCCCGCGCCTTGGGCCATGCACTCTACTCTGGGGAGGGCTCCAGCGGAGACATCGCCCTGGCCCAGCTGGGCCGCCCCATCACATTCACCCCACAGGTGCTGCCCGCCTGCCTCCCGGATGCTGGGATCCACTTCCCTGCCGGGACCCTCTGCTGGGTGACTGGCTGGGGGTCCCCACGAGAGGGAGGTGAGGAGAAAGGGAGGAGGCAGCGGGAGGGTGGGGAGAAGGGAAGGGGAGGGGAATGGAGGGGTAGAATAGGGGAAGTAGAGGGGGGAGTGGTGGTGGGAGGGGCCATGAGGAAAGGGGAGTGACGGGGAGCACTGAGGGGCCAGGAAGGGGAGAAGAAAGGGAGGGGGACGCAGAGAGGAAGGGGCAAGGAAGGGGCATTGGAGGGGGGAGCATAGGGAAGAATGGGGGGCAGGGAGGGGTGTTGTGTCCTCCTCTTCCCCCACAATCCCCTCTCCCCCCACCAGTGTTAACCTTTCCTCCCCCCTCTAGACCAGCTGCCGGCCCCCATGACTCTGCAGCAGCTGCAAGTACCCCTGATCGACCCGCTGCCCTGCGATGCCCTCTATCGGCACCGGAGCTCAATGAGGGAGATCCAGGATGACATGGTGTGCGCCGGCTATGCCGAGGGGCAGAGAGACACCTGCCAGGTGAGAGCAGGGGGCTGCAGGTCGGGAGTGAGGGGCACCGGCAGAGCTGGGGGGCAGGTCTGGTCTGGCAGGGGGCTGTCGGTCAGGAGTGAGGGGCACCAGCAGAGCTGGGGGAGGGGAAGCCAGGGCTGGGCTGGCAGGGGGCTGCGGGTCAGGAGACAGGGGCACTGGTGTCACCAATTCTCTCTCCCCAGGGTGACTCGGGGGGGCCCCTGGTCTGCCAGAAGGCTGGGCTGTGGGTCGTGGCCGGCGTTGTCAGCTGGGGTGAGGGCTGCGCACTTCCCAACCGCCCAGGGGTCTACATCCGCGTCAGCGCCTACCTGGGATGGATCGGACATCATGTGCCCAACGCCACCTTCGGGGTGGTCAATATAACCACATACAGCCTGCCCAGGGGCAGCGCCCCCAGTCCTGTCCCTGCAGCCCTGCTTCTAGCCACCTGTCTGCTCAGCATTCTCTGAGCCCCACCCCCTGGAGTCTTAAGCCTTGCCCACCCACATAGGCCACACCCCCTGAGAAGACTGCTGCTGAATGTTCCCCACCTCCCCTCCAGTGAACTATGGTCCCTTCCTCATGGGCTGTCTATGAGCCCTGCCTGCCACCACCCAAGTGACTCCGCCCCTTCCAGCCACGCCCATCAATGGACTGTACTACACAATCACCCCCCCTTCCCCTGTGGACTCTCCTTCGTGGCCAGTGGTCCTGCCTGCCTCATGTCAAGCAACTCCGCCCCCTTCCAGACACACCCACCGGGCCATGACATGCTACATCCCCTGGTGGAATGTACCCCAAAATCACCCCCCGTGGCCAATGGATGGGTCTCACCTGCCTCATGTCAAGTGATTCCTCCCCTTTCCAGCCACACCCACCCAGCCATGAGCCTCCCCCCCATAACATGGGTGGACCACAGCCAAGCAGCATGTGACACCCGGCTGCTTGCCTGGGGCTGATGGGTGCATTTGCCTCTCCCGGGCTTCCCACACCTGCCAGGTCTGCAGCAGGGACCCCAAACCTTGGAGCCCCACACGACACGAAACACCCCCACCCCCTGGTTCCCCAAAATCCTCCACACTAGGCTCGGAGCTAGCCGCCACGTCCCAGCCTCTCGGACACATTCTCTGCCATGGCGCCAAGTGTCAGTCAGGATAATGGGCTCGATGGGTCAGATCTGGGCCAACAGGGAGGGGACGGGATACCGGGCTAGATGGACCCGTGGGTTGGATCCAGCCAGGTCCCTTGTGCACTGTTTTAATTTAATTTAATTTAATTTAATTTAACTTAATTTAAATGAAATGAAATGAAATAATGAAATCATAATAAATAAATAATTTACTGTTCTTCAGAGTCTGAATGTAGGCTACAAAAGTGCTTCACAAACAGGAGTAAATGAAACCTTACAATAATTCCAGTAAGGGGCTGCTATGATACATGGGGAAACTGAGGCACCAAGCGAGGAAAGAGCAGAGATGGGTATAGAACCCAGGAGTCCTGACTCCTGGCCCCCCTGCTCTAACCACTAGAGAACCCCTCCCTGAGATAGTGAAGAACCCAGGAATCCTGATGCCCAGGCTCCTCTTCTCCCCCCCCGGCTTTCCCCCAATCTAACCACTAGACTCCACTTCCCCCCAGAGCTAGGAGGGAACCTAGGAGTCCTGGCTCTCAGATGAGGTGTAGGGCACAGGCCACAAGAAGCAGGATGTTGGCTAGCAACGTGGGCGCGTGGTTGAAGCTGTTGGGCTGGACTCTCTTCTGGCGGCTCCTGTTAGCCCCGGAACTGTGGCTGGTTCCATTTGTGGTTCCCTGGACAAATGCCAGGTCAGGGACATTCTCTTGGATCCAGCCATGATAACTGGTGACTCGGACATAGACACCGGGGCGCTTCCTCTGAGCACAGCCATCTCCCCAGCTCACCACGCCAGCCTGGACCCAGCTCTGCCCCACTTTACACACCAAGGGACCACCAGAATCACCCTGGGGGTCAAAGAGACAGACAATGGGTTACTGACATGCAGCCACCTCTGGGGTGGGGCGTGGGGGCTGTGTGTACAAGGACCCCCTCGCCTGGCACTGAGATGAAGCCACCTCTGGGGCAGGGCTCTAACCTGGCAGGCGTCCCGGCCTCCTTCAGTGTACCCAGCGCACAGCATATCCTCGCGGATGTCTTGCCCTTTGCCTCGGCGGTAGAAGGTGTTGCACGTCTCCTGGGCGATGATGGGCACCTCCAGCTTCTGCAGGATCTCCTGGGCTTTGACCTCCGCTGCTGTGGGAGGCGGCAGCGTGAGATCCGGGCTGGGAGCTGCCCCCCATCTCCCAACCCCCTCCCCAGGGGTCTGAGGGGCCACCACAAACAAGGGGAGAGGCTGATGGGGGCAGGATCCCACGCCCCACACCAACGTGTATCTTCCGGCTCCTTTCTGTCCTGCAAGCTGCCTTCCCTCCTTCTTTTCACTTCCATCCTCTTTCTTTCTTTCTTTCCTTCCCCATTGCCCTTCCAATACAGCTGTGCCCCAAATTCTCTATGCCCTCCCTCCCCGCTTCAGCTTTCTCAGAATCGGAGCCCAGCCTGCCTCTCGCCCCCCAACACACACTTCACTCACCTCCATCTTTGACATCCCCCCAGCCTGTCACCCAGCACTTGGTCCCTGGCAGGAATTGGACCCCAGTGTCCGGGAGGCAGATGGGGACGAGGCGGTTGGTGAAGGTCACGGGCTTTTCTAGCTGGACCAGTGCAACGTCCCCACTGGAGACCTTGCCCCCATAGCGTGGGTTGGGGACAATCTGCCCCACGGGGGCTATGATGGCATGGGGGTTGGGGTGCAGCTGCTTGTGGGTCCCGAGTAGCACTGAGAACTGGGAGGGGTCCTTGGACCTAGACACAGAGAACAACGGTTAGAGGAGCCCAGGACTAGGCGAGCAGGGGCAGTGGGTCAGCCGTGAGGGGCACCCCCCGATACTCACTTTCTGAAGCAATGAGCTGCTGTCAGCACCCACTGTGAGGAGATGAGGGACCCCCCGCAGCGGTGGGTGCCGTTGAGTCTCAGGCTGACCTGCCAAGGCCACTCCCCGTCCTGCGCGTCCGTGCCCCCCACAATTCGCTTCGTAGGGCCCTGGCGTCCACACACTGCGGAGAGAGCAGGTGTGAGTCGGGGCTGGCCAGGGGCGGGAGGGGGAGCGGGAGAGAAGTTGATATGGGCTGTATGGACCGGTCGCTCACCTCTAGCAACAGCCCTGTGCTGGGGCTCAGAGACAGAGAGCTCAGAACCCAGCCCTGGCCCCTCTGCAGTCAGTGAGGTCACTTCGGATTTACACCGGATCCTCAAGATCAGAACCCAGCCCTGGCCCCTTTGCCGTCGATGAGCGTTACTCCGGATTTACACCGGATCCTCAAGATCAGAACCCAGCCCTCACTCCATAAACTTCATCATAACAATTAAGACTAATTACCCAAGCTAATCTAACAGTCAAATGAAAAACCCGGAATTATAATTAGGCAGGAGAATTATAATAGTGTCGATTCTACTGAGAATTCCAGGTATGTGCAACATGACACTAATAAAACAATAACTGAAAATTCACTGTTAATCACCTAACACAGCAATTCTATTAATCAAGCCTAGTGGTTAGAGCAGGGAGGCTGGGAACCAGGACTCCTCGGTTCTATCCCTAGTCCTGGGAGGGAAGTGAGGTCTAATGGTTAGAGCAGCAGGTCCTGGGAGCCAGCTCTGGGATCTGGTGGGTTCAGAGAGGGTGGCTTGGGCAAGTCCCTGTGCCTCGGTTTCCTAAGGAGGCTAAGGATCCTGTCTCCCCTTCTAAAGCAGTTAGAGAGTGACTGATGGAAAGAAAGGTGGTTTTATTAATAATAATTCACTGATAATCAGCTGTACAATCAATTCCACCACTGCTATGAAATATATTAATACTCCGCTGCTTATCAGTTAATAATGTCATTCTACTACTCATAGCACTTAGCATGTCATATGTGCTACTCGTAATCACACAGGGATATCACACATAAGATTCTTGTTCAAATGATTCGTTGCTAATTAACTAACAACTTTATTACAGCTTCTAAGCATAATTAATAGAATCTCACCACTGAAGAGTCTGTAATAATAACAAAGTTACTGGAATGATAGCAATAATATTAAAAGCACTAAAATCATTAAGGGATAGATAGATAGATAGATAGATAGATAGATAGATAGATAGATAGATAGATAGATAATTAGGAGGATGCATAAGAAAGAAAGATACGGAGTGGCGGGTGTATAAGGCTGGAGGGACAGATGCATAGATTCAATTATGAGGATGGAGAAAGATCCCAGCTCCAGTCCCATTGGATATCAGCCTTCCCTCACCCACCCACTCACCCAGCTGACCAATTTTCCTCACCAGACTGTGCCAGGCAATGCCCCGAATGGGGTCCAGCCCCCAGGACTGCCAGGGTCAGCAGTGCCAGCAGGGTCCCTCTGCCCATCACCCATCTCCTCTGAGCTGCCTGTGGCCGCTCCCACATGCCGCTCATCCTGGGATACAAGTGGAAGCTGAGGGTGCCTTGTGGGATTGTGATTCCTATATACCAGCCCTGGCAGGGCGTGGGGCTGGGAATGTTGCCCGACTTGTCAGGCTGATGTTGGCAAACGCCTCTCTGCTTCCTTCCTTCCTAGCAGCCTGCCTTCCTGGGGCATGACCCACTCGGCAGCTGCCCCCACCCACACAATCCCAGCCTACCCTGCTCCCACCGCCTGTCTCGCCCTCAATCCGCCTCTCAGCCTGTGCCCCCCACGCCACCTACTGCCGGGATCCCCCCACTCTGCCCACCTCCCTCCCCTTCCCAAATTTCAGCCCCGTCCCCATGGGCTCCCCTCCACCAACCGCCCCGTCCCGACCCTGCTCTGCTGGCGAGAGAGACCCCCCGCACCCAGCCCATTGGGAAACAGGGGAGAGGCCCGGTTGGGCCCGGGGGGGCAGACTTGCAAAAGACTTGAAGGAGACGTCTGTTAGGAAAGACCAGCGGATGAAGACACTCAAGGAAACAGGGTTCTGGGTGACTCAGGCTGATCACCCCAGCCCGGCTCACACATGATGAGTCACGATCCTAGGCCGAAGCCCAGGGCAGAAAGGTTCACCTGAGGTGTTTTGGTTCCTGGCCCCTGGATGACTAACGGCAAGAAGGGGAATTTGGGGAGAGCCTCTCTGCATTGAAACCGTCTGCCAAATTTCCCTTGGCTAGGAATTCCCACAGTGGTGATGCTGGCCCCAGCCTGGCTGGAAATCGCCTCCGGCTGCCACCTCCGAGAGGCAGAAAGACTGGCCATTGCACCTGCCACCCCTGATGTGACAAAGCGGGAGTTTTCTGTCATATTTTTGTGATGCCGCAGCCTGTCTCGGTTTCCCCTCTGCCATGTGTGTGTTGCTACCCAGCGGGTGTGAAAGGATTAACAAAGCTGCTTTTGGGGCATAGCAGGAAACATGAGGTGGGTGGGTCACATAACAGCCTACGGTGGGGTGACTGGCTGAACCAAGCCCTGTCCATGGAGAGTTGGCCAAGCCCACAGGAGCTCCAAGGTCTGAAAAGTGGACAGGGTGTGGGCACAGGGACAAAGGATGTCAGCGCTGGGCCACATTCGTGGGGGGCTGGGAATTGGGCCCAGGCTTTGGGCGTGAACTGTCCTCCGCAGGACCCCTGGCTTGGGCTAAAAAGGCCATGTCCTACACCAGCAATAATCATGTGCTGTTTACACAGCAGCTTCCTGGCCTTGGAGTTGGGGGGGGGGGTGAGGGGGAAGCAAACACTGAAGCAGGGCAAAATGACCTGACCAATAGGTAGCATGGTAACGGGGTTGTAATACGGGCAGGCCATGTCCCCCCTCCTATTCCTCCCCTCACCACCTGGACAAAGAAGGTGATAAGAAGTGTGTTAAAGAAAGTCCTTTTTCTTCCCTTGCAGTTGGTTCGGTAAGAAAATTTATGGTCATTCCTGCTGTCAAGATAGCCAAATTCACAGCAAAAATGCATATGCCATGCAGGTTAAGTGGTAAATAACAAACAGGGGCGCGTATAATTGTATGCCTCCCCTATCCATTAATATTCATTTTATAAAGATTTATATCACCAAATAGGGTTTTATGGGGCGTTGTAGAAGAGTGTGTGTTTACATTTTATTTTAGATAAGAAGTTGTAAAGTAGTGAACTCGGGGCTCACTTCGTGGGTCGCGAGGCGAAGAGTGGACTAGAGTGGACTAGAGGCTGTAACCAAATAAACGTTCCTTATCACTCCACCCGGCTCAATTTTTCTTTAACCAACCCTGCAACACAAGGATCTCCAGCAGGCAGAGCCTGGGAGCTGTTCAATAGTTGGGCCAACAGACTGATCCGAATTGTGCTCTCAACCCTAAGACGCCCATGACCCCCCCTGAGACATCCTAATAACATGTGCCGGTAAGCCTCACTTCACCCAAATGAGATCACACCCAGGAAACAAGCGATCAAACACCAATGAGCCAAAACGGGTGAGTCAGAAATTAGGCCTCACTGGTGGACACAATAACGAGGGGGTGGGCTGCTCCCCCCGCTGCTCCCTTTCGGGGAGACATAAAGAAAGAGAGCTTGAGGGGGGAATTGACTTCACCATCCTGGTGCCACCCCCAGCATCTCCTGGGAATCTCAGGCCCTCTCGGTCCTGCTCCTGAGAACCTTCCTGGTCAGACCGGCCCAGAGAGAGGGACCCAGACACCAACGCCACCGGTGCCAGCTGAATTCCATCCACCACCGGCGATGAAATGGGATCGGACACAAACAACTGCGGCTCCTGCCCATCTCCTCTGCCTTCTCCTCTGGTCCCCAAAAGGGCCACTTATTACCATCTCTGATAGTATCAACGAGACGGTCAAAGGTGGAGGCTTTTCCTTCTGAAACCTCTCTCCAGCTAAAGGGGCAGAGACCAAAAGCTGTGGATGAAATGAAAGCCGTGTTTATTACCTTGCATTTCCCAGGCTTTATCTGGTTTGCTTTCTTTTCTGTACCTTGAATGAAAGGATTTTCCCTGGGGTGTTGACCCGAGGGCGAAGACAGCAGAGGTCTCTGGGTGCCAATTCCTGGACCTTGTTCAACACTGCTCGTTGATGGGCCATGACTTGGGAAGAGTAACACCTGGAACTCTTCAGGCCCTTGAGATCAAGACGACAGAGCTCAGTGCGGGGAGAAGAGCTGGCTGTTGACGAGACGAAGTCGATCTAAGCTGGGACGGGCGGAAAGGTGGCGAGGCAGAGCGAGAAGTGCATTCCATTGCAGCTAGGCTGAGTGGAGGCTGTCGTCACCTTTGCTTCTCTGGGCTAACCTAAGGGCTTCCCATGCCAGAGCCCGGCAAACAAATCTACCCTGCTCTGTTCCACGGGCCCTGCCATGCAGGCACATCTCTGTCTCATCTGGATTCATTGAGCAGAGCTCATTGGCTGAAGCAGGTAGGCTGGAGCCTAGTGGAGCTTTTCCCAGAGGCTTTGAGGCCAGGGGGGAAGAAGAGGTTTGACACACCAAAGAGGTTCCTCCGAGGGGCTGTTTCAAAGCTGGAGTGTAGCATGATCCCATGGATCTGGGACACCCTGTGATCATAGAATCACAGAAGATGAGGGTTGGAAGGGACCTCAGGAGTCATCTAGTCCCACCCCCTGCTCCAAGCAGGACCAACCCCAGCTAAACCATCCCAGCCAGGGCTTTGTCAAGCCGGGCCTTGAAAATCTCTAAGGATGGAGATTCCGCCATCTTATGATGGGGCACTTCAAAAAAACAAACAAACCAGCCAGGCTGTTTAAAAACTGACTGGCCGGCAGCCTTAACGAGCCTCATCCTGATTTTGATCCCCCTACATCAAGCCAGGGAGGAGCCGGGAAGAATCTGGGCATGGGGAAAGGGGGAATTTGATAGCAGCCTTCAAGTACCTGAAGGGGGTTTCAGGGAGGATGGAGCTAGGCTGTTCTCAGTGGTGGCAAGTGACAGAACAAGGAGCAATGGTCTCAAGTTGCAGTGGGGGAGGTCTAGGTTGAATATCAGGAAAACGTTTTTCACTAGGATGGTGGTGAAGCACTGAAATGGTTCCCAAGGGAGGTGGTGGAATCTCCATCCTGAGAGGTTTTTAAGCTGCAGCTTGACAAAGCCCTGGCTGGGATGATTTAGTCAGGGTTGGTCCTGCTTTGAGCAGGGGGTTGGACTAGATACCTCCTGAGGTCTCTTCTAACCTTCATCTTCTATGGTTCTATGATTCTATGAAAGAAAGACAACACATTCCCCAGCTGGAGTCTCCATCTTTGGGTGACTTCCTCCCAATGCTGCCCAGAGGCCAGTTGATACGAGAAAATCCCGGGCACTAACGGGCTCTTGAATGAGACAGAGGAAGAACCAACGGCTGGAAGTTAAAGCCAGCCAAATTCCCATCACTGCTTGTTAACAGTTCAGGTGATATAATAATTGGGACACACTCATAAGGGAAGTGACGGTTTCAGCATCTCTGGTTCACTTCCAGTCAAGACAGGTTGCCTTCCTGGAAGCTGCATTAGCCAAGCACAAGTTATGGGACTAAACACAGGAGGAAATGAGTGAAATATAATGAGCTGGGTTTCCACAGGAGGTCAAACTAGATGGTCTAATGCCCTTAGAATCTATGAATCATCCACCAGTGCAAATATAAGATTCCACAGAGCAGCGAAGACAATTTGCTGCAGAGAACAAGAAACAACAGCAACAAAAAAGCTAAATAATGTAGGCGTTAGCCCAGAGGAAATTTTAACCAGCAAGGGTATAAATGGTTAAACATTTATTATCACATCTCACAAATCACTAGCACATAACAAACATAATGGATATAGAGCAATTAATATAACTATTAATAATAATTTCCGTTTCTCTTGTCTAGCACTTTCCATCAGTAGATCTCAAAGTACTTTACTAAGGAGGCTGGAATCATTATCCCCATTTTAACAAGCAGAAATGAATGAATGAATGAATGAATGAATGAATGAACAACAGCAAACTAGGAATTAACAGACCTGGCAGGAAATCTTCCAACAGCACGTTTTCGTTTTCTGTTGGAAGAATGCCATTTTGTTGCAAGCGCAACCGACCATGGCAATATGTCCATTTCAATAGCATTTTGTTTTGAACAGCAAATCAAAAGGCAGGAGGCTGATAAGATTAAAATCTTTCCTGTGGACAGATTATGGGAGTGAAGTTTTTGGTGTGGTTTTTTTTTTTTTTTTTTTTCATTTTGAAATAAACTTTCATTTTGAAATGCGGTTGATAGGGTCTGTTTCAGGTCAGTCAAAATGTTTTGTTCCCATTTTGACTTTTTAAGAAATGTTACGAGAATTATAACAATCAATAGAAAATGCAAGATAAATATAAGATGATAAATGATGACAAATAAACTACAAATCAATAAGTAACTGGGAAATAACCAATACAAATACCAGAACAATAGAAACCAATAACTGACGATTAATAAATATATTCTTTTTCTTTATGTTTCCACAGCTGCAGGTGGGCATCCACCAGTTTCCACCATTTATTCCAGTCTTGTGCTGCCCTGCTCAAGCATCATGCAGATGGATTTGGCTTCTTTCTCTGTTGTTCAGTGTCATGTTTCTCTAGGTCGCCCTCTTTTTCTCTCTCCAAGGGGTGTCGATATTAGTACTTGCCGGGGAAGTTGTGTTGCTGATCTTAAATATACCCAGCATCTTCTTCTCACTTAATATGATGCTTTAGATTCTACTTAGAATTTCTGATGTTGCAAGAAACTCTTTCCAATGGTCTCTGACAAGCTTACAACCCAATAATTAACTAGAAAATAACCAGTACACATCGTAGACAAAAATACACTAATAACTGACGACTAATTAATATGAATGCAATAAATAATTAGGAAATAACCCATACAAGCAATAGATAAATACTAACTAACTAATAAATTGCAGTTAATAAATAAATTATAAAACAATGAAGAGTTAGGAAATAACCAATACAAATTATAGATAAATATAAACCAATATGTGAGATCAGATAAACATATTACAAACCAATAAATAACTACAAAATAATAAATATGAATATCAGATAAATATAAAATTATAACTGACAACTAATAAATATATTAAAAACAATAAATAGCTAGGAAATTGGAAATACAAATGACAGATAAATATAAACCAATAAATTACAGCTAAAATCTGTCTAAAATTAAATAACTAGGAAATTATCAGTGCAAATAATAAGTAAATGTAAACTAATAAATGATAGCTAATAAACATGTTACAAAACAATAAATAACTAGAAAATAACAAAGTAATAAATAACTAGAAAATAAATAATAAATATTAACTAGTAAAAGACAACTAATATATATATATTAAAACAATAAATAGCTAGTAAATAAGAAAAACAAATAGATAAATATAAACTAATAAATGACAACTAATATATATATTACAAAACAATAAATAGCTAGGAAATAATCAATGCAAATAACAGACTAATATAAACTAATAAATGACAACTGATGAATAAATTACAAACTGATAACTAGCTATTTACTAAGAAACACATTTCACAGTATGAAATAACAAACAAAAATATGAGATAATACTAATCAAGAGCTATATCTAATAGGGTGGTTTTCAACCTTTTTTCATTTGTGGACCTCTAAAAAATGTTAAATGAAGGTGCGGAGCCAGGTAAACAATCTAACTATGGTGAACAGAAAACTGGACTCGGAGCAATTTCCAATCAGAACTATGAGAGGTGGGAGCCTGGAGTAGCAAAACCAATGGACAGTGCTACTGAAGACAGATCAGCTAAGACATAGCTATCAAATAGTAAAACCAATAGATAGCTTGTCTGACTTTAGTAGCACTAAGAAATAACAACAAAATAGGAAAATCAATGGCTATTTCTACTGAAGAAAGATCAGCTAAGAAATCAAGTGCTTATAAAGAACGAACAGCTAACAAGTAAACTAAAATAACCATCACATAACAAACACAATCGATAGGGCTAATAAAGAATGAATAGCTAATAAAGAAAAATAAATAACTATCGAATAACAAATGCCATAGATAGTGCTAATAAAGATAAGATAACAAATAAAAAGAAATCACCATCAAATAGAAAATATAGATAAATAACAACTAGTTAACTAGAAACTAAAAGAAACTGTCAAAAAGAAATAATAATGAATACAAATACAAAATAATAAAAAGTGTAGCAAAGAACAAATAATAACTAAATGTAAGTTAAACAAGAAGTGTACAAGTTAATAACTTATTAATAAGTTATAGCTAAGTATTACTATTACTTATTACTAACTTAGTATTACTTATAACTTAGTACAAGTGTATAAGTATACAAAACAATAGCTAATGTATGAATGTCCCAAAAGTAAACCAATACATTTACAGAATGATAGCTAATACATAAGTGTCACAAAAATAAACAAGTTAATAACAAAGAATAGAAAATACATCTATCAAGCTATTGACTAATAAATAAATTGCACAAGAGTATATCATAACAAAAATAATAGGTTTTCCTAATAAAGAACGGCAATCTAATGAATAAATTAAATTTTAAATGCTTAATGGCAAAAATAGATAAAAATACAAGCAATAAATAGCGAAAACTAAAACAAAACCTAGAAAATACAAATAACTATTGACTATTAAATTACTTTTCACAATAATAAATTACAAAAAATAGAACTAATGAAGAAGGACTAACAAATAAATAACAAAAATATCTATAAAGAGCAATAATAGATAAAAAATCAATTAATAAATTACTAGAAACAAAAAAACTAATAAAAAATATTTTAGTAGCAAGCTCATAAACACCTAAGAAGTAAAAATAAATGGCAAACTATTCAATAACTAAATAATTAGCTAATAATAATAATAAACGTTTAGTTCTTATCTTGTAGGTAAGAGTTAAGTATTCATCAGAAGATCGCAAAGCACATTTTATTAAATAAAATATATAGAATTTACGTATAACAGCTAGAGAGGTAGCAGCACTAAACAAATAAACATAGCACATAAACATCAACAACTGAGGCCACTAGAGATGACTTTATTGGAGAGGTACAGATAATCACCATATTGTACATAATAATCTAGAACAATCTTATTTATTATTAGGTGTATTATAGTAACAACTCAGGTTGCTAGTCACAGATCACGACCCCATTGTGCCAGGCACTGCACAGTATTTATTAGGTGCCTATGGTAGCACCTCAGAGCATCAGTCATGGACCACAACCCTACTGCGCCAGGCGCTGTACAAACTCACAGTCCCTGCCCCAGTCTGAGTATACGACAAGAGACACCAGATGGAGACAGTAGACAGAAGGAAACAGTGAGATGATGTGGACCAGCAGGATCGGCAGTGATTTCTGCACACCAGCAGCCTTGCCGTCATCCAGCTTTTTGTCGGCATCATGCAAATGGGAGTTTTGAGGAGGAATTTGAAGGCGGATTTTGAGGCAGCTTTGCTGATGTTTCTGGGAGCTCCAGCAATTCTTTGGGGAGAAGCTAAGACTGCAACAGGAGGTCGGCAAAGATGGAAGACAGGGCTGTAGCCACTATGTTTTGCACGGAATAGAGTGAATATTTGTTTAGATACAAATGAATAAACCATATATATCCAACCAGGCTACCAACAATTCAAACAAAGTCACCAGCAATGACCAAATCAAAGGCAATTAACAGAACAGGTAATGAACCACTAATAATAAATCAATTATTTTTCATGCGTTTCTTACCATTCATTAGTTATTCGTTACAATGAACATATGCTCTATTTTCGCTTCATTGTTACGAAGAGACAGAAGCAAAGAAGAGATCACACATTAATTGTAACAAAGAAATGGTACATGGTAAGAAACACATGAAAAATGTAAAGCTTTCATCAAGGTATAAGTTATTTGAATAGTGCAGATATAGGTTTAAGATATAATAATAAATTATTAAAAAATAAATAATGCACAAAGGGAAACACAACAAATAAGTAAAACACAACAAAGAACGGGGATGGGGGTTATAATTTATCATCAAGTGTATCTGTGTTAAAGTTATAATACTACATTATACCAATTAATAATGAATGAAAAGGAATACAATCTACATATGTAACACATAACAATGAGCTGGACTGTACTATAGTTTATAGTATAAACTATTATTATTATAAACTATATAAAGTTAGAAACTTTTATAATAATATTATAAAACTTTATAATAAATAAACTATTTATTATAAAGTGTATAAAGTATAATAAGAAATTATAAACAAGATAAAAAAGGTAGCCCGCCACATGGGAAAAGGATAAATAAAACAGAAATAAGTGAACAAATAAGGATCATTCGATGTTAAAAAAAATCAATGACATTGCAATGGAAACACAAACCAACTAGCAGCAGCAAAAACATGAATACAAAGTTAAATAGTAATTGTATTGCTGGATGTGGGTGTACGTGGACTCGTGTCCCATTCTCCACCCTCCTGAGACAGCCAATCCCCTCGCGCTGGCTCTCGATTGGCTCCAGGTCCCATTCCCTACCCCCCGAGTGAGGCAGTCCCCTGCCTTGGGGCCAGATTGGAGCTGGTGCCCTCCAAAGGGGTATCCCAATCCCCAGTCCTCACAGCACCCCTACTGGAGAGAAAGGGTCAGGTCCCCTTGTTATCCACCAGGAATCACCCGCTGAGGTGAGCTTTGGATGGATGATTCACATAAGCTGCTGCAGGGGAGTTCATAGAGGCCGGGTACCCGAGTAGGGCCTGAGTCCTGGTTCCAGATGGCTGGAGGGGTGGGGAATCCATCCAGCCGGCCTGTGGCAAGGCCCTTCCTGATTTCACCTCCCAGGCATGTCAGCTTTGTGACAGCTTCCTGCCAGAGGGCTGACTGGTCTGGCCAGCTCACGGCACCGTCAGAGGAATAATTAGAGGGAAGTTGAGTGCTGACAGGACTCTGTGCCCAGATAACACCACTGGGAGGGTGGTGTAACGGGGGCAGACTGGCACCAGCCAGACACCGAGCGGGGAGCGAGCTGAGGCACAAAGGGCGACGATGGTTGTACAATTGGACTCTGGGAGTTATGAACAGATGCGCTTTTTCCTTCTCTGACTGTTGATGGGTTTAAAGCAGTGTGAGCAGCACTGCCCCCTGCTGGCCTACAGCAAACCCAGGAGTTCTGGCTCCCAGCTGCCCCTGCTCTATCCACTAGACCCCACTCCCCTCCCAGAGCTGGGAAGAGAACCCAGGAGTCCTGGCTCCCATCTCTAACCACTTGCTGTGACTGCTTGACCTCAGCCAGTCCATTCATACCCTCACCCCAGCAGACTCAGTGTCGAGATCAGGGTCACAGGTGATGCGTTTCAACCAGAAAGAAAAGTAATAATAAATAATGAATAGCAACAATGAAAAATAAGGTATATTAAAAATGTCCAACCCTGTTTCTACCCCAGTGACTCAACCCCTCCAATCCCGGCCGCCCTGGCTGACTCATCCAACACAGCCTTAAAATTCTCCTGGGGATTAATATAATAAACCATATTCACATTCATTAGAGGACTGCTTAGCGACCACACCAATGGGTGCCACACAGACGCTCTGACTGACGGGACTCCTGAGGTACCAGCTGCAGGGTGTGAAAGGGAGACAGAACTACCCCCAGCTCTGGGAGGGAAGTGGAGTCTAGTGGTTAGAGCAGGGGGGACTGGGAGCCAGGACTCCTAGATTCTATTCTGGCTCTGGGAGGGAGGGAGAGAGATCTGGACAGTTAGCGCTCCTGGCAGTGGGGACTGGCATTAAGGTTGATTTTCTCTGTCCCCCAGAGCCAGAGCTATCCCCAGCCATTGCACTGCAGCTCCTGAGCCTCACGGGGGCAGCCAAGGCACAGCAATGGGAGCAAGTGGCCACCATCGTGCGCAGAGCTGGATGCACTCCCTTGAACCTTAGTGTCCTCCACGAACCCCTCCCCTTGTGAGCTGGGCTGGGGACCAGTCCCCAACACTGGTAGGGTAGGGGCTGAGGCTGAATCTGTCCCTTTATGAGCCCGCACAGGCAGGGCTCCCCTGGTGCTGAGATGCATCTGTCTCTGGGGTGGAGCAGCTGAGGAACAGCCACATATAATGCTGCATAGGTATGGCTCCCCTGGCACTGAGGTGCAGCTGCTTCTGGGACAGAGCAGCTGGGGAACAGCCTCACATAACACCACACAGGGGTGGTCACTGGAGATAAGATGCAGTTGCCTCTAGTGTGGGACAGCTGGATCAGAGCTTCACAGAAACATTGCATAGGGATGGCTTGCCTGGCACTGACAAGCGGCCGCCTCTACATTCCAATCTGGATTCTGGCTAGGACTTCTGGGTTCACTCCCTAACCTTAAATGGCTTTTGTCCCACACAATTAAGGCTATCAAAATGCATTTATGGAGTTATACACATGTGTGTCTAAACCTGCATGCCTGCCCAAAGGCACAGACATAAAACATCAGTAATAAAAAAATCAGCAACAGAAACTAAGTGGAAGCACCTTAGAGACAAATTGTGTGTTTCCCTTCATCTGAGGCTTTAATAAGGTTACGGTGGGGGTGGTAAGTGCTGGGAGTCAGGACTCTTGGGTTCTAGTCAGCTGCCAAATTTCACTGTTAAATCAGCAAAGTTTGTATTCCTGTCTCCCATTCCCACCGCACCCCCCTCCAACCCACTGGATCACACTCTCCTTCCTAAACTGTGTATAGAACCCAGGAGTCCTGGCTCCTAAACCTCCCACCAGAACCTAGAGTCCTGCACAAGATTATTTTTTTAATCCCGCTTGGGTCCTGCCCCACAATACGCACTCCACCCGTTCCCACATTGTTCCTTGCATTTTTGTCCTACTTCCACTCGCAAAAACCTTCGATCCTGCAAGTCCCACGACAGAGACAGATTCCCCCATGCTGCTAAAAAAAAAAAAAAAGTTGATTAATATATTATGCTTATAAACAGCATTCAGACACAATTTTACTACTAAAAAACTAAAACAAATCTTTCTTAAATCATGTAAAAAATACTTTAACTCCTGTTATAATAGATTTCAAATCTCTTTCCATCGCTAAGTATTAAAACCTTTATTTTAAAAAAGAAAACTTATTTTTAAAAAGCAAAGCAAAGAAAAACTTGCTTTACACTACTGAAATTCTATTCATGACAAACTGACAAGAGACTTTCCCCGCAAATCCCCACAGTCTGTTTTTTTTGCCTACCCAATCTGGCCTGCAGCAAAGTACATTTTACCCACTTCTGCTATTGCAGGGTTGCCAACCTTGCATTTTAGTTTTTGCTGACATGAAAATCTGAATTTGATTTTCTTTACTGACACGGTAAACTTTTTACTGATGTCACTAAAAATACCATAAACCATACAATAATGTCACAATAGTGGGTACTCACTCATGATATTCTGTACACAGGAATTCGCAATTACGCAATTGTTTTAGCTGCAGTTAATTAATCAATCAGGTTCTTTGGGCATCCACAATAATAGAAAACAGGAAATTAACAAAGTCATGGTCAGTGTCATTTTATGATACAAGAAGTGATTCTGAAAGACGACAATCAATACAATATTTTATTTCTACCCAATTTCACTGACTTTTTCATTTATTTATGGGCTTATGGGCAGTGTTAAAATTGTACATTTTTTTACTGACTGTCCATAAATATACGGATGGTTGGCAGTGGCTATTGTGGCAGCAGGTCCTGCGGGACCCAGAGGATCCCAGGCCCCTCCCAGAGCCAGGATTATTCCTGAACCCCTCAGGGTCCTCAGTAGAAGCCCTCTCGGGACTGCCTGTGTATTTTAAAATCTGTTGACATCATGAAATTCAAAGTGGTGGAACTGAGTTGCTTTTCCAACAGTTTCTACAACGTTTGAACAGAGCTGACCTGGAAGTGAGACTTTTATGGATTGAAGCATGTCGCTTGACACCCAAAAGGTGTGGGAGAGACAGGAACCCAGCCAGACTCACTACACCCCACGAATGGAGCCTCATGGGGAAACTAAGGCACTGGGAGAAGGCTGCCTTGCCAGGGTCAGATGGGGAGTGAGTGGTAGGGTGTGGCCTGGAATACAGGCACCTGGTTGGGATTGCAAGAGACACTCTCTGGCTGTGAAAGAACCCAGGTGTCCTGATTCCCAGCCCCCTGCTCCAACCCACCAGACCCCGCTCCATTGCTAGAGCTGGGGATAGAACCCCGGAGTCCTGTCTCCCAGACACCTCACTCTAACCCACTAAACCCTACCCTACTCCCCTCCCCCAGCTGGGAATAAATCATTGCAGTCAGTGGATTACAGACCCAGGAGATTACAATAATTAACTTTAAAAACAGGCCCTAGATCAATAGAGATCTTAGATTATTTTATGAGGTACAGAGATGCTAGTTGTCATGCTGGCTGGATTGGGGGGGAGGGGGCATTTGTTATATTATTTAACATCAATATGTCAAAATCATAATAATTCATGTGCGATATGCCATGTCAGGTACTGTTAGAAAGGCTGTAATGTGCTGAGTAAGATGATAATGTTTATGTTCATGTGTTATGTGTGTAATGGAAGTTATGGATATGGTTGATATATCTATATTTTAAATTGTGCTGTGTCTGGGCAACACCCCAGACAGGATGGCTGCAGCACTAGCCTGCTTAATGGGCCATTAAGGAAATTCGCAGGTACAATGGCCCAGGGTGAGAAGCCAAGGATATACCTGATGAGTCACTAGTCACTCATGTGACCTTGGACTCCATCTTATTCCTGTAAATTTCCACAAGCAGAATGGCAAAGGCCAAAAGACATAAAAGGCAGCTGCACGACATCCATTTTGTCTTCAGGTCTTCGGTCTTCAGTCAGTCTTCACCTACCTTTGGATCAACTCATCTACAACTGAACTGAACTTAAGCTGTGAAACAAAGGATTGAGACCCATCCAGGTATTGGATGTATACCAGCCTGCAAACTCCACAATTCTATTAGAAACCTGATACAGATGGACTTTCAAATCAATTGTATGTGTCTGATTGCTTTAATCCTTTAACATTTCTCTTATGGTTTGTTTCTTTCTTTTATAATAAACCTTTAGTTTTAGTTACTAAAGGATTAGCTGGCAGCGTGGTATTTTAGGTAAGATCCGAATTTATATTGATCTGGTACTGTGGCTGACCCTTTGGGGTCAGGAGAAACCTTTTTGGTAAAGAGCACAGCGTTTTAAATAACTGGTCTCTTTACTGGACCTAGTGGCTGACTGGGAGTCAGAAACTTAAATGCAGTAAAGGGGGCTGTGTGTATTTTTATTTTGGCTTCTTCATAACCAGTGTGGGGAATCAGAAGCACAGTTTGTGGCTGGTTGGGAAGCCTGACTTCAGTGCCACCCACCAATGCAGAGAGAATCTACTCTCCTTTTACAGCCTGCCCTGCCTTTGGCATTTTCAGGTGGCTGCCCTAGGCAAGGACGGGTCACACTAGTATCAACAGATATCATTAGATTATGTAAAATTATGGATTAATAGATTAAATTGGATTGGATTAGAACATAAATATTCTAGATTAGAGGAGATGAGGTTAAATTGGGGTAGTTTAGAATAGATAAAATTAGATCATGGCGGTAGAAATGGTAGGATACAGATTAGATCAGGAGAGACCAAAGAGGAGACAGAGTTTAAGACAGAAGTGTCAAGTGGAAGATTATTTTAGTTAGAAATTAGATTAAATAAAATCAGAAGAGAAATAGATGGACAATTTGGATAGAGATTCTAATAGGACAGGGGCTAGGTGAATAAAGCAGCGTGATAGTTGGATAGATAGAGATTATACCAGGAGATAATCAGATGAGATTAGATTTGGAGAATGTAGATTAGATTATCAAATGGTCAGATTATGTTAGGAAAGAGTCAGATTAGATTATAAGTAAGTAAGTATCATAATTGATTAGATTTTCATAGATTAGATTAGATTAGATTTTCATAGATTAGATTTTCATAGATTAGATTAGATTACATTACATTAGATTAGGAGAGGCTCAAAATAGAATATATATTTTATTAGAGTAAATTAGATTAAACTATACAGTAAATTAAATTAGATTAAGAGAGAGTTTTGGATTAGAACATTCGGATTAGGAGGGACAAAGATAGAAAAATATCAGAATTAGGAGAGACAGATTAGACTGGCAGAGTGAAGGGCACATAGATTGGGACACACAGATTAAATTTGCAGGCAGAGTGGTGGTGGTGGGTCACCAGAAACCATTGTCTCTGACACAGAACTCCCCTGGGGAGGCTTGAGTTGCCATCCTCAGACAGCCAGGGCATCTCAGAGCAGGCCCACAAACCAGCGTGGGCGGGAGGAGGAACTCGGCTAATTGTCAGGGTGGAGTGCCGAGCATGGGTGGGCAAATGGGTGGAGAGACAACAGGAGCTGGGCCCGATCCAGGCACTGCCAGAGCCATGGGGAAACTGAGACTCAAAGATCAAATGGGACCATACTATTTCCAGCCCTCCCTCCTCTTAGAATCATAGAAGATGAGGGTTGGAAGGGACCTCAGGAGGTGTCTAGTCCCACCCCCTGCTCAAAGCAGGACCAACCCCAGCTAAATCATCCCACCCAGGGCTTTGTCAAGCCGCACCTTAAAAACCTCTAAGGATGGAGATCCCACCACCTCCCTTGGGAACCCATTCCAGTGCTTCACCACCCGCCTAGGGAAAAACTTTTTCTTAATACCCAACCTAGACCTCCCCCACTGCAACTTGAGACCATTGCTCCTTGTTCTGTCATCTACTACTATTGAGAACAGCCTAGCTCCATCCTCCCTGAAACCCCCTTCAGGTAGTTAAAGGCTGCTATCAAATCCCCCCTCACTCTTCTCTTCTGCAGACTAAACATAGTCTATGCTTCTCTCATAGCAGCTGGAGGTCTCCTTGGAAGAGCAAGAGAGAAGATTTTTCAGAATGAAAGGATGTTGTCCAGGGTCTTGCTCCAGGGAGTAACAGTCCATCACTAGGCATTGAAGATGAGACACAATACAGAGAGTAATAAAGGAAAGACAGAGCTGCTGAAATTTAACCCAAAATGTGTCCCTCCTACGTGTATTTTGGTTGTTTGAGTTAACTAAGAGTATTTACAATAATGATAGGTCAATAACAAATCATTAATAATACCGGGACCATCTGTAGCATGGATCATCTGTGGAGTTCAGTGTTTTACAAAACATGTTACAATCAATGAACCAAAGACCTTAGCTTCAAAACCACCAAGGAGAGATTTAAACAATCAGGTTAAAAATAACAAATATGCAGAGAATTTTTTCCCCCTACATCAGACCCTTGAGCCCATCTAGTCTGGTATCCCAGCTGCTTTAGGGGAAGGTGGCATGATTGTTTAAACAAGAACAAACCTTCACTGTCCAGCTCTGGGAGGGGAGTGGGGTCTGGTGGCTTAGAGCAGCGGGGGCTGGGTTCTATCCCTGGCTCTGGATCCGTGGGTTAGAGCAGGGTGAGGTGGTGCTAGCAGCCAGGACTCCTGGATTCCACCACATACAGGTTACAACAACGCTTGGGATCCACAGCTGAACTAGTTAGGCCACTTTGGTCCCCGCCCTGCTGGGCTGGCTATAAAGGAACCCCGAGTCTCAGGGAACCCTGCAGCTGCTCGTCTGCTCCCTCACGGGAGAGGGTCTGTTTGTATCTTAAGGAGTGGTATGGGGGCAGGGCAAGGAGCCGCCCAGAGGGGATGGATGATGGGCTGGGAGGGGCTGCAGCTCCTCTTCCTGGCTGCACTGACAGGCCTGACTGCCAGCAGGCAGGATTTCTTCTTGAGTGGCTGCAACCACACGGAATCACTCTCCAGAGGTGAGAGCCAGCACTCCTGGATGCGGGAGGAGGGGAAGGGGGTGTCTAATGGGCTGTGGTGGGGCTGGGTGCCAGGACTCCCGGGTTCTCTCCCAGGCTCTGGCAGCAGAGTGGGGTCTTGTGATCGGAGCAGCACTCCAGTGCTGTATTCCTGGCCCTGACAGTGACTCATCACCGTGTGGATGTGTGCCTGTCGCCTCTCCAACCCAGGGCCTGGGCGTCAGCTCCATCCAAGGGGAACGTGTGTGGGGCTGGGAAAGCCAAGGGGCCCCCAAAGGGGTCTGCCACCCCACTCATCCCCATTTAGGACCGGGGGGAGGAGGTAATTGGGTATGCAGGGACTCGGCCTTTTCCAGCTGTCATGCCACCCCCATGAGCCGCCCCACCTGAAGAATTAGCTCCTTTGGAAATTCAGACCCTAGGGATCCAGGGCAGGAAACCTCTGCTTCAACTTAGGTCCTGATTGAGAAATGCTGGTCCTGCCACCACGGGATGGTCTATGGTAGATCAGACCCATGGGCACATCTAGTCCAGTATCTTGCCACCCCGAATCAGCCCCACAGGCCCTTCTATTCCAGTCTTCTGTCTGAAGATCATGTCATCCCTGCTGGAAGGTGCTTATGTCTCAGCCAGAGGTAGTTGTGGGTCACCCCACTGCATAGGGGAGTTTGCTTCACACCCTCATTAGCCAATGGTTGTGTCATGCCCGACCTTAAGAAGGCAGATGTTCTTTCTGTTCTTAATGGTTTCTGGTTAGGGATCTCGTACAATTCAGGCTGCTCCGTGCCTCAGTTTCCCCTCCCACCCTTTGTCTCTCTGGTTTATTCAGACCGGAAGTTCTTTGGGGTGGGGACGGTCTCTTACTGTGTGTCCATGCAGTGCCTGGCATGATGGGGCCCTGATCTCATGGCTACCATGAGGCTAATTTATTGTACAAACCTCCACTAGAGAGGCGCACCGATTTCACATGCCGCACGGCAGCTAAAATCAGAGAGTGAGGCAGTGTGAGCATGGGTGGGACTGACCGACAGCAATGTAGAGCGTAATGTAGAACAGAATTGGCCTGTGTATCACCCTGCCGCAGGACACGACAGGGGTCAAAAGTTTTCCCCTCAGTTCTAGCTGAAGTGCAGAATAGTTGGAGGAAGGAGAAAAATGTCCTCCACAATTAGAGGGTCTAGGACCAACGTAGAGATTGAACTGCAACCTTCATGACGCAGAGGAGATACCAGTGTCAAGTCTGGGGAGAAATTACGCCCAGGGTCTGATCCCAACTGGCAGGGAGAAGGAGGGATGCTGGACTAGATGGGCCCATGGATCTGATCTCTCTTTGCTTCTCTCTGATCTCTTTCAGTTCCCAGCTCCTACATGAGCCGGTCCAATAGAGGTGAGTTTCTGCTCCTTCCCTCCCCACTGGTAATACACACCTGGGCTTACCCGGGCAACTGGCTCTCGGCAGCCAATCGGAGTGGGGCTGTGTCTGATTCCACTGTGGGGGGATCAATCCATCTAGGACCCAGCGTGTGCTTGGTTCAAGACCTGGCCAGTGCGGGTGGAGTGGGGATGAGCCCTGGATATAGCCAGCTGTTTTCTCCGGGGCCTTGCTGGTTTTAGCATCCCCCCCAGCCCAGCTGAGGGTCCCCTCCTCCATCTCCCCAGTATGTGGCCGCCCCAGAGCTCTGAACCGGAACGTGGGGGGCGAGGATTCGATGGAGGGTGAGTGGCCCTGGCAGGTGAGTCTGCTCCGCTACAACAAACACCTGTGTGGGGGATCCCTCATCTCCAACCAGTGGGTGGTGACAGCGGCTCATTGCTTCCAACGGTGAGTATCACAACACCCTCACTCCCGACCTGCAGCCCCCCATCCCAGCCCCCTTTTCTGACTCCTCTCTCTGCCTTCAGGAGTATGGATGCCTCCGACTACATGGTGCTGTTGGGAGTCAACAAGTTGGCCAACAGTCAACCTCACAAGCTGTCCTTGGGCGTGAAACGCATCATTAGCCACCCGAAATACTCAGGGGAAGCCTCCAGTGGGGACATAGCTTTGGTGGAGCTGGAGAAGTCTATTCAGTTTACCAATTATATCCTCCCCATCTGCCTCCCAGCTGCCTCTGTCAAGTTCCCAGCAGGCATGAGATGCTGGGTGACTGGCTGGGGCCACATCCGGGAAGGTGGTAGGTTTCTCTGCGAGCCGGGAACACAGCATTGAGGCAGAGAGACTAGGAAAGCAGTGGGCCCGAGGGGTGGGTGGGATGCAGAGGAAGGGTTAGTTATATAGCTGGATTGGAATTCAGAATTTATTTTCCCAAGATGCTTCATGATGGGAAATGGTCTACAAAGAAGAACTTTGTGGGGGATTTGAAAGGGGGAAAGCGGGAAATTAGTAAACAAAATGGGATCCCGAGAAACAAAATGCATAGAACGGTAAATGAAATTGATAAACAAAACCCAAGGTGCAAAACTTAAATCCTAACAACGAAACACGAAACCCAATAAATGAGCAATGAAACCTAGAAACAAATCCCGATAAATGATAAAAGGAGCATGAAAAAAAAAACAGATAAACAAAATGCGATAAACAATAAAAAGAACACTATAAATGAAACTGATAAACAAACCTGATAAATGAAAAAAGGAATACAATAAACAACCTGATCAGTGATAAATAAAACATGATAAAAGAAACTCATCAAATAATACCTGATCAACAACAAATGAAACAAGATAAAAAAATGGAAGGTGATAAAAGGAAACGCGATAAGCAAAACCCAGTTAATGATAAATGAAATGTGATAAATGAGAAACAAACAACAATAAGTGAAATACAATAAACAATAAATGAAACAAGATAAACGAAACATGGCAAACTACAAATGAAACAAGATAAATCACAAATGAAATACAATACATGGAACATGCTCAACAATACATGAAACACAATGAACAAAGAAATGAAAATGCAAAGCCAATAAATGAAACCTGATAAACAAAACATCAAAACCAAGAAACAATGCCCAATATATGAAACATGAAAACTGATAAATGAAAAACAAAATTCGATAAACAATACCTAAGAACTATCATCGGTAGAATTTGATTTTTATTTTCTTATTATTTCAACAGATATCCATATTTGTTTTTAACCATTTTTTCCTATTTTTATCCATGTAAATTTTCTCAGTTTCACAAAATTATGGGATGTAAGCATTTTTTTATTTTTATCAGTTTAAATTTTCAAATTGTTGGAAATTATGGGAGCCTGTCAGACAACAGGTGAGTTGGACAATAATTATTTAATGACTGTGGATATAGATATCAAAAAGTCAAAACTTTATAACAGCTAAAACACAAATTGCCAAAATCACATCTCAAAATATACAAAGTAAATATTCTTAAATCAAACTATTGTAAGTTCCAAAGCAGCATTTTTCTTACATTGGCCATCTGTAAATTTCTGTTATGATCAATGGAAATATTTTTTTCCTTGATTTGTGTGTGAGTGTGTAACGAAACTGTTGTTTACCAACATTTACTGATAAAAATCTAATCTTTCCAAGGCTACTGATAATGGTAACATGAAACCTAACAAACAATACCAATAATGGAAACGTGAGACTCAATGAACAATATCCAATAAGGGCAACACAAAAGCTGATAAGGAATACCTGATAAATGCAGTGTGACACCTGATAAATAATATTGATAACGGAAATCTATAAACAATACCCAATAATGGAAATGCGAAACCTTATAAACAATACCCGATAAACGCAACATGCAACCTGACAACACCTAATAAATGAACCTCAAAACCCGAGAGATAAAATCCCTTAAATGAAATGTGAGAAATGAAACTCAAACCCCCAACAAAGCTAACTTGATAAGCAAAACACAAAAACCGATCAATGAAACCAGAAATGCAGTAAAGGCAACCCACCACCTGAGAAAGGAAAATCAATGCAGGCAAACCGCAAAGCCGGTAAACAAAACCCAACAAAAGAAACGATAGCCCATAAACGAAACCCAACAACCAAAAATCAGTCGACGAAAACCAAACCCGTAAAAACAGAGCCTGATCATTGAAACTGACCCCTCCACACACACATAAAAAATGGTTAAACAAACCGCGATCGATGAAAACTTAAACCTGTTGAACAACAACTCAAGCCAGCCCAATTGATGAAAGCCCATTGTTGAGTTCAGAGAGATCCCCTGTGACTGAACGAGGCCTGTCACAGGTACACAGATGTGCTCACAGGGACTGATGTCACCCCACACGGACAATTGCTCTGGATAAGGGGGAAGAATTCTCTGATTCCACACACACACACACACACACAATCTGGAATCGATGGCTCTGCTTCAAAGCCGTCTGTGCCCCTCACCACTGTCTCTGGCTCTCCTTCCCAGAGGACCTGCCAGCTCCACAGATCCTCCAGAAGCTTCAGGTGCCCATTATAGACCAGAGGCCTGCAGGAATCTCTACAACACAGTGATGGAGGGAAAGTTCTCATACAAGCCCATCCGGGATGACATGATTTGTGCCGGGTATGCCGAGGGCATGAAAGATACGTGCAAGGTGAGAGCCCCGCAGCCACAGACAGACAGTCCTGTTGCCCTCCCTGGATTAGACCCATGGGCTCATCTAGCCCGGTATCTTGCTTCTCACCCCAAATCAGATCCACAGGCCCATCTAGCCTGGTATCTCACCCCTTCTCTGCTACCCTGGACCAGCCCATCTAGCCCATTGGTCCATGTAGCCCGAGTCCCTCCAGCAGGAGGCAGTGCTGCCTATACACAGGCATACACGGCCCCGATCCCCAGCGCCGCTCTCATGCCCCTTCCAACACCCCCGTCTCTGCCTCTACCCTGCAGGGGGACTCTGGTGGCCCATTGGTCTGCAAGGTGTCGCAGGAATGGCTCCTGGCCGGGATCGTCAGCTGGGGTGAAGGCTGCGCCATCAGGAACCGCCCCGGGGTCTACAGCCGCCTCACCTCCTACAAGGACTGGATCCGCAGCCACATTCCCAACATAGAGTTTGTGCCAGCCGAGACCAGGAATGCTGGGGCTGACGGGGCTATGAGGACCGGCACGACCACTATGCTGCTACTCATGGGGCTAATCCTCATGGAGGTCTAGAAAGGGCTAGTGGGGGAGGGAGGGCTGTGCCATCTTCCCTCCTGTCCCCTGGCTGAAAGGGGGTGGGATCTATCAGTGCCACCGACCCTGTCTGTGCAGCCCTATAGGGGACACCACCGCATGCGTACTCCCCCAGGGGTGGACAGGCACCCCCATCTCGCTCGCTCACACCCCCAGGGGGACGGGGCAGTGTGAGCAAACTCAGCGTCTGTCTTCCTGGCCATCTGCATCCATCGATAGCCCGAGTTTCTCATCTAGCTGATCCAAACCCTATTTATTGATCGGTCTGTCTCCAGGCCTGGGCACCAGTGCCACTGATGTTCTGTCTGTTGGCATCTCTACCCCTGGTCTATCTGTCTGCCTATCCCCATGCACACCTGTCCAGTCAGCCACCCAGACACCCCTAATCTCCATAGACCCCCTCTATCTACCTATCTATCTATCCATCCATCTATTGATCCATCCATCCCACACACCGCATCTATCTATCTATCTGTCTATCTATCTATCTCCCCTGCCAAGCCAGAGATCTGAAAATATAAACCCAGTGTAGATGAGATTCCATATTTTTTATTTGTGGAATGGGTGGGTAATTTTTTATTTCCCCTTCATAACGACTCATTGTGGTAAATGAAAATAACTGCCTTGGAGAATTTGAAATCAGTGGCTGATTCACACTACACCACAGTAAGAGCCAATCAGTCTGCTGAGACTCGGTGGAGTAAAGTAGAATTGGAAACACTTGTCAGTCCATGGGACAGTTGCATTGGATGAGAACTGAGATCCACTGCAACTACAGGGAAAATTTTCTGATGGGATGTTATTCTGTTGGGAAATGTTGATACATTGAAATCAAAATATTCTGTCAGGACAGGTCAATTTCAAGGAAATTTCATTTCAAAATAAAAAGGCAAAGCATTTCAATTTTTTATTTCAAAATTACATTTCACTTTGAAATGTATTTGCTTTTCTATTTTGTTATAAATAATAAAGAATAGGCTGGAAAGTAAAATTAAAAATATAAAAGTTGAAATAATATACAGTAAAATAGAAAATCAAGAGATGACAAGACAAGAAAAGACAAAGATGTTCTTATTTTTCATTTTGAAAGGACTTTTCATTTTGAAATGGATTTGATTTTCTATTCTGTTATAAATAATAATGGAATAGAATAGATTCTAAAATATAAAATAAAGTAGAAGATCAAGAAATGAAAAGTCAAAACCCATTTGAAACATTTTGATCAAGTTATCCCATTTCAATGTTTAATTTCTGAGTGATTTTCATTTTGGAATATATTAATAATATAGTAGACTATACAATAAAATGCAATATATAAAAATGAAATACAAAATAAAATTCAAGATCAAGAAATGACAAGAAAAGCAAAGTTGAAATTGAAATGGAACTTTCTGATATTTTGTTTTGTAATTTATTGGATTTCATAGTCTATATACACTAGAAGATAAGATAATGTACACACACACACATTGTTTCTCTTGATCTTATATTTTATTTTAAAATATTTATTTAAAATATTTATTATTTATAATGAATTATTTAAAATATTTATTTTAAAATAAAATACAAGATCAAGAGATTAAAAGAAAAGTTGACACAGGACTGGAACATTTTAAGCAGATTGAAAAGTTCTAACTTTTCATTTCAAAATGTATTTTAGCTTATAAATTATAAAATAAAGTAAACTAAAATAAAAAGAACAATCACATGCAGAAAAGTGGAAATCAAAACAAAAATGTTTGGCTCAGAACAATACATTCCAATTTTTTTAAAATTTTGCAATGATTTTTCATTTTGAAATGTATGTTATATGATACGATAGAATAGCATAGGAAAGAAAAAAAATACTATGAAAGTAGCAAGAACATATACCAAAATTAAAAGAAAAAATCAGATTCAAAACTTGAATTTCTCAACAATTGGTTTCACAGGAACTTTTAAAATCTAATTTTAAAATTAAAACAGCTTTAATTGGAAGGAATTTCCTCTACATCAAACTATTAAATGGCAACAGTGGCAGATTTAAGGGGACCAGTGGATACTCTGGTCTTTTTTCTTGTTAAAATACTCTCTGACTTTAACTTGCAATATAGTTTATGTGTTTGTTCACATTTAATGTGGTGGGAACGTAGTGTCTAGGGATTCAAGCGCAGAGTCTGGAGCCAGGATTTCTGGATTCATTTTCCACCTCTGGGAAGGCAGTGGGATCTAGTAGATTAGTGGAAGGCGGGCTTAGAGGCTAGACTCATGGGTTCTAGCCCCCCCCCCCGGCAGAGGAGTGGGGTCTAGTGGGTAGAGCAGGGGGGCTGGGAGCCAGGACTCTTGGGTTCCTTCCCTGGCTCTGGGAGGAACATGGTATCTAGTGGTTAGAGCTGGGAGCCAGGACACTTGAGTTTTATGTCTGCCTTTGGGAGGGGAGTAGTGGCTAGAGGTGATAGGACTGGAGCCAGGACTCCTGGGTTCTATTCCCAGCTCAGAGAGGGAAGTGGGTCTGTGGTGAGAGCAGCGAGGGGGCAGGTGTTGCAGTCTGCTCCCAACTCTGCCACCATAATGTGTCCTTGGGCCAGTCACTTGGCTTCCCTCAGTTTCCCCCAGCTGTCAAACATGACTTGAAAGTCTTTCCTACCTCACAAGGGGATGCTGTGTGAAGTCACAAGGGGAGGGGTCAGGGTCAGTTTAGGTGAAGGAATTACAGCCCTCCCCAGTTTCAGAAACACATATACACACCGTTGTGTGTGGGGAGGGGGCGGTATCAATTCTGCTTTCGATGTGATGTAGCTTCCCACAGCTATTGTTAATAAAAGCCTTCAATGCAAAAGAGTCTGTGTCTATTCACAAATCAAGGAAATAAGGGGCTCTCCCTAGCTCCTCCCACATCATAGGATTTCAAAGCAGGTAGGTCCCTGTACAACACAATCCTCCTTTTTTTGTTGTTCCAATCAGTCATGAAATGGCATGTCTTGTACTAGGCAAATAATGGATATTTCGAAAATTAGTGCGTGGAGGGATTCATTTTGGGTTGAAGCTAAAAATTAGATTTTCAGAAATTTTTGGAGAATCAAAAATTCCCCAAAAATTTCACTTTGGGCCAAAGGAAACGTTTCTTTCAACAAAATTGAAACATTTCAACTGTTTTTCAACATTGGAGGGGAATTACATTGGAGCGGATAACAAGCGGAGTGCCCAGGGGTCAGTCCTGGGGCCAGTTTTGTTCAACATTAATGATCTGGAGGATGGGGTAGATTGCACCCTCAGCAAGTTTGCAGATGACACTAAGCTGGGGGAGTGGTAGATACCCTGGAGGGCAGGGATAGGATACAGAGTGACCTAGACAAATTGCAGGATTGGGCCAAAAGAAATCGGATGAGGTTCAACAAGGACAAGTGCAGAGTCCTCCACTTAGGACGGAAGAATCCCATGCACAGCTACAGACTGGGGGCTGACTAGCTAGGCAGCAGTTTTGCAGAAAAGGACCTGGGGGTTACAGTGGGTAAGAAGCTGGATATGAGTCAGCAGTGTGCCCTGGTTGCCAAGAAGGCTAACAGAATATTGGGCTGCATTAGTAGGAGCATTGCCAGCAGATGGAGGGAAGTGATTATTCCCCTCTATCCGGCACTGGTGAGGGCACATTTGGAGTATTGTGACAAGGTTTGCGTTCCCCCCACCCACTACAAAAAGGATGTGGACAAGTTGGAGAGAGTGCAGCGGAGGGCAACAAAAATGATTAGGGGGCTGGAGCACAAGACTTATGAGGAGAGGCTGAGGGAACTAGGCCTGTTTAGTCTGCAAAAGAGAAGAGTGAGGGGGGATTTGATAGAAGACTTTACCTGAAAGGGGGTTCCAGGGAGGATGGGGCTAGGCTGTTCTCAGTGGTGGCAGATGACAGAACTAGGAGCAATGGTCTCAAGTTGCAGTGGGGGAGGTTGGATAGTAGGAACACCTTTTTCACTAGGAGGGTGGTGAAGCACTGGAACAGGTTACCTAGGGAGGTGGTGGAATCTCCATCTTTAGAGGTTTTTAAGATGCGGCTTGACAGCCCTGGCTGGGATGATTTAGTTGGAGTTGGTCCTGCTTTGAGCAGGGGGTTGGACTAGATTCCTCCTGAGGTCCCTTCCAACTCTAATGTTCTATGATTCTATGATTCTTATTAAATTACAAGACATTTTGAACAAAGAAGTCATTGCAAACCGGGGGAGGGGAGGAATCAAAATGTTTCAACCGCTGTGAAACAATTTTGATTTTTTTAAAAATCAGTTGAAGGAACTCTCAAAATGTAACATTGTTTAGAAGCAAAAACCTCCAAATGTGCAACCACTTTTAAACATTTTTGAGGTTTCTTTAAATGAAATTAAGCACAGAAACAAATGCTCATTTTGAATTAGAAAAAAGCAAAACTTTTCAGTGTTGTTTAAATCTTTTTAATGGTTTTCCTAATAGAATCAAAGGAAATCTCAAAATGAAAAATCAAAACATTTTGTTTAGAAAAAGACTAAACAAAGAGTTTGATTTTTTTCTGACTTTGTTTTGATAAAAGAAATTTAGCAAAACCAACACAAATTTACAAAACATTTTCTAGAGATCTCCAAACCTGCATTTTTTTTCTGGCTTAACAGTTTTGATTGAAAAAAATCCCCCTCAGCTCCAATTGTGTTATCATTAGGCTTCAGAATTAACAAATGATTACAATATAGGGTAGCAGGACACATGCCTCTTGGGGCTACCATGCCAGGCTCACAGCAGACTCAGGCAGATGCCCCCTGGTCAGTTCAAACTAAGGCCCAGTGGTCACATTATTGTCATTAGGTTTCAGAGTTAACACTCTACTGAGCGCATCACATTCTGTCTGCAAGCCAACTGTTTGTTCAGGCTGCCTGCAGACTCAGACAGCTGGCATTGCATTGGTTACACACCGTTCTGTAACTATCATCACAATAAAATTTGGATCATTAGGTCTATGGGTCCCCAATCTTAGTTGGGGTGGCTCTGTACAGCACCCAGCACAATGGAAGACCTGATCTTGGTTGGGATCTGTGCAGCACCTGACACAATAGGGCGCCAATCTTAGCCACAGTCTGTGCAGCTCCTGATGCTATGAGTGTCTCAGGGGGTTATCTCACAGATATCATCATGCATGCCACATTTTTTCAACCTCTTGCAATTTCAGATCACTGCCTGCCCACGCCCAGCAATTGTCATATAAACCTCCAAAGCTCAGAAAGGATTAGGAGCCAAGGGCGGTGTTGTTGATGGTTGTGACAACGGGTGACGTGTCACCAACACTCAGCCGCAATCTATGCTGATCGCGATGGGAGATAAATTGGGATCTGGCTATACCAGTTAGAGGAGAATCCCAGTTGCCAGCTTCTGGATTTTCATGCTGCCTCCATCTTTGACAGCATGACTTTCCCTGCTGGCCTTAGAATTGGAGACAAAATTCCCATCCTGTTAAGAAGCATCTGAGTGGAAAGATCTAAGAGGTCATGGTGGAGAAGGAGCCCAGCGTGAGCTCTCAGTGCAGCTGTAGCTCAAAGGGTTCATGTAGTGCTTTTACTTCTGTACCAGTGAGACCCATACCAGAACACTGTGTCCACCTCTGGTGTGTGCATGTTAAACCAGCTGTTAAAAAAATCAGACAGGAGCCACAAAAATGAGCCGAGGGCTTGAGAAAAAATGAGACACTTACAGAGCTCGCTCTGTTTAGCTCAATGGAGCAGTGCCTTGATTAGGGGGGATCAGAGAAAATCCTGGACACTCAAGGGCTTCTTTCACCTTCATCTGGTGTCGAAAGAAAAGTTCCCAGTATCTGTGTCGTGGGGGAAGTTTGCATTCAGAAACCACATCTTTCCTGTATTATGACCAAAAAAAAATGATTTAAAATCCCAGTGTCATGAAAAAAGTCACATTAACTATATGGGGGGGATCTTTTTCCCACAGATGCCTTCAGAAACTAAAGACAGTTCTTCCATGTTTTAGGTGAAAATAAACCCCCTTTATTTAACTAGCAAGTTGGAAGAACTAACAGGAGTCTCATTCAGCGGGAGCCTTGGTGCAACTTGCCCCTGTGAGCATCAGTGTGGCGTGGTCGGTGCACACAAATTCACTGCATTCTCCATGTGGCTTCCAGCGCTTCTGGTCCGCTGAGCTCGGGCAAATATGACAGCGGCCACTGCTGCGTTGGCTAAGGAGCTGGTTTTTACAGTAGCTGAGGGGCAAGATAATAGGGCCACACATTTGGGGCACATTTGTGGCCCACTCATTACCCGGGAGTACCCAGGGCTACCTCATCACCGCCTGCCCACTGAGTATCAGCCCCCTGAGTCCACCACTGCGGGCAACGCAAGCACGTCCCAGTAGGCCTACGCGGGTCCCGCTCTCTCTTTATGGGTTAGCAGCAGGCACGCTTCAGCCCCTGAGCATCTCCCCGGTCTGCAGGACCCTCCCAGGATTTACAGATCCACTGCTTCCAAGGAAGGAGAGCGCCCCAGTTTACCAATCCCCCTCAGAACATGGCTCCGCTTAACACTCAGCACTTAGAGAAGCCAATAGCGACACCAGGCCCGTGTGTATTTAGCACAGCAGAGAGAGTCTAGTGATAGCAAGTAAAATCACCGGAAACAAACGGTTGCGTGGAAAATAAAGCCATAACCGCCTTGTAGAGCCCCCACATAGCTAACAAGATATTTTCCTGTCTAGCTAAGTATTGCTCACTGGAAGATCCTTACAGCGATTTACACCCTGATTGGCTGTGATCCTCTGGCCACGAGGCAAACATGCGGTCCACTTACTTCCTAGGTGAAGGATCCCGCTGCAGGTCCCTTTGCCGCAGAACAATCTGTTGTCCATATTCAACAACCCAGCGCCCCCTCCCTGCTGATTGTGAAATCTACTATCTGATTGTGAAAAAGGAAAGCTACGGGACAGAAAGATCTCTTGCTTAACACTGATTGACCTTTGCAGTTGCACCTAAAGGGAGAGTCAGGGGTTTATAAATGAGTAATCGCTGACAGAGCCCAGCTGGGGGAGAAGCTGGGAAAGGGCTATAAAGAGAGGAAGTTTGGAGTAGCCAGGAGAGAGCCTGCAATCACTCTCTGAGAGAAGAGAGGTGGGAAGGAGGAAACCTCAGAGAGAATAAGCCCTGGGATTCTCACCCTGGAAGAAGGGTCAGCCCCAGAGGAGCTGCGGGGAAAGGAAATCTGAGAAGGCAGGTGGGAAGAAGCCCAGGGAAACAGTGGCAAGGAAAGGGACTGTGCGGACCGTGGCTGCTGGTTAAGGGTCCCTGGGCTGTGTTCCCCTACTAGCCACAGGCACAGGACCATGAAAGGTGCCCTTGGGACAGCTGATCCAGGGAGACTTTGATACTGCAGAAGTGGGCGATGATACAGTGAGGTGATCGGACAGCCGAGTGGCAAATAGGTGAATCACAGGAGGAGAGCTCTCCTTGGTGCCGTGCAGGATGGATGCCATCATGCCACGCCTGGCCAGGAGGAGGTGCTCTTTCAGTTAGCAAACCCCATCGCAGGGCTACGTTGTGAGGCAGGCAACGCCCCATCACACAAGTGACCTGGCAGGGAGCATTGTCCTGTCCAAGGCACGGGCGCCTCCTGCCTACACGTTAAGGTTTGGAAACCAGAATTTGTGCTGTAGATACACAACTCCTTTGATATTATCCATGCACGCCATTCTCAACGGCTCTCGACAGAGACCTCACCTGCCCCCCCTTTGGAGAACTAACATTCAGACACCCGACCTAGGGGATCCCTGTGAAACCCTCTGCACCCTGTGCCCTGTGCCAGTGAGCGGCCAGAAGTCAAAGGGGTAATTAACCACTGAAACAAGCCCTGACAGGCAGTGGCATATGTCCCATCCCTTGATGGCTTCCAGTCCAGCCTGGACACCTTTCTGGAAAATGCTTTAGCCCAGCACAAGTTACAAAGCTCAACATGGTGGGGAGAGAAAGTGGGAGAAATTCTCTGGCCTGTGAAATGCTAGGTGATTGAACAGCCCCTTCCGGCCCAAACTAGCTATGATTCAGCTTTCTCCCTGTGCATTGGTCCTCTGTCCAGAGATTTGGCATCCCTACAAAATGCAGTCCATTGCTGCTTCCCTATCGGGCTGGAGTGTCCCCATGGCACCAGCCGGTCCCTAGAGGGCAGTATCAAGACGCCATGCGGCATTGGCTTACCAGCTACATTTCTGAATCATGTCGTCCAGCCCACCCACTCATCCAAGTCCAACAGGTTACCTGTTGAGCTCAATGAGCAAGCACAAAGCGACAGCCCTCATGAAAAAGGGGAAAGAAAGCGAGCAGACGCCGTGCTTTGCTTATACATGCTCCATGCCAGGGACTGCATTTGTAGCAGGCCCCGGCATCGTGGGGCCCTGGTTAATATCACTTCCCTGGATCTGTTTGATGATCCAGCATTTCATAGAGATAGGAGTCTGAGCTCTGGGAGCCTGGTAGGAATCCAGTGCGATGCTGATGCCAAATGGATTCTGATCTCAATGGCCCCCAGGGATAAATCTGGAGTGACACTCTCCCCCCCTCCACACACACACACTCCCTCCAGATGCCGACACACAGCAGCTAAAGAACTGGCCCTGCTACCCTTTACAGGACATTCATCTCTTGCTCAGAAAGCAGGAGACACAAGAATCGGAGCAACTGGCCCACCTCTGAGATCAGCCCCTTTCCACACCTTCCCTGGAACCTGCAGCAGGAAGCAGATGTGAGGCTGTGATGGGGAAGTCACCTGGGATCTTGCATAGCTGGGGTGGGATGATAAATCCTGAAGATGCAGGTAACAAAAGGAAGGTAACAACAGTCGTCATCGATCAGAGGTGTAACCCTTCTGCCAGTCGCAAACAGCAGCAACCAGGGCCAGGTTCAATATCTAGGGGGTCCTTTCAACAACACAACACGAAATCGGCTCGAGCCCCCACCCAGTCACCTGGGACAATTACACACCACCCCTGGGGTGCCTCTAGAGGCAACACATCCCCTCTCGCAAGCACCGAGACTGAGTGTAGAAAAGAGACTTTTGATTAAAGGTGACGGAAAGTGCGGGCCCCTTACTGAATGGGGGAGGCAACCTAGTGACAGAGGATGTGGAGAAAGCTGAGGTACTCAATGCCTTTTTTGCCTCTGTCTTCACAGACAATCTTAGCTCCCAGACTACTGCACTGGGCAGCACAGAATGGGGAGGAGGTGAACATCCCTCAGTGCTGAAGGAACAGGTCCAGGGCTATTTAGAAAACTTGGACATACACAAGTCCCTGGGACCGGATGCAATGCATCCAAGGATGCTGAGGGAGTTTCCTGATGTGATTGCAGAGCCATTGGCCATTATCTTTGAAAACTCGTGGTGATTGGGGGAGGTCCCAGACGACTAGAAAAAGGCAAATATAGTGCCCATCTTCAAAAAAGCAAAGAAGGAGGATCCGGGGATCTAGAGACTGGTCAGCATTAGCTCAGTTCCCGGAAAATCATGGAGCAGGTTCTCAAGGAATCCATTTTTTTAAGGTTTTTAGATTTTTAAATCTATTTAGGTTTTTAAGCTGCGGCTTGAAAAAGCCCTGGTTGGGATGATTTAGCTGAGGTTAGTCCTGCTTTGAGCAGGGAGTTGGACTAGATGCCTCCTGAGGTCCCTTCCAACCCTCATCTTCTATGATTCTATGATTCTGAAGCACTTGGAGGAGAGGAAGGTGATCAGGAACTGTCAGCATGGATTCACCAAGGGCAAGTCATGCATGACCAACCTGATTGCCTTTTTTGAAGAGGTGACTGACTCTGTGGATGTGGGGAAAGTGGTGGACATGATATAGCTTGACTTTAGCAAAGCTTTTGATATGGTCTCCCACAGTATTCTTGCCGGCAAGTTACAGAAGTATGGGTTGGATGATTGGACTATAAAATGGATAGAGAACTGGCTATCTCATCGGGCTCAATGGATAGTGATAAACAGCTTGATGTCTAGCTGCCAGCCAGTAACAAGCAGGGTGCCCCAGGGGTCAGTGCTGGGGCCAGTTTTGTTCAACATCTTCATTAATGATCTGGAGGATGGGGTAGATTGCACCATCAGCAAGTCTGCAGATGACACTAAGCTAGGGAGAGTGGTAGATACCCTGGAAGGTAGGGATAAGATACAGAGGGACCTAGACAAATTGGAGGATTGGGCCAAAAGAAATCGGATGAGGTTCAACAAGGACAAGTGCAGAGTCCTGCACTTAGGAAGGAAGAATCCCATGCACTGCTACAGACTGGGGGCTGACTAGCTAGGCAGCAGTTCTGCAGAAAAGGACCTGGGGGTTACAGTGGATAAGAAGCTGGATATGAGTCAGCAGTGTGCCCTGGTTGCCAAGAAGGCTAACGACATATTGGGCTGCAGTGGCAGGAGCATTGCCAGCAGATGGAGGGAAGTGATTATTCCCCTCTACTTGGCACTGGTGAGGCCACATTTGGAGTATTGTGTCCAGTTTTGGGCCCCCCCACTACAAAAAGGATGTGTACAAATTGGAGAGAGTCCAGCGGAGGGCAACAAAAATTATTAGGGGCTGGAGCACAAGTTTTATGAGGAGAGGCTGAGGGAACTGGACTTTTTTAGTCTGCAGAAGAGAAGAGTGAGGGGGGATTTGATAGCAGCCTTTAACTACCTGAAAGGGGGTTCCAGGGAGGATGGAGCAAGGCTGTTCTCAGTGGTGGCAGATGACAGAACAAGGAATAATTGTCTCAAGTTGCAGTGGGGGAGGTCTAGGTTGGATATTAGGAAAACCTTTTTCCCTAGGAGGATGGTGAAGCACTGGAATGGGTTACCTGGGGAGGTGGTGGAATCATCATCCTTAGAGGTTTTAAGGCCTGGCTTGACGAAGCCCTGGCTGGGATGATTTAGTTGGGGTTGGTCCTGCTTTGAGCAGGGGGTTGGACTTGATGACCTCCTGAAGTCTCTTCCAACTCACATCTTCCAGGATGAATAAAAGGGGGAAAATAACCCGGCAGTAACTTGCGAAAATGCCACAAGCAGGATTCGCATGCATAAAACCATGAACAAAACACCCACCCCAGAGTATGTGGGGCAGTTTCCTTTTACCTCAGGTTCTTCAGACGAGCAACAAGAAGTTCCTTTAATGTGCCCCTCCCTTCATAGCCTCCCACCCAAAGGTGTTGTCCTTAGTCAGGGCAGACCAGAATCTAGAGGTGCAGCTGTGGAGTTCACCTCCCACCCCACCTTGTTCACACTGCTGTCTGGCCACTATGTTACGCCGCCCCGCTGGACGCCTTCCGTCCCGCCAGCTGCCTTGCCGGCCGCTCGGCCCACTGCTCCGATACATACCTTCATCTTTCGCTGCCACCTGTTCCTTGCAGGTCAGTCTCCTGAGGTTCCTTCCAGCTCCCACTGATTTTCAGTGCTTAGGGATGGTCTACTCTACAGACTTTTGTTGACCAAAGTCAGCTTTTTGTGGCAAAACAGTGGTGGCGTACTCACCACGTGAGGTAGAGCTGTCCTTTGCTTTGTTGCATTATACAGCTGATTGAAGGAATAGAAATGCACATCAGTAGCTGTGTTTGCATGTACTTCCTATTCCCCTGTGCAGCTAGGCAGTGTGGTGGAAAAGTGTGTTAATACACATCGAGATTTCATGGGAATCCTCCAGAGAGATCTCTAGGAAACTTTCCTGGAGGGACTCACCAATCCTTTGCTGGAGATTCCTCGGCAGAGCTGCTTTGTTTCTTCCCCCATTGTAGGAAACTTTCCCATGCCAATTGGCAATCACTTGTGCAGGGACCAAAACAGCACACAGGTGAGCATCATAGTGACCCTGTTTGAAGCTGCTTGCATGGAGGAGATGCACCTTGCATCTCTGCTTACTCTCAGGAGTGAGATATCAGCTTCTATGGCCCTTGCCTTTTGAAAATGGTGGCACAATTTGAAATTTTGTCCCTATCTACCTGCATCAATACCCCAAACAACCACTCAGAACCTTTTCCCCAGGCACAACTCACCATGCCCACCGTGATCATCGAGCTGTGCGCTCACCAGAGGACAGTGAGAAAGAGGTGTATTTTTACATTAATGTATAATGCTGTTAGTGCACTGACAATCATACTTCTGTTTATTGTGCTTATACAGATGTGCCCTTGAGGAGAAACCCCTCCACACCTGCCGTGTGCCTAGGGCTGATAAGAAAATGAGCACGGAGAAGCAAAAAGGAGATGTTCCAAAAACTCCTCCAGTTCTCTGAGGTGGAAAAAAAAGAAAAAATGGCATGTATGTGTATGAAAATCAGAAAATTAATAGGCAGGAGAAGAGAGAAAACCAGGAGCAAGAGATAGCAGGTCACGAGGACATGATAAAAGCCAGGGAGGAGCATATGGAGCTGCTAAAGTCACCTATAAAAATGCAGACTGAATTCATGCATGCTCACCGCTCCTTGCAGCGAATACAAGGCTGCTTTCCATACCCTCCCCAAACTCCACCCACACATTCCTACCAAACTCCCAGCCCATCTCGGGACCCTATTCACTCCACCTCTTCAGAAAGCTTCCAGAATGATAGCAGGACTTACTCCCAGCTGTCATAGCCCACACTGCTGCTCACTGGTTGCTCCCCTCCAGCCAAGCTGTTGTGAATATTTGTTATTTAACAAAGTCATACTCTGTGAAGGATAAGCAATCATTATTTGTCTCTTGCACACGGTGGTTTCAGTTTACATTGATACACAATGCAAGATGGATAGAGGTCATAGCATGGCACAGTGCTGTTTACAAAAATATTTTATTGGTGCTCATTATCAGAATGGTTCCTCAAGGCCTTCCTGATTCAAATGGCCCCTTGTAGTGCACCTCTAATAGCCTGACATCTGGTTGTTCAGAGTCATCTGCAAGGCGATCCACCTCTGCGCTATCCAGGGGGAAACTTTTCACCCTTAGCTTCACAAATATTATGGAGCACACAGCAGGCAGCGATAATCATGGGGATATTTTCTTCATTTAGGTCTAACCTGCCATAAAGGCATCGCCAGCAAGCTTTTCATCAGCCAAGCGCACATTCAATGGTCATTCGGAAGCTGCTCAACCTGTTATTGACGCGCTCCATGCTGCTAACCAGGTTGCCAGTGTAAGGCTTCATGAGCCATGGCAGTAAGGGGTAAGCTATGTCTTCCAGGATCACTATGGGCATCTAAACATCCCCCATTGGAATCTTTTGGTCTGGAAAGAAAGTCCCTGCTTGCAGCTTTCTGGACAGGCCAGTGTTCCTGAAGATGCGTGCATCATGCACCTTCTCTGACCAACCCAAAATGGTGTCAGTGAAATGCCCATGATGATCCACAGATGCTTGTAGTACCATAGAGAAGTACCCTTTTCTATTGATGTCCTCCATCGCAAGATGGTCTGGGGCCAAAATTGGGATATGCATCCCATCTATCTCCCTACCACAGTTAAGGAATCCCATCACTGTAAAGCCATCCACTATTTCACGCACATTTCCAAGACTCACAGTCCTTCATAGCAGAATGCGATGAATAGCCCTGCACACTGGTGATAACAAAGCTCCAACGGTGGACTTCCCGAAACCAAACTGATCAGCAACTGAGCGGTAGCAGTCTGGAGTTGCCAGCTTCCACACAGCGATTATCACGCGCTTCTCCACCAAAATGGTAGCTTTCATTCCAGTGTCCTTGTTCCAGGAAGATGGTTTGTGTATTCAAAGGTTCTGCAGCCACTACTCATCACCCCAGACCTGCATAATGATGCGATCCCACCACTCAGTGCTGGTTTCACGTGCCCAAAAGCGGTGGTGCACTGCGTGCAGATGCTCCATGAATGCAAACAGTAATCCACCGTTGTTTGTTTGCATGGCACACAGCGGATTAGACTCCTCGGATTCCTTTTCCAGTTGGTAGCTCATGATATGCTGCATGACCAGCCGCGATGTGTTCAGCACACTGACAACAACGGAGGGGAGCAGTGCAGGATCCATCTTTTCAGCTAGAGATGGCGAGCACAAAGGAAACTGGGGCCATTGAAAAATGCCACGAAACGCAGTCAGAAACCCATGGAACGACAGGACGGAAATCACTGCATCGTGTGACGCTGAGCCCGCACCCATGATGCTCTGTGATCCTCTCCACCTTCCCACAACTCCTAGTGGCACAAGATGGGGAGTGGCACAAGATGGCACTGCCCACAGTGCACTGCTCTCGCTGTCGATGTGAGAGCACCAAGTGTGGGCCACTTCGGCGACACGATGAGTGCTGTGTGAACAGGCACAAGTGCTGTAATTGTAGCACTTTGTGATCAGTGCTGTAATTTGCGTTGACAGCACTCTCTAGTGTAGACAAGACCTTAGTGGGGAAACTTCACTGAGAAGGCAGGCTGGGCAGGAACGCTCTCCCCCAGCAAGTGATTTCAGCTCACTTAACAAAACAAAAAGGCTCCAGCCAAAGGGATCATTTGGGCAAAGCAGTCCCATCATGCTGAGCACCTAAGCCGGCTGGGTGCGCTCATGCAAATACAGTCTGGTCCTGCCACCAATTCACCTCCCCCCAGCCAGCTTGGGAGGGGAGAGCTCATTCAGACCCTGCTTATAGAGGAATATGCGTCACCTAAGGAAGGCATCTGGGTTATCGCTTCCTCTTGATATACGGCCAAAGAGGCCGGTTGGGCAATGACAGCCCAGCGGGAGGACAGGCTCAGGGACATTTCTGGGCCGAGGAGAGTTTGAGAGCTGATTTGCACGGCTGTAAGTAACTGAAAGATATATAGAGCGTTCTAGGCACTAGACCCCCACTCCCCTCCCAGCCCTAAAGATAGAACCCAGAAGTCCTGACTTCCAGCTCCCCTGCTGTAACCACTAGACCCCACTCCTCTCCCAGAACCAGGGATAAAACCCAGGAGTTCTGGCTCCCAGTTCCCCCTCTTCTCTAGCCCATGGATTGCTTTGCCTCACGCACTGAAAGGTCGGGAAGTCAAGGCCTCTCTGGCAGAGACAGGCACTTCCCAGGGAGGCAATCCGCAGTAATAATGGCCTTGCTTGAAGGCTTTCCAGCTGGGCCTGGTGACAGGTGCATGATTTATGGGAGCCGCCCTGTGATGGGCTTGTCCTTGTAGCTTGTCCCCTCCCTCCTGTTTGCCACGCTCAATCATCCAGTCCTGTCAGGATGCTGGGCAGCATTTCATGCTGATCCCTGTGATGTAATATGTAGTCCCCCCTCCACTCCCATAGCCAGGGCTAGAACCCAGGAGTCCTGGCTCCCAGCCCCCCTGCTCTAACCACTAGATTCCACTCCCCTCCCAGAGCTGAGAATAGAACCCAAGAGTCCTGGCTCCCAGCCCCCCACCCCATTCTAACCCACTAGACCCTTTTAGCCGGGGACTTAGGAGAAAGGATCCTTGTAGCCAGAGTCCTGTGATGGGGCAGGGGTCTGTATTTGCCCTCTAGTGGTCAGAGTACTATTTCCCTATCCCCCTAGTGCCTCGAATCCGCGGGGCCGGCGGTAGGGTAACCCGTGTCATCCCACTCCCTCTCCTGGGTTCCAAACCAGGGCCATGGTGCTGGCAGTTCAGGTTAGGCAAAGCCATCACCAGCCTGCTCTGTGAGTCACCTCCTACAGCCCACTCCCCCTTCCCTCTCCAGACGCCCAGGGCGGTCCAGCTGTTGGCTTACAACACGTCTTCAACTGAAAGGGGTCCAGCTGTTCTTCTCCCTCACTCACAGGCGGGGGCTCCGCTGTTTCTCCCCCCACAGCCTGCAGCCTCCTATAAAGGTCTGCTCTGGGCGGCATGGGACATCAGCTGTACCCCTGCAGGAGCTAGCAGCATAGGTCTGCTCCCTTTTCAGCTGCACCTCCACAGAGAGATGCTCTTGGCCATCTGTTTCCCAGTGTGGGGTTGGTACAGCCCATCATGGCCCCTGAGACACAGTCCTTCTAGCCAGGGCCCCTGAGACATGGTCCCTCAAGCCAGACCCCAGATGATGTCTTCTATACCAGCTCAGTTGTGCTGGGATAATTTGCAAGATGCTTTGCAGCACGGGTGCCTTGAAAAGAAGAATTCCATTTTGCAAAAACAAAAAAAAACAAAAAACAAAAAATGGAGGTTCCTTTCAATCCACATCGTCATGAAACTCAGATCCAGCTTCAAGTTCTCACGGTGCCTAATTTAGTAAAGGGACGTGAAGTGAGGCCTTCTACCTCTCAAATGAGTGCTCTGCACACACCGCTATTGGTGCTTCTGGGACCTTGCTCTAGAAAGCGGTTTTCAACCTTTTTTCATCTGCAGACTCCTTACAAATGTTGAATGGAGGTGTGGACCCCTTTGGAAATCTTAGACATAATCTGTGGACCCCCAGGGGTCTGCAGACTACCTGTTGAAAACCACTGTTCTAGAAAGTCCATCCTGGACTTAAGAAATTTTCCCGACAAAAATGTCATCCAGTTCAAGATGTTTATCTGAAAAGTTTTGCCAAATCAGCCTTTTCCAACCAAAAAAGGTTGCAGTGAAACTTTCCTAACCAGCTCTGCTGTAGGTTGGTCTTCCACATGAGCATAGTCCAGCTGATATAACTCACAAGAGACACTATCTTGCAGAAATGACTTGGGTCTTTCTCAAATGACCATACAGATATTTTAGGAACTGAGGAATCATCAGATTGGCTCAGACCACGAGACATCTAGTTTAGTCTCCAGTAATGGCCAGTACTAGATGTTTCAGAGGAAAGTAGAGACTCTCAGTAAACAGATGTGGGAGAACCTGCACTCTCAAGATTCCCATCTCAGCTTCTTCTCTAGGCAGACAATAGCCTTGAAACAGGTGTTTTAATATCCCTTCTGAAATTGTATCATCAGTTCTGAGCACTCTGGATATTCTTGTTCTCAATAGAAATGTCCAATCCCTTTTGTAAGTCTACGAGTTGCGTTACTGAGTTCAAGCATGGTCTAGCTAGCCCTGAAACATGTCCTCCACAGTGACCCATACCAGAGCTTCAGAGGGAGTGCACAGAACAGGGTGATTTTGAAGAGACCCACCCCTGTTCTCCCATCCTGGCTTCTAGCAGTCAGAGATTTAGGGTTGCCCTGATAATGAGGTTGCATCCATGACCATCTTGGCTACTAGCCATATATCTAGCTTTTTTTTTAACCCAGTTATATGTTTGGCCTTCACAACATCCTCTGGCAATGAGTTCCACAGGTTAACTGTATATTGTGTGAAGAATCACTTCCTTTTTTTTTTTTTTTGTATTAATCCCGCTGCCTATTAATTTCATTGGGTGACCCCTGGTTCTTCTGTTATGTGAAGGGGTAAATAACACTTCCCCATTCACTTTCCCCACTCCATTCATGGTTTTATAGACCTTTATCACTTTCCCCCTTGGCTGTCTGCTTTCTTAGTGCCCCTAATATAGAAGTCATTCCATACTCTTGACCATCTTTGTTGCCCTTCTCGGAACCTCCTTCAGTTTCACTATGCCCTTTTGGAGATAGGGCAATCAGAACTGGAACCAGTATTCAAGGTATGGGTGCACCATGGATTTACACAGTGGCATTATGATATTTTCTGTCTTGTTTTCCCCCCCTTTCCCAATGGTTCCTAACATTCTGTTAGCTTTTTGACCACTGCTGTATGCTCAGCTGAAATTTTCAGAGAACTATGCGCGATGACCCCAAGACTCACTTCTTTCTTGGACTCAGCAACACCAGGGACAGGGAATCCTTCTGACTAATCACACATTGGTTTGGGAAATTATTTCCTTTTTCAATTTTGGTTTGGGAAATTGGTTTGGGAAATTTTGGTTTGGGAAATTATTTCCTTTTTCACTTTTTTTGTTAATTGAATCGAATGTCCCCATTTCCTGGATTATGAAGCATGATGGATTTTTTGGTTAGCTGGCAATTCCAAAAAACCTGGGGAGGGAGGGAGGTGTTTAAGGTGGAACCAAAAATGAATTTTTTTTTAAACTTTCAACAAATCACGGGGAAAATTTGTTTCAAGTCAAAGAAATATTTTGTTTCAACAAAATCAAAAGGTTTTGTTTACATTTGGACCATTGAAAATGTTTTTATTTACAAAAAAAAAAAAATCAAAGGAAATTTTGAAAGAAAAGGCCTCCTGTGGATGTCCAGGTTTTATCCCTGGCTCTGGGAATGGAGTGGAGTCCATTGGGTTGGTGTGGTGGAAGTTGGGAGTCAGGACTCCTGAGTTCTATCTCCAACTCTGGGAGGGGAGTGGGGTTAAGTGGTGGGGGGGTTACAGCCAGGACTCTTGACCTGTATTCCCAAATCTATCAAGTCTCTTCCCTGCCTCAGTTTCCCCCTCTTTCAAATGTGTATAACACCACCCACACATCCTTTGCCAATCACACCAAGACTTGGGCCTGCAAAGCTCCACCAGGCACAACTCGCTCGCCTGTCATGATTATCCCAGGCAGACTACACATGACAAAGAGAATTCCAGCAATCTGCCTACACGTCCCATTGTCCCTCATCCTCCTGCAACATTTCTAGGTTTCACTGTCCACCCACTCCAATTACAGAACAATTTCCTGGCCAATTGTTCCCTCCCTTAATACTCATTGCTCTAGGCGCCGTGGGCCAGAGACACCAGTCCGACTGGACTTTATTTTATTTGTTTATTTTGTTTTACTGGTATCTCCTCCCAGAGTAGGCGTATCAATGAGTCAGCTGTTGGGTATGCCATTCATTGATCAAGCTACCAGTATCTCTAAGAACCAGAAGATCAAGCTCTCTTATCACATAAACTTCTCCACCCCTCTTGATTTTGTGCCCTGTAGCCTCATGGGCCATTGTTCTAGTGAAGTCAGATCTCACGATAAGGCAGGGTTTCCAGTCCTTTAACCATTCTCGTGACTCTTCTTTGATTCCTTTCCAATTTATCAATATCCTTCTTGAATTTTGGGCACCAGAACTGGACGCAATATTCCAGCCGCGGTCACACTAGTGCAGAGGTAAAATAATATCTCTACCCCTACTTGAGTTTCCCCTGTTTATGACTCCCAGGATCACATTAGCTTTTTCGGCTACAGTTCAAGTTCTCGTTATCCACCGTGACCCCCAAATCTTTTCCAGAGTCACTGCTTCCCAGGAGAGAGTCCCCCATCCTGTAAGTATGGCTGACATTCTTTGCTCCTAGATAGATCCATTTACATTTAGCCATGTTACAACACACACTGTTTGCTTGTGTCCAGCTTACCAAGTGATCCGGGTCACCCTGTCTTCTTTATTTCCTACTCCCCCAACTTTTGTGTCATCTGCAAACTTGATCAGTGATGATTTTACATTTCCTTCCAGATCACTGAGAAAAATACAGGTCCTTGCAGGATCTCCCCCGTAAACACAGCTACACCCTCCCGGTACATGTGCATTATAGGTCCCCATCCTGTCTCCAATCTGCGGAGGCTATGTGTTGTTAAAGCTCCTAGCTACAGCACCTTGAACCTGTTGCTCAAGTTGCACCAGCGCATGCTCTCGGTTCTGGAGAGCCCCAGTTTCATCCGTGGTGGTGGCCATCTCACACCTGCTCAGTGGTGATTCCCTGTTTCCCGCGGCATTTTGAGACAGAAAGCCAGCTAGATCGAATATAAATTCTATCCAGGGTTTCTGTTTGTATATCCAAAGATTGCAGATGCCTCTGGGGCCCACAGCATCACCCTGGGAGCTCTCTCGCCAACATAAACTCATTCAGGGCTGGGTTACAAGAGGGCTGTCTGTAACACATGGGAGGTGACTCTTCCACTGACGGGGCCTCAGCTGGAGAATTGTGTCCATTTCTAGCATCACACGTTAGCAGAGATGTGGCCAAACTGGAAAGAGTCCAGAGGAGAGCCATAAAAACCAGGGACAGGCCTAGAACCTGGGTCTCCAAGGTGCTGCCTAGCCACTACAATGTCACTCAGCAGGGGTGTGGATTAGCACATAAACCCTGTGCAGATAAATATCACAGGAAGTTCCGCCTCAAGGCCAGACTGACAGCTTCCCTCGTGGTCCCTGATTGGTCCAGGCCCTTTTATTTAAGCCCAGGAGGAATTCCAGAATGCATCTGTGCGACCAGGTGGATTCCCTCACCAGCTGTAGTGATGGATCTGTCTCTTGGCTTGCCTTTTGGCGTCTGACTCCTGGCTCTTCCAAGTGCCAGTCATGGCAAAGACAACCTGTGAGGAGAGGTTGAAAGAATGGGCCCATTTAGTCTAGATAGGAGAAGGCAGAGGCAGGAGCTGATCATAGTCATCAGATAGGTTCAGGGCTGGTAGAAAGAGGACGAGGATCAATTGCTCCCCGCATCCATTGAGGGTGAGACAAGAAGGAATCAACTCAGTTTGCAGAAAGGAAGATTTAACTTCGAGATTAGGAAAAAAATCTAAGACTAGCTCAGCACTGGACCCAGGCTTCCAAGGGAGGTTAGCGGATCCCCGCCATTGGAGATTTCTAAGAACAGGTGGGACAAACAGCTGGATGGTCTAGATTTAGATGGTCTTTCATCAGCATGGAAAGCTGGACTAGATGACCTGCCAAGGTCCCTCCCAACCCTACTATTCTGTAAGGAGGGATGATTTCGCCTTCCATTCGCCTTGGTGCTTTGACAAAGCCTTCAGCTTCGAGCAGGACTGTGTTTGTCTTTGGATCAAGGACTCACTGGCTGGCACCTTCTGGTGTGACAGACCCATGATGAGTCCTTCTCAGCAAAGTGCAGGCGCTGGACTCGACGTGAACTCCCGCTGGAGAAAAACAAGCTGATAAATATCTTTCCCTGTGGCATGCATGGCACACCCTTCCCTCGCCCAGTAATACACAGCCTCCTCAGCTGTCCCTGTAGGGTCATGGTGAATAATATGGGTTGATTACAGCCACTGCTCGCCTGCCATCCCCAGACTCTTCACAAAAGTTAACGACATTAGCCTCGCACCGCCCCCGGCGGAGATCAAGTGAGCATGTTAGCAGGAAGGAAAATGAGATACAGATTTGCCTGAGGTCACAACAGGGGATAGAACTCAGGAGTCCTGGCTCCCAACCCAATCCCTGCTCTAACCACTAGACCTTATTCCTCTCCTAGAGCTGGGGATAGAACCCAGGAGTCTTGGCTTTCAGCCCCACTGCTGTATCCCACAAGACTCCACACCCCTCTCAAAGCGAAGGAAAGAAGTCAGCGGGGTCTGGGCAGGGCCCACCACAGTAGGGGGACCAGAGCCACACCGTATCTGTGCAGCGCCTGACATGACAGAGGCCCTGATCTCAGTTGTGGCATCAAGGCCTTGCTTAATTATCGTGTTCCCAGCCTTCCTGGACCCAATTTCATGGTAACTTTTGAAGCTGTTAAAGGGCAATTACAGCCATACAAAAAAGTAATGCCTGGGGGATTCCAGCAAAGATCCTTTCGGCATGCTAGGTGCTGTACACCAGAAGATAGGCTGGAAATAGGCCACTGGCCAGTCCCAAGCCTTCCTCAGCTTTTACCGAGGGCTTGGCACGGTAATGGCGAGCTGGCTGCTGAAGAGTTGTCGGCTGCCTCTTCTCCTGGTGTAAGGAGACAGAAGTCACCGGTGTTATGCAAAGGGGTTCAATAGCTCCTGACCTCACCAACCGAGTCGACTGGCTGAATGTGCTTGTTTTGCGTGACACGCCTGAGTGAAACCAACGCAAAGGAAGCAGCTGGGGATGGATCAAAGGCGTGTATCTGCCTGTGCTGAAAATGTCATCACAAATTTTACTCCAGTGGAGTCAGGGCCGGATTCTGATCTCAGTGACCGTGGTGTAAACCTGAAGCAACCCCACTGACACCAATGGAGTCAGGGCCGGATTCTGATCTCAATGACCGTGGTGTATACCCGGAGCAACCTCACTGACGTCAATGGCATAAGGGCCAGATTCTAATCTCAGTCACGGCAGTGTAAACCCAGAGTAATACACTGACGCCGATAGAGTCAAGGCCGGATTCTGATCTCGGTGACTGCGGTGTGACCCCAGAGCAACCCCACCGTTTAAAGGTGGATTAGTCTAAGCAGTGGGGTCCCCCCAGACACAGACATTTTGCAGGGGGGGCCAGTACAATTGTGCCCCTTTTCCCCTCCCTGACCCACTCGGGCCTGCAGAGGAGGCTGAAAGGAAAGACCCCGTGGTGCTCTTTGGAAATTTTGGTTACGCCATGAAACCCTCCCAGCTCCACCACCTCTGCAAGGCCCTTATGGCAAGTGGGGGGAGCTGGCCGGGAGGGAGCAGTGTGGATGTCGGGGGGTGGGGAGGCACAACCCGGCAGGGCAGTGGGATGTCTCAGAGCAAGGGGGCAGGGCGGAGGGAATGTTATAGGCGCTGGAGCAGGGACAGGGAAGCCTGAGCAGTTGGGGTGGGGGGTGTCACAGGGCTTCTTTAAGGAGAGCCGGTCCAGCTCAACCCACCTGCTAGTAATTAACTGCCCAGCTAATTGGCCAATGAGCCCCTGGCCCTGATCCAAGGCACCGGGGCCCAGTTGGAGGGATTTGAGGGGACCTGGACCAAGGAAGATCTCCCAAGGGAAAGGAGGGTAGGAAGGGATCTCCCAGGCAGGGGCAGAAGGCCCAGCCAGACAGGAGCCGTGGGCACCAGGAGAAGGGCTGGGATCAAGGTGTGGGGTGCCCTGGGCATGGGATGGCTGGACTCCGGTGCAGTCTGTCCCCGTGGGGCCTCGGCCGCAGTTGCTGTGCAGAAAGCAGACCCTCAGAAGCAGTCGCCCTTCGCTACGTCTCATTTCCACTGTCGTAGGCCCCGCTCCCCAAAGGCGCATAACTCCCATTGCACTAGGAGCTGGACGTTATTTATTCAGTGCATTACGGTAGCACCCACGCCAGGCTCAGGATAATCCTGGCCAAGGAGACAGCGGCAGTGGAAAGACCAAGGGAAGATCTGGGCTGTGGGACATGGGAATGCTGAGAAATTATGTGTGGAGAACGAGGAAATCAAAAGCCCCTAAAACTTGGTTAATGTCGAATTAAGGTTGCCTTCCAGATGGTGGGTAAATTTAAATGGCTGAGAAACCAGGGAAGTGAAGGGTTAAAGTAACACCACTTTATAACCACCACACAACCCAAAGAGAAAGTACACGCTACGCCCACAAGCTTAGCCTTCATGCTGCCCTCTTTGAGCGATCCCCCCTCATGCCAATAACACACATCCGAGCAAGAGATGAAATGTTTTAACTGACATTTTTTTCCAGTGAAAATAGAGCTTTGATGACCCACAATAGTTTCACAAATTTGTGTTATAAGAACAATCGTAGTGGGTCAGTCCAACTAGCCCGGGTCCTGTCTTCCAACAGTGGCCAAGGCTTCAGAGGGAACAAACAGAACAGGGCAATCAGCGAGTGCTCCATCCTCTATTGTCCAGTTCCTGCTTCTGGCAATCATGGTCACCATGGACTGCTTCCTTCTCTTTGTTCTCAACCATCTCCATGATCATTGGAAACTGCTTTCTTTTGTGTACCTCTTTCTTCTTGCATGTGTGCTCTCTCCACGTGCTGTCCTAGCTCTGCCACAGGTAGCTGATGCAACATACCTCAAGAGCACTACCCAGAAAAATCCTAGACTCAGTTCGGTAGCGAAGGCGCTCGGCTAGGTTTCTTGCCAATGAAGCATAGTCCTAGCTCCCTGGATCAATGTCTACAGGTGCACTAACACGCGGGCACATTACGTAGGAGGTGGCTCATTCAGCAGCAGGAATTTTTGCTGCCCCTGAGGCAGGACGAAGAGTTAAGGCAAGGTACCCTGACGCTGATAGACTGAGACAAATAACTAGAACACACAACTTACGTACGACCTGGCGTGTTTCATGCCATTTGTTTGTTACCTCCCCTTGTTTATCTTGTCCCTATTCATTCTTCTGTCAAACCATCTGATCTCAGACTAGATTGGGGGTGTATCTGCACTAGCTGTAATATTTACATAAATATCTTGTGCCTAGTACACTAGCAACAACTTTGCCAAGTTCATGTATAGGACAGTGAATTTGTAAGCATCTGCTTTAATACCTGGTCTGACATTGGTTCAGGCCCCAGATCTTGCACCAGGCCCAGTGCTCCCAGATCTCTCTCTCTCTCTCTCTCTCTACTACAGTGTGGTTGCAATACAGTGTGGGAATTTGGATTTGAAATGAAGGCTTCCTGCCTCTATCACTGTGACCTACCCACCGCCAAGTCCTACTTGTTATAGAATTTCCTGAACCTATTATTAGTGACTTGTGCAATTTGCCCTCTAAATCGATCTAAAGGCAACAACATCCTATGTCATAGAATCATAGAAGATGAGGGTTGGAAGGGACCTCAGGAGGTATCTAGTCCAACCTCCTGCTCAAAGCAGAACCAACCCCAACTAAATCATCCCAGCCAAGGCTTTGTCCTGGGTTCCAAACTACCCCAGTCTTTGCCTTGAGGTTTCCTTCTGGGAAGCTGCCCTCCCTCTCTTGGCGCTGAGCTCTGGGCCTCGCTACCAGCCTCCCCGCAGGACTCAGAGCTGAACCGGGGTGTACTTGATCTCTCAAGGTACACATGCACCTCACTTCAAATTGCAGATCTAGCTGATCCCTGCCATCATTCAGAGCAGCTGCACCTCACACCGTGAACGTGGCGGGAGCGCACGGAGATGAATGTTGAAATTCAAATCCCTGGAACGCAACGTGAAGGATGCCACCTTCTCCTCATCCTCCTTCATCTCTCCTTATTGTCGAGCCATGGATTTTAAGCCCAGAAGGACCATTAGATCACTTCGTTGGATCTCCTATAAAACATAGGCCATTCAATTTCATCGAGATACCCTTTTGCGGAGCCCGGTAACTTCTGTTTGACTAAAACGTCTCCCAGAAATGCAGCCAGTCTGGACCTGAACCCATTGAAAGTTGGGGAATCCATCACTTCCTGTGGGAATGCGTTTACTTTTCCACCACCCTTCCTGACCCATTCCCAGGGAACAAAGCAGAGCTGGGCAACCTTACTGTGCATTAATGGCATTATTGGGCATTGGATAGATGGATAGATAGATAGATGTGGTGTGTGGGGATGAATGGATCAACAGATAGATGGATAGATAGATAGATAGATAGATAGGTAGATAAGGATGAATGGATAGTTGTGTACAGGGATAGATGAATAGATGAGTGGGTTTTGTTGGATTAGAGCAGGGGGGGCTGGGAACCAGGACTCCTGGGTTCTATCCTTGGCTCTGGGAAGGGAGTGGGTTTTAGTGGTTAGAGCGGAGGTGGGGGTGGATCTGGCAATATCAGGACATCTGGATTCCATCCCAGATCTAGGAGAGAAGTGGGTTTGAGTGAGTCAGAGCCTGGGATCTGGGCACCAGGACTCCTGGGTTCTATCCTGGTTTGAGGAGGGGAGTTGGGTTCAGGGCCATTTTAAGATCTTCGTAGGTCCTTCGACCAAAATAACTAATTTGATTTTAAGATATTAATAAATAGTTTTTTAAATTAAAAAAGAAATTATATATCAAAAATTTTTCGTAGGCACTGAAAGTTTCTAGGCCCTAGGCACTGTGCCTATTGTGCCTAATGAATAATACAACCCTGGTTGGGTTAGGAGTTAGGACTTATGCTAAAAGCTTGCCACAAAAGAAGGGCCCCTGCATAGGGAGATCATCTCCCTAATTGGGAGCCTCGCCCCAATAATTACAGCCTTCTCAGCATCTGCTTTTCCAGGAAGTGTTGGGCAAACAAGGCCATCCAGGCAGAGTTCCAAGATCCTGGCTCTCTTCAGATCTTCAGTGAGGTCCGAGCCACCCACCTAGCACCCCCTGGCTCTTTTGCTACTCAACTGACCCCAGCTCCCAGGAATGGGGAGTTAGCCTAGGGGATGGGGGATTCATTGAAATCCCTGGCAGGAAAAATGGTGGGGTCAGGGAGAATTAGCTGGGTTTGTCTCCTTTGGGCCTCATGCAACCCAGACAGGAGGTGGGAATAAACCCAGGAGTCCTGGCTCCCAGCCCCCCCAGCTCTCACCCACTAGACCCCACTCCCCTCCCAGAGCTGGGATAGAACCCAGGAGTCCTGGCTCCCAGCCCCCACTGTTCTAACCACTAGCCCCCACTCCCCTCCCAGGGCTAGAGATAGAACCCAGGAATCCTGTCTCCCAGCCCCCACTGCTTTCACCCACTAGACCCCACTCTCCTCCAGGAGCCGAGGAATTGCTTTAAAAATGTCTTTTCTGTTGTTTGCTGGTTGTCTTCTGAGATGTCTTAGTGACTCACATTGAGATATTTCTCAGCAGCAGGGACGAGCACAAGGGGGGGAAAGCAGGGGTGCGGCCTCTCCAATAATCATTGGGGCCACAGAACGAATCCAGCCCAGGGACTGTGGGGGCGGGGGAGGAGGGGCCAGCGAGCTCCTGCCAGGGCTGGGGCTGGGGGGGAAGCAAGCTTCTCCTAGGACAGGGGAAGTGGGGGTGGGAGGGACACAGAACATGCCCCTCCAAAAGGGATCCAATGTAAATTCCTGCACACGACCCTGGTCGGGAGTGACCGGAAGAGCCCTTATCCCCCTCCCCCTCCCATGCTACTTGTGTGTTTAGTTAAATACCTGTCAACAAAAACAAATGATTATTTTAAACAGTCTGAAAAAATTCAGTTCCCCTCTAACTTCACAGGGGGCACGTCCACATGTCCAGCCCTGCAGCTGCGCTGCTGCTCTACGCCAAGAGCAGAGAGCTCTCCCGTCGGCATAACAAAGGCACCACCACAAGCGGCGCTGGCTTCTCGTGGGTGGGAGAAGCTCTCCCGCCGACACAGCCCTGTCCACACCGGTGCAGCGGTTTATTCGCCCCCTCGTCCCCCTCTGAGCAACGTAAGCTCTGCCGACATCAGCTGTAGCGTGGATGTAGCGTGGGGTTCACGGCCTTTGTTCCTGCACAGTCACAGTCCTGACCGGTTTGCAGCCTGTCACAGAGACTTCCGGATAGCCTGCAGGAGCAACGCTGGAGTTTTGTTACTCTAGAGTACCAGAGTATTATCCCGCACAAAAACACTGTGCTCTTCTGCAGTAATAATCGGAACAATTAATAATACTCTGGTATTCTACAGCAATAATACAATTAGATGTAGTCGTGCATGAAAGTACTCTGTTATTGTCCAGAAATAATACCACTGATTATTAGTACTTCACAAAGGTATTCTTGTATTCGCCAATAACAATACAGCTAGGCTATTAGTAGCATGCATAGGTACTCTGGTATTCTCCAGTAATAATACTGTTGGTACTGCAGAAAAGACTCTCATTGGAGAATTACTGTAATATACTAAAGGACTTTTGTAGCCCTGTTAAGAATACTAAACGTAAGAGTGAGTTTACTGATGTATTGTTGTAAAGAAGCAGAGCACTGTTTCACAGGACTAATACTTAACCGAGAGTATTGCTGTAGTAAAATAATGATGGAACTGGAGTATTACTCAAAAATAACAGAGGATTTTCTATAACCCTGTTAAGAGAACTCCAGCAGCCGGGGACTTATTGGAGTTCGGTTATAAAATACTTGAGTCTTTTGTCTCTGTGACAGGTTCTACAGCACTTATGCTTCTCCTTTTGTGAGTACGACAGCATGTGTGAGCTTGCTGGAGGTATTGCCTGCATATATTTGTACAGTATCAATAACCTTATTGGAGTCTTACAGCAGAATACTAAGGTATATTTTATAGCCCTATTGAGAGGCTTGAGGTTTTTATCCCAGCATTGTCATAGAATTTACCAGAGTGATTTTTCATAGTACTACTGAGGTAACTACAATATTTCTTATCAAATACCAAAGTATTTGATGCCCTATGAAGTGCGCCACGGTGACAGTGAATTTACTTATTAATGTGGAATACCGGAGGATTATTGCTCAGCACTATAATAATGTCTTTAGAGAATTGTCTATAAAGAACACCACAGTATTAGTGAGCTTATTGAGCTACTGCTGTAGGGTACCAGATTTTGTGTATGGTGCCGGTAATCTAATTGTAATATTACAAGAGTCCTTTCGCATGATACTGCAATAACTGGACTATTACTCAGGAATACCAGAGGATTTTTTGTAGTTCGGCTTCCATACTAGTAATCTTACTGGAGGATTACTTTAAAATATCAGAGTACTGTACCTTTTGAAGCACTGAGTATCATACTGGATTGTAGCATATCAGTAAAATCTAAGAGTATTGTGAGCATGGAGTATTACTGTAAAGTATTAATGTGCCTTTTGCTGTTCTATAGAGTATTATTCTACCAGTGAGCTTGCTGGAATAGTACTATAATATACCAGAGTATCTTTCATAGCTGTGTTAAGAGTACCAAAGTCCTGGCGATCTCTTTGAACTACTACTTACAACACCAGTGTATTTTGCAGTCCTATTAACAGTGAAAATACTAATGATCTTACTGGAGTATTCCCATAGAATATAGGAGTACCTTTTGCACCTCTATTCCATGTTACTATATCAGTGAGCTTGCTGGAGTCTTACCACAAAATCCCAGAATACTTTCTGTCGTCCTTTTAAGGCTACAGTAATGTGGGTGATCTAAATAGAGTATTACTGGAAAACACCAGAGCACCAGCTGCATTTTTCCAAAGAGTACCACAGTACTAGTCATCTTACTGGATGAATAGCGAAGAATTCTTGGTATCCCCATTAACAGCATTTATGTTATCAATGAGCTTGCTAGACAATTACTCCAAAATACTGGAGCCTCTTTTGTAGTCATCATTAGAATACCATAGTATTAGTATTCTTACTGGAATAGCTCTGTAAAA